>NC_134689.1:178666928-179266928 GCF_050947455.1 Rhinoderma darwinii | reverse complement strand
CCCACTCCTCAGGTTCTGAGAGCCAGCGAGTGGGTATAATTATGTCCCGGCTCCAGGACGGGCCCCAAGAATGGGCCATCTCCTTGGCTCCTGATGCCCCTGAACTTTCCTCTGTTGATCTTTTTTTTCCTGCTCTCAGACTCATATATGACGAGACTGACAAGACTGCCTTTGCCAAGAGTCAGCTTGTGACCTTACGTCAGGGTAAGAGACCCGTTGAGGAGTACTGTTCTGACTTTAGGAAGTGGTGCGTAGCTTCTCGGGGGAATGACCCTGCCTTGAGGTGCCAGTTTAGATTGGGTCTGTCGAACACCCTGAAAGACCTGTTAGTCAGTTATCCCTCTTCTGACTCCCTAGATCAGGTTATGGCTTTAGGGATGACAAGTATCAAGTGAACAACTGTCCTAGGCGTAAGAACTTCCGCGCCTAAGTGACCATCGGGGAGGTCACTTGGGCGCACAGGTATTTCCCGTAAATATGAAACCTAATAAGATCTTGCTTCCCTTTCAGGTCTCTTTTGAGGGTAGGTCTGCTAACGGCAGTGCCTTCGTGGATTCAAGGTCTTCTGCTAATATTATGTCTGTGGAATTTGCTATGTCTCTAGCTGTGCCATTGATTGATTTGCCTAAACCTGTTCCGGTAGTGGGTATCAACTCCACTCCACTTGCTAATGGTTATTTTACGCAGCATACCCCTGTTTTTGAACTCCTTGTTGGCTCCATGCATTTGGAGCAGTGCTCTGTACTGGTGATGCAGGGATTATCGTTCGATTTGGTTTTAGGCCTTCCCTGGTTGCAGATGCATAATCCCATGTGTAACTGGAATACTGGGGATCTTACCAAATGGGGTAATGAATGCATGACGTCATGTTTTTCTGTTAATTTTATTTCTCTCCCTGAGGAGATGAACACTCTACCTGAGTTTATTCAGGACTTCGCTGATGTTTTTTCTAAAAAGGCCTCCGAAGTGTTGCCTCCGAAATGTTACCTCCTCATAGAGAAAACGATTGCGCAATCGATTTGGTACCAGGAGCTAAGCTCCCTAAAGGTAGGATATTTAATCTCTCTTGTCCCGAACGTGAAGCCATGAGAGAGTATATCCAGGAATGCCTGGCCAAGGGTTACATTCGCCCCTCTACTTCTCCGGTAGGTGCTGGCTTCTTCTTCGTAGGGGAGAAGGATGTGGTCTTAGGCCGTGCATCGATTACTGAAACTTGAATAAGGTCACTTTAAGGAACCAGTATCCCCTTCCTTTGATTCCTGATCTCTTCAATCAGGTTCAAGGGGCCCAATAGTTCTCTAAGTTTGATCTACGGGGGGCTTATAACCTTATCCGCATCAGAGAGGGGGATGAGTGGAAGACTGCGTTTAACACGCCCGAAGGTCATTTCGAATACCTCGTCATGCCCTTTGGGTTGTGTAATGCTCCCGCTGTCTTCCAGAATTTCATAAATGATATTTTAAGAGACTACCTGGGGGTATTTCTTGTAGTGTACCTTGATGACATACTTGTGTTTTCCAAGGACTGGTCCTCCCACATTGAGCATGTCAGGAAGGTGATCCAGGCCCTTCGGGAAAACAAACTGTTTGCTAAAACCGAAAAATGTGTGTTTGGGGTGCAGGAGATACAATTTTTGGGTCAAATCCTCACTCCTCATGAATTCCGCATGGACCCTGCCAAGGTTCAGGCTGTGGCTGAATGGGTCCAACCTGCCTCCCTGAAGGCGTTACAGTGCTTTTTGGGGTTTGCTAATTATTACAGAAGATTTATTGCTAACTTCTCGGTCATCGCTAAGCCTCTTATGGATCTTACTCGTAAAAGTGCTGATCTCCTCCACCGGCCTCCAGAGGCAGTACAGGCTTTTGAGGTCCTTAAGATGTGCTTTATCTCGGCTCCAGTGCTGATTCAGCCTAACCAAATGGAGCCATTCATCGTGGAGGTTGACGCCTCCGAGGTGGGAGTGGGTGCTGTCTTGTCCCAGGGTACCAGGTCCCTCACCCATCTCCGTCCCTGTGCCTACTTCTCCAGGAAGTTCTCGCCCACTGAGAGTAACTATGACATTGGCACCCGCAAACTCTTAGCCATTAAATGGGCATTTGAAGAGTGGTGCCACTTCCTGGAGGGGGCTAGGCACCAGGTAACGGTCCTTACCGACCACAAGAATCTGGTTTTCCTAGAATCTGCCCGGAGGCTAAACCCGAGACAAGCTCGATGGGCGTTGCTTTTTACTAGATTCAACTTTTTGGTCACCTATAGGGCTGGGTCTAAAAATATTAAAGCTGATGCACTGTCGCGTAGCTTCATGGCTAGCCCTCCTTCGGAGGAAGATCCTGCTTGTGTTTTGCCCCCAGGTATAATCATTTCCTCTGTTGATTCTGACTTAGTCTCCGAAATTGCGGCTAATCAAGGTTCAGCTCCCGGGAACCTTCCTGAGAACAAGCTGTTTGTTCCCCTGCAATTCCGGCTAAGGGTACTCAGGGAAAATCATGACTCCGCACTATCTGGTCATCCAGGCATCCTGGGTACCAAGCACCTCATTGTCAGAAACTATTGGTGGCCTGGGTTGCCTAAAGACATTGAGGCCTACGTCGCCGCTTGTGAAATTTGTGCTAGGTCCAAGACTCCCGGGTCCCGACCAGCGGGTTTACAATGTTCTTTGCCCATTCCCCAGAGACCTTGGACCCATATCTCCATGGATTTTATCACCGATCTGCCTCCATCTCAAGGCAAGTCGGTGGTGTGGGTTGTAGTAGACCGCTTCAGTAAGATGTGCCACTTTGTGCCCCTCAAGAAACTACCCAATGCTAAGACGTTAGCTACCTAGTTTGTAAAACACATCCTGCATCTCCATGGGGTTGCTGTCAATATTGTTTCTCACAGAGGAGTACAATTTGTTTCATTGTTTTGGAGAGCTTTCTGTAAAAAGTTGGAGATTGATCTGTCCTTCTCCTCAGCCTTCCATCCTGAAACTAATGGCTAAACCAAGAGGACTAATCAGTCTCTAGAACAATATTTAAGGTGTTTTATCTTTGACTGTCAATATGATTGGGTCTCCTTCATTTCCCTCGCCAAATTTTCCCTTAATAACCGCGTCAGAACTCATCAGGGGTCTCCCCTTTTTCTGTAATTTTGTGTTTAATCCACGGTTCTCCTCCGTTTCACCTGGTGGATCCAACAATCCCGAGGTAGATGTCGTTCATCGGGAACTGTGCACAGTCTGGGCCCAGATTCAGAAGAACCTAGAGGCGTCCCAGAGCATACAAAAGACTCAGGCAGATAGAAGACGTTCTGCTAACCCCTTGTTTGTGGTTGGGAATCTGGTGTGGCTGTCTTCAAAAAATTTGCGCCTTAAAGTCCCGTCCAAAAAATGTTCTCCCCGGTATATAGGGCCGTACAAGGTCATTGAAGTCCTTAACCCTGTCTCCTTCCGACTGGAGTTACCCCTGTCTTTTCGAATACACAACGTGTTTCATGCCTCCCTCCTGAAACACTGCTCCCTGTCCTTGGCTACCTTGAGGAGACCTCCGGTCCCTGTTCTCACCCCTGAAGGGGTAGAATTCGAGGTGGCCAAGATTGTGGACAGCAGGATGGTCCAAGGCTCCCTCCAGTACCTGGTCCATTGGAGAGGATACGGGCCTGAGGAGAGGACTTGGGTACCCGCCCAGGATGTTCACGCTGGGGTATTGCTCAGGAGGTTCCATCTTCGGTTCCCCAATAAGCCAGGTCCACCTAGAAAGGGTCCAGTGGCCCCTCATAAAAGGGGGGTACTGTAAAAGATCTGCCAGACACAGCTTCTGTGTCGACGCCCTGGGTAATCAATCTGCACCTGCTCCTAAGTCTGATAGAGTGACTCGATCTGCTACCACTCAGGCTGGGAGGCTGAGGAGTGGGAGAGCCTATCACAGCCTGGCCAGATGGAGCTAGCCCCCGCCCTCTGTCTATTTATACCTTCATTTCCTGCTCCTCCTTTGCCTGTGATTCTGCCTGTTTCCTGGCTCTGCTGCTGCTGCTTGTACTATTGTCCTCTGCTTCATATTGACCCTGGCTTTACTGACTACTCTCCTGCTCTGCATTTGGTACCTCGTACACTCCTGGTTTGACTCGGCTCGTTCACTACTCTTGTTGCTCCTGGTGTTGCCGTGGCCAACTGCCACATTTCCCTTAGCTTCTGTGTACCCTTGTCTGATTGTCTGTCGTGCACATGTAGGGACCGTCGCCCAGTTGTACGCTGTCGCCTAGCATGGGCCGTGCAAGTAGGCAGGGACTGAGTGTTGGGTAGATTAGGGCTCACCTGTCTGTCTCCCTACCCCGTCATTACACCCTAAAGTTTTGAACGGTAGTGTATACCCTGATGTACTCGACACAGCTTACATCTACCCTGATGTACTACGCACTGCTTACATATACCCTGATGTACTCCGTACAGATTACCTATGCCCCCACATTATAAACTGAAACACCAGTAAAATCCCAAACAGAACTCCTACCAAGCAAAATCCGCGCTCGAAAATTCAAGTGGCGCTCCCTCCCATCTCAGCCCTACAGCATGCCAAAACAGCAGTGTACGCCCAGGTATATGGCATCGCCATACCTGGGAGAACCCGCTTAACAGTTAATGAGATATTTGTCTTCAGTGGCCCAAACTGGGCAAAACATATTGTGCACTAAAATGGCATATCAGTAGAAAATCTACTGCGCATTATTTTCTAGTAAAAAACACCTTTTGGGTAACAATACTCACTGCACCCCATAATAAATGCCTTAAGGGGTGTAGTTTCCAAAATGGGGTCACTTCTGGTGGGTTTCCATTGCTCTGATACCTCTGGGGCTTAGCAAATGCGTAATAGCACCCGGAAACCATTTCAAGAAAGTTTGGACTCCAGAAAACTCATAGCGCTCCTACCCTTCTAAGCCGTCCCATGGACCCAAACGCAAGGTTATCACTACAATGGGGTATTGTCGCATTCAGGAGAAATTGTACAACAAAATGAGGTATTTTATTCCTTGTGAAAATAAGAAATTTTGCGCAAAAACTACATATTATTGGAAAACATAATGTTCTTATTTCACAGCCTAATTCAAATAAGCTCTGAAAAAAAAAATCTGGAGTCAAAATGGTCACAACACCCATAAATGAATTCCTTGAGGGCTGCAGTTTCCAAAGACCTCTTCAAACCTGGCATGGTGCCTAAAATATATTCTAATAAAAAAGAGGCCCCGAAATCCACTAGATGCTCCTTTGCTTCTGTGGCCTGTGCTTTAGTTCAGTGGCAGACTAGGGCCACATGTGGGACATTTCTAAAAACTGCAGAATCTGGGCAATAAATATTTAGTTTTTATTCTCTGGTAAAAGCTTCTGTTTTGCAGAAAAAAATATTAAAATTGAATTTCTGCGAGAAAAATAAAATTTGCAAATTTCACCTCCACTTCACTTTACATAGTTACATAGTTACATAGTTACATAGTTTGTACGGTTGAAAAAAGACACATGTCCATCAAGTTCAACCAAGGGATGGGAAAGGGGAAGTGGGATAGGAAAGGGGAAGTAAAAAATTTCTACACATAGCAGTTAATATTTTTTTGTTCTAGGAAATTATCTAAGCCTTTTTTAAAGCCATCTACTGTCCCTGCAGTGACCAGCTCCTGCGGTAGGCTATTCCATAGATTCACAGTTCTCACAGTAAAAAAGGCTTGTCGCCTCTGCAGCTTGAACCTTTTTTTCTCCAGACGGAGGGAGTGCCCCCTTGTTTTTTGAGGGGGTTTTACATGGAACAGGATTTCACCATATTTTTTGTATGCGCCATTCATATATTTATATAAGTTAATCATGTCCCCCCTTAGTCGTCTTTTCTCAAGGCTAAATAGGTTTAGTTCTTTTAATCTTTCCTCATAACTTAGATTCTCCATGCCCCTTATTAGCTTCGTTGCTCTTCTTTGTATTTTTTCCAACTCCAGGGCATCCTTTCTATGAACTGTAGCCCAGAACTGGACTGCATATTCTAGATGAGGCCTCACTAATGCTTTGTAAAGTGGTAATATTACCTCCCTGTCCCGCGAGTCCATGCCTCTTTTGATACACGACAATATTTTGCTGGCCTTTGAAGCAGCTGATTGACACTGCATGCTGAAATTTAGTTTATGATTTACAAGTACACCCAGATCCTTCTCAACAATTGACTCCCCCAGTGTAGCTCCCCCTAGGACATATGATGCTTGCAGGTTTTTCGTACCCAGATGCATAACTTTACATTTATCTACATTAAACTTCATTTGCCAAGTGGACGCCCAAACACTTAGTTTGTTTAAATCTGCCTGCAATTCACAAACATCTTCCATAGTCTGAACTATATTGCATAGCTTGGTGTCATCTGCAAAAATAGAAATAGTGCTATTAATCCCATCCTCTATATCATTAATAAATAAGTTGAATAATAGTGGTCCCAGCACTGAACCCTGGGGTACACCACTTATAACTGGGGACCATTCAGAGTAGGAATCATTGACCACAACTCTCTGGATACGGTCCTTGAGCCAATTCTCAATCCAATTACAAACTATACTTTCTAAACCTATAGTCCTTAATTTACCCATTAGATGTCTATGAGGGACAGTGTCAAATGCCTTTGCAAAGTCCAAAAACACTATATCCACAGCGGCCCCTCTGTCTAGGCTTCTGCTTACCTCTTCATAAAAACAAATCAGGTTGGTTTGACAGCTTCTGTCCTTTGTAAAACCATGCTGGCTGTCACTTATAATACTATTTATTGTCACATAATTCTGTATATAGTCCCTCAATAGCCCCTCAAACATTTTCCCCACAATTGATGTTAAGCTTACTGGTCTATAATTACCCGGCGAAGACCTAGTGCCCTTTTTGAAAATAGGCACCACATTTGCCCTGCGCCAGTCCCTTGGCACTATACCACTCATGAGAGACTCTCTAAATATTATGAAGAGGGGGACAGAAATAACTGAACTAAGCTCTTTAAGAACTCTAGGGTGTAACCCATCTGGTCCCGGGGCCTTGTGTACATTTATTTTATTTAATTTAGCTTGGACCATATCTACATTCATCCAATTCAGTATATCAACTGATATATTAACAGCACTGGCACCGGCTACATCAGCTGCTCCTTCTTCTGTTGTATATACAGAGCGGAAGAACCCATTTAGTAACTCTGCCTTCTCTTGATCCCCTGTGACCAACTCCCCATTACCATTATCTAGGGGTCCTACATGTTCAGACCTTGGCTTTTTTGCATTTATATGCTTGAAGAATTTTTTAGGATTTGTTTTACTATCCTTGGCCACCTGCCTTTCATTTTGTATTTTTGCTGATTTTATTACATTTTTACAGATTTTATTAAGCTCTTTATATTTTACAAAGGCTGCAGATGTACCCTCAGATTTGTATTTTTTAAATGCCCTTTTTTTGTCATGTATTGCCCCTTTCACAGAAGGTGTAAGCCATGTGGGGTTTAATTTTAGTCGTTTATACTTGTTATCTGTAGGAATACATTTTGCACTATAATTACCCAAGGTAGATTTGAAAATCTCCCATTTATCATTTGTCCCATTATTTGACATTAGTTCTTCCCAGTCTATATCCTGAATTGCCGCCCTCATCCTGGGGAAATTGGCTTTCTTAAAATTAAATGTTTTTGCCCTTCCAGCCTGCGTTTGTTTTTTACAGTATAGGTAAAATATAACTATATTATGATCACTGTTACCGAGGTTTTCACGAACATTGACATTCCCAACAAGCTCTGCATTATTAGAAATGACCAGATCCAACAGAGCTTCACCTCTAGTCGGGTCTTCCACAAACTGGCCCATAAAATTTTCCTGCAACAGGTTGAGGAAATGTCTCCCCTTTGCAGTTGAAGCCGAACCATGACACCAATTAATATCCCGGAAAGTAAAATCTCCCATTATCACTACAGTACCCGCCTGTGCAGCCCGCTCCATCTGTTTATATATTTGACCTTCCATCTCTTCAGTTATATTGGGGGGTCTATAGATTACACCAAAAGTAATTTTTTCAGTGTTTACTTCCCTTTGTAATTCCACCCACAAGGTTTCAACCTCCTCACAGTCTTCACCCTCTAATGTCTCATTTACACTCACCTTCATATCGCTTCTCACATACAGACATACACCACCACCTTTCCTATTTGCCCTGTCTTTCCGAAACAGTGTAAAACCCTGTAGATTTACAGCCCAGTCATGTGAAGAGTCCAGCCATGTTTCAGCAACACCAACTATATCTATATCTTCTTCCAGTATTAAGGCCTCCAGCTCCCCCATTTTGCTTGCTAGACTTCTGGCATTTGTGAACATACACTTTAACTTGCCTGTCAGTTTTTCACTTTTATTATCAGAAATGTGATTTGACATTAATCGGGCCTTTTTATTTACACTGATGTTTTGTAACGAAAGGATCTCCTTATCTTGTTGCCTAGTCCTCTCCCCACCGTCTGTTTCTCCCCCCACCAATATAGTCTGACCCCTCTCTAACCTAACTACCCCTTTATTTCCTACATTGGCCTCCCTCCTCAGCCCTAGTTTAAACACTCCGCCACCCCAGCTAGAATTCTCTCCCCCAGCACAGCGGACCCCCTTCCATTTAGGTGCAAATAATCTGTAGAATACAGTTTGTACCCCAATGAAAAGTCAGCCCAGTGCTCTAGGAACCCAAATCCTTCTCCTCTACACCAAGACTTCAGCCATGCATTTAACTCCCTGAGCTCCCGCTGTCTTTCCTGTGATGCGCATGGCACAGGCAGTATTCCTGAGAATACTACTTTGGAGGTCCTTCCCTTCAGCTTGTAGCCTAGTTCTTTAAAATTATTCTTTAATTCCTGTGAAACCCCTAAAAGGGTTAAGAAACTATCTAAATTCTGGTTTTAACACATTTAGAGGTCCAGTTTTTAAAATGGGGTGTTTTATAGGGGTTTCTAATATATAAGGCCCTCAAAGCCACTTCAGAACTGAACTGGTTTTTCTTGAAAATATGAGAAATTCCTGCTTATGTTCTAAGTCTTGTAACGGCCTAGAAAAATAGCGGAATGTTCAAAAATGTATGCCAACATAAAGTAGACATATGGGAAATGGTAATTAGTAACTATTTTATGTGGTACAATCATCTGCCTTACAAGCAGATACATTTATATTCAGAAAACTGCAATTTTTTCCAAACTTTCCTTACATTTTTATCATATAGATTGTATCGACCAAATTTTACCACTAACATAAAGTCCAATGTGTCAAGAGAAAACAATCTCAGAATCGCTTGGATTAATAAAGGTAATCCATAGTTATTACCACATAAAGTGACACATGTCCGATTTGAAAAATGGGCTCTGATCCATAAGGCCCAAACTAGGCTGCGTCATTAACCTCTTCCCGCAAAACGACGTGTTTGGTACGTCGTAGTGCGGGGGGAATGTATGGAGCACGCTCACGCGCTGAGCCCGCTCCATACGCCGCATGTGTCGGCTGCGTTTTACAGCTGACACCCGGGACTAACGGCCAGGAACATCGATCACACTGTTCCTGGCTGTTTAAACCCTTAAATGCTACGGTCAATCGCGACCGCAGCATCTGACGCATTGAAAAGAGGGGGGCGGCTGCCTCCTGCAGCTCATCGCCCCCCACACAATAAGATCGGGGTGACGATGGTTGTCATGGCAGCCCAGGGGCCTAATGAAGTCCCCCAGGACTGCCTTCACTCTGCCTCTGCTAAACCCCGCCTGTGGCAGGGTTTTGCAGAAGCCTGTAGAAATGATAATATACTGCAATACATTAGTCCTGGAGGGACTAATGAAGTGTGTAAAAAATGTAAATAAAGTTTTTAGTACTGAAAAAATAAAATAAAAGTAAAAAAAATAAAAATAAATAAAAAAAATAAAAGTAAAAAAAAACCCTTTCCAATTTTTCCTCTAAAGTAATGTCAAAAATAAAAATGTTAACTAAATTGGTATCTCTGCATACGTAAAAGTCTGAGCTATTAATATATAGTATCATTTAACGCGCAGGGTGAACGCCGTAAATAATAAAACATTTAAAATACCAAAATCTTTGTTTTTTGGTCAACATAGCTCCCAAAAAACAAAATAAAAAGTGATCAAAAAATGATATGTACCAAAAAGTAATACAGGTAAAAACTACAGCACATCCCACAAAAAATAAACCCTCACAACGTTCAATCGATGAAAAATTAAAAAAGCTATGGTTTTCAGAATGTGGCGACACAAATCAATTTTTTCAGACGGTGGACAGTGACTTCTCCTGGAGGGGAATCACCGGCTACAGCTATGTCAGTGATGGCTGAGACCAGGGATTTCGCTTCAGGAGAAGTCAATGTCCACAGTGTCGACCGGGGATTCCGATTCACGTCCCTGATGTCACTGTCCATATATGGACAGTGAAGTCAGGAACTTCTCCTGGAGCAGAATTACCGGCCGTTGTGGCCGGGGATTCCGCTTCAGGATTAGGGGACCGCACCAGGAGAAGTCACTGTGCATATGTGGACAGTGAAGTCAGGGACTTCTCCTGGTGCGGAATTCCCGGCCACAAATCTCCTCCTCCTCACATGCACTTCGCACGGTGAGGAGGAGAAGAGAGAGAACAACCGGCAGAAAGCACGGCCGTCATTCGGATCACATCCAAGTGACAGCCGTGCTTTACTCGGCCCCATAGACTTCTATGGGAGCCGTGCAGCCGGGAGAACGGCCCAATATAGGGCATGCCCATCAAAAAATTGGCAGTTTGAATAGCCCCATTTGGGGGTCTATTGTTCCTACTGCAGTCGTGTGACGGATGTTTTTTGAACGGCCGTCACACCGGGAATCCTGGTCGTGTGAATAGGGGCTAACTGGCTTTGTGTTTAGCTGCCATCTTTCCTCTAGCATCAAATACATTGTTTACAAAGTAGATGCTTGAAATGTCTTATTGTCTGTTTTAACTAAAAAAAATATAACCAGCTATTTACCATAAGGGCTGCACTCTTGGATTATCCTCTATTGATATTACTTGCACTGAAAGCATTTATAAAGCTTCATAAAATGATTTTTGTTATCTTTACCATTGTGACCACTTTAATATGTAGCTATAAGTAGTGAAATTATATACATTCAGACCGCAAGTGAAATTTATTTTATTTATTTATTTGTATTGCTTATAAATATGCACACACACACACACACACACACACACACACACATACACACACACACACACTATGGCCAATTTCATAGTAAGCCTATAAGGCCTCGTACACATATATGTTGAAGACTCCGTTAGGGGCCTCTATGGCAGGTCCGGCTAAAATTACCAGAAACAATAGCGCAGCTGCGCTATTTTTACCAGTAAAACCACGAACACCCGGACAGAAACCCGATGGAAACCTTTAAAGTTAATGGGTTTCTTTGGCCGCCAGTGCTGTAAGTGGCGCAACGTAACTGGTGTGTCCCGTATTTTCCTTGCTCTGCTCTTATGACGGAGCAAAGCAATGGAAATACCGAACGCAGATCCCCCTCCTGAACTATAATTGTACCTGCATCTATAGGAGGCAGATACAATTACATGCATAAGCACTGAATGGCGGGACACATTCCATGCCCCGCTATTCAGTGCCTTTCAGTGACGTGTAGCGCGATTATGTCATCGCACCGCCTGCGTCGTTGAATGACAGGGAAAGGCACCCTGCCAATCAGTGCCTTTCAAAGAAGCAAGCGGTGTGATGCGTTGTTCAGCCCCAGCAGACCTGCTCAGAAGAGAGCAGGCCTGCGTTGCAAGAGCACGGTGCGAGAACGTGTTTAGGTGAGTATGTAAAGTTTTTTTTTGTTAAAAATGTGAGGGGCTATATGTGGAGCACTATCTACAGGGGAGATATGTGGAGACTATATGTGGAGCACTATCTACAGGGGACTATATGTGGGGCACTACCTACAGGGG
The DNA here is from genome assembly GCF_050947455.1 of Rhinoderma darwinii. NCBI lineage: Eukaryota > Metazoa > Chordata > Amphibia > Anura > Rhinodermatidae > Rhinoderma > Rhinoderma darwinii. The sequence continues at coordinate 179,254,970 of NC_134689.1, read as the reverse complement.
GTCTATATGTGGGACACTATCTATGACACTATCTGCAGGGGGCAATATGTGGAGCACTATCTACAGGGAGCTATATGTGGGGCACTATCTACAGGGGGGGCTATATGTCCAGCACTATCTACACGGGGCTATATGTGGAGCACTATCTACAGGGGGGCTATATGTGGGGCACTATCTACAGGGGGAGCTATATGTAGGGCCCTATCTACCGGGAGATATAAATGGGGTGCCATTTACAGTGGGCTATATGTGGGGCACTATCTACAGGGGGGCGATATGTGTATAGGTGCAGTCTATTATATTTAGGGGTATAAACATGAGAAGAACAGAGTCTATAGCCAATATATTCCAAAAGTATCAATACAAAACTTTATTAAATATACACAATAAACAAACATTTAAAAAACGGTATAAGAGTAGGAGAACTCAATCACAGAATGACATAGAGACAAGTCAGGAAAGCCAAGGTAAGTATAATAAACCTATAAAGTATGGGTTTGGGGTAGGACTAACACCAGTATAACATAAGACTAGTTAGATATTTTTGCATACTTAGATGCTGTTTACAGGACATTAATGGTCCCAAAAACAGACATCAGGAGATAAAGGTAGTGGGTCTGAACAAGACCCTATGTGAAAGATTACTGGGGTGGTCTTACCCATAAAGAGTCCTTAGGCTGAGTCCTGGTGGTCACTGTGTGCACCCCGACGCGCGTTTCGCGGAATGTCCGCTTCCTCAAGGGGATGTAGTGTGTTAGACCAGAGGGCACCCTATATACCCTACCTATCAGGTGTAAACTATCAGTATTCTGTCCCGGCCAGGCGCACTTGGCGCACATCCGACGGCGAAACCGGAAGTGTGGCATGCCCCACTTCCGTCCTCCAGTGCTGCGGCGTACATCCGGTCTCTGGTCGCGTACCAGACGATCCGGACATGCGCACTGCACTCTAGGAGAGACGGGCGTGGCCTCACCCAGTCCCGGTCGCACACGTCAGAGGCGCGCACCCGATTGGACAGAACAGAACACTATATGCAGTTAAGTCAATTAGAGCATTTCATAACCCTTTTAATGTTGCATGATCTCTGTATCCTCACAATTTAATGGGAATACCCAGGAAATACAGATGAATACATCTGATTCATTTTAAACCAGCAAGTGTTATTTGTACCATTAGGGGCCGATTTCAACAGAAACACTGCTCATATTGCATAATATTGAACAAAAGGGATACATTTATTTCTTGAAACGATGATGCCTAAAAATAACCTTATTAGGTTGGATAAATAAATGATCAATGGTATATATTGGACTACAGGAATACTATGGAGAGAGTGTATATGTATAAATTAATATGTGGATATGATATGTCAGTTAAAGACACAACTGTGCCACACATTCAGTAACATAGAAACCCTCCATATCAGAAATACATTAATTTTCAAACAACATATACCAAATAAACACCATAAACAGAAAAAAATGGAAAAAGATATAATTTTTTATAGTAGAAAAAAATGATAAGATAAATAAGTGACTTAAAAGTGCAAAAAATAAATAAATTAGAGACTGTTGCCAAGAGCAACAGTCATGTAGGGTTGTCTGTAAATAAGACAGGCAACTAAAGTGCTGATACAACTATAGAAATAAAAATGAAAAATATAAAAATAAAAAATGTGTAAGCAGATTACAAGTGAATTGCTTTCATATAAGAGACTGTTCCATAATAGACAGTCATATAGGGTTGTCTGTAAACAAACAGGCAGCAGAAGAGTGCTTATGCAAAAGTGAGAGCAGGATCATACACAAGTTATACAGATCAGGTCCTGGGTATACGTTATCCTCTTCGAGATTCGCAACATAGTGGGTCGTCCAATTATACAGGGCTTTAGTCAAGGTACAGGGATGCCTTTGCTGGATACTGGTCAATATATCTCATACCTACTAAAAGAGTATATGCATTAAAAACTAAACACACAAACAATTCACATTTTAAAAGTCATAAAACAATGATCTGCTGGTAGTGTGGCGGTTACAGTTTCGTCATAAGAAAGGTGCAAAACTCAGCTGTTCGTTAAGTCCAGCCGGTGCCATAGATCCTAGTTGCACAATCCACCTACATTCTTTCTGTGCCAGGACCTTCTTCACATTACCCCCCCCTGATGCCACAACGGATACGTTCGATTCCCCGGATTTTAAGGGACCTTGGGTTACACCCATGATACATTTTAAAATGTCTAGGAAGGGTCTTAAGTTCGATTGGGTCATCGGTCACTCCCGCTGCGATAATATCTCGCACATGTTCTCTTGTGCGTATGCGTAATTCCCTCGATGTCAGGCCTATGTAGACCTTGGGACACCCACACACAGCGTAATACACTATGTGTGTGGTACTGCACGATATATAGTCTCTGATCTCAAAGGACTTAGTACCGTCCACTGATTCAAACTTATCGGTTCTGCTGATGTTGGGACATGCAACACAATTGCCACATGGATAGCAGCCCTTTCTTTGTCCCTGGGTTCCGAAAAAGTTAATTTGTTTGTGGATATAGTGACTTTGGACCAGGATATCTCGAAGATTCCTACTCCGCCTAGCCGTCATTGTCGGTTTGTCGCTCAGACATAGGGCCAGAGTGGGTTCAGACCTTAAAATTGGCCAATGTCGCCCTAAAATGGTCCTCACTTCATCCCATCTGCTGTTATAAGTGGAGATGAACCTAACGGCTGTTTTTCCCACTATAGGTGTCTTATTCCTCAACAGATTGGCACGAGGGGTCTTTTTTGCTCTCCGGTACCCTGCTTTAATCGACCTGTTACTGTACCCCCTGTCTTCAAATCTATATCTCAGATCTTGAGACTGATGTTCGAACAGATGGTCAGTAGAGCAGATCCGCCTCATCCTGAGGAATTGGCCAACTGGGATGGCTTTAATAGTGGAAGGAGTGTGAGAAGAGGATGCATGCAGCAATGAGTTAACGGATGTTGCCTTGCGGTAGACATCCGTCTGTAGGAAGCCACTTGCATCCGTAAATATTGAGAGGTCCAAGAACTCAATCTTGGATGGATCAAATGAGTAAGTCAATTTAATATTCATCTGGTTAATATTAAGTTGCTGCATGAAATTCCTCAACTCACACTCCGAACCCTGCCACACAAACAGTATGTCGTCAATGTAGCGGAGCCAGCACTGCACATGGTCCGCGGCGCGAGCGCCATCCCCATGAAAAACCTGCCTCTCCCAAAAACCGAGAAACAGGTTTGCATAGGATGGCGCACACGCCGCGCCCATGGCAGTGCCTTGAATCTGTAAATAAAAGTTGTCCTTGAATACAAAGATGTTATGGCTCAGAACATACTGGAGTAGCTCCACAATGAGTTCGCATAATTCATCATCCCAGTTGCTAGTCCCCAGGAAGAAGCGGACCGCCTCCAGACCATCCCCGTGTCTAATGCATGTATATAGACTCTCGACATCTGCCGTTACAAGGTACATGTCAGGTTCAATCTGAATCCCATCAATTCTTCCCAGGACATCAGTTGTGTCCTTTACATGTGACGGCAGTTCTGTTACCAACGGCTTTAAGTAATGATCTAAAAATTTACATGTGGCTTCACACAAGCCTCCCATACCTGACACAATAGGACGTCCTGGGGGTTCCATCAGGTTTTTATGAATTTTGGGTAAAAAATAGATTGTAGGTATTTTGGGGTCCTCGGTCAGTAGTCCCTCACAGATCTTCTTAGTGATAATTCCCTTTTCCAGGGCCCTATTCAGGATCTCCCTCAATTCCAAGGAGAATCTAGATATGGGGTTAAACATGAGTTTGGCATAAGTCTGCTTATCTCTTAATTGCCTGAATGCCTCTTTTTCATATTTATCTGTCGGCCATACCACAATGTTACCCCCCTTGTCAGCGGCTTTGATAACTACGTCCTCATAGGATTGTAGTTCTCTAATAGCTTGTCTCTGAGGGACTGAAAGATTGTCCCTGTGACCAAACTTGGGTATCTGTTTAAGATCATCTACTACCAATTTGGTAAATATTTCTACCTGAGGGCACAATGACAAGGGGGGAAACTTGGTCGATTTGGGCAGGGCCGACATGGGAAACTTACTTCTCACAGTGTTCTGTTCGCACAGTAGTTCTTCCAGTGCTGACAGGGCCTCCCTTTCCATCTCACTATCAATTGTGAGTGCACCATAACCCCTATTGTGCAGCTTTTGGAGGACAAGTTTTCTAGCGAACAAATGCAAATCTTTTAAAACTGTGAAGAAATCAAAAGGGGCAGTAGGGGAAAACGTTAACCCTTTGCTCAGAACCTCCCGTTGGGCATCAGAGAGGGAATGCGAAGATAGGTTAATTACCTCCAAGTTGTTACCGGATCTCTTCTCCTGTTGTGGAATCGTTGTTTTTTTGCGCTTGGCGTTCCTATCGTATTGTCTTCTTGGCATAAAGGTACCCGGATTACTGCCGGTACCACCAGCAGTCATCGCATCCCTTGTTCTAACCGATTCATCACCAGAGGTGCGTGAGGAAATTGAGGAAGATCTTGAGCGTGATATAGGTCTTAATATCTCATGGTTAGATCGCCATTTGTAGACTCTGTTTGATTTATAATCTTGCACATCTCTCTGAAATTTACCTGCTTTTACTGTGCATATCTCTTTTTCCCATTTTGCGTAATCATTATCCAAATCTTCCTGCCATTTGGCCAGAGTCTCAGTAGAGAACTCTTTTTTGAGATCCAGTTGCATCCCATCTATAGCTTTTTCCATTTCTAGTAGAGTATTACAATTTGATTGAATCAAAAGATTCATGAACCCTCTAGAGCAGGTATCTGCCAGCTCCTCCCATTTCTTTTTGAACGTGTCGTTCTCTATTTCAAAGGAGGGAAAAACCTGGACCCTTAAGCCCCTCGGTATCAGCCCTCTGGATATGTACTTTTCCAAGAAAGCCTTATTCCACCACATCCTCGTTCTTTTATTGAGGAGTGATTTGAGTTTAGCACTGCGTTCTCTGATATTTACACTACCAGCATCTAAAAACAAGTTAGAGTCCTCCTTAAAAATCATGTCTAATTGTGCGAGCCATGACTGATCACGTGCTCGAAAATCCATATTGGGCTGGATGCCAGTCGCTGTGAAAAACACACAGAAAATTGATTATAACTAATGGTCTCCAAAAGCAAACAATATTATTGGGCTAGGTATTGTTCCAGGGAACATCCCCCCATATCCATTAACGAGGCAACTCTATAATACATATATAAACATGAGAAGAACAGAGTCTATAGCCAATATATTCCAAAAGTATCAATACAAAACTTTATTAAATATACACAATAAACAAACATTTAAAAAACGGTATAAGAGTAGGAGAACTCAATCACAGAATGACATAGAGACAAGTCAGGAAAGCCAAGGTAAGTATAATAAACCTATAAAGTATGGGTTTGGGGTAGGACTAACACCAGTATAACATAAGACTAGTTAGATATGTTTGCAAAACAACGATTCCACAACAGGAGAAGAGATCCGGTAACAACTTGGAGGTAATTAACCTATCTTCGCATTCCCTCTCTGATGCCCAACGGGAGGTTCTGAGCAAAGGGTTAACGTTTTCCCCTACTGCCCCTTTTGATTTCTTCACAGTTTTAAAAGATTTGCATTTGTTCGCTAGAAAACTTGTCCTCCAAAAGCTGCACAATAGGGGTTATGGTGCACTCACAATTGATAGTGAGATGGAAAGGGAGGCCCTGTCAGCACTGGAAGAACTACTGTGCGAACAGAACACTGTGAGAAGTAAGTTTCCCATGTCGGCCCTGCCCAAATCGACCAAGTTTCCCCCCTTGTCATTGTGCCCTCAGGTAGAAATATTTACCAAATTGGTAGTAGATGATCTTAAACAGATACCCAAGTTTGGTCACAGGGACAATCTTTCAGTCCCTCAGAGACAAGCTATTAGAGAACTACAATCCTATGAGGACGTAGTTATCAAAGCCGCTGACAAGGGGGGTAACATTGTGGTATGGCCGACAGATAAATATGAAAAAGAGGCATTCAGGCAATTAAGAGATAAGCAGACTTATGCCAAACTCATGTTTAACCCCATATCTAGATTCTCCTTGGAATTGAGGGAGATCCTGAATAGGGCCCTGGAAAAGGGAATTATCACTAAGAAGATCTGTGAGGGACTACTGACCGAGGACCCCAAAATACCTACAATCTATTTTTTACCCAAAATTCATAAAAACCTGATGGAACCCCCAGGACGTCCTATTGTGTCAGGTATGGGAGGCTTGTGTGAAGCCACATGTAAATTTTTAGATCATTACTTAAAGCCGTTGGTAACAGAACTGCCGTCACATGTAAAGGACACAACTGATGTCCTGGGAAGAATTGATGGGATTCAGATTGAACCTGACATGTACCTTGTAACGGCAGATGTCGAGAGTCTATATACATGCATTAGACACGGGGATGGTCTGGAGGCGGTCCGCTTCTTCCTGGGGACTAGCAACTGGGATGATGAATTATGCGAACTCATTGTGGAGCTACTCCAGTATGTTCTGAGCCATAACATCTTTGTATTCAAGGACAACTTTTATTTACAGATTCAAGGCACTGCCATGGGCGCGGCGTGTGCGCCATCCTATGCAAACCTGTTTCTCGGTTTTTGGGAGAGGCAGGTTTTTCATGGGGATGGCGCTCGCGCCGCGGACCATGTGCAGTGCTGGCTCCGCTACATTGACGACATACTGTTTGTGTGGCAGGGTTCGGAGTGTGAGTTGAGGAATTTCATGCAGCAACTTAATATTAACCAGATGAATATTAAATTGACTTACTCATTTGATCCATCCAAGATTGAGTTCTTGGACCTCTCAATATTTACGGATGCAAGTGGCTTCCTACAGACGGATGTCTACCGCAAGGCAACATCCGTTAACTCATTGCTGCATGCATCCTCTTCTCACACTCCTTCCACTATTAAAGCCATCCCAGTTGGCCAATTCCTCAGGATGAGGCGGATCTGCTCTACTGACCATCTGTTCGAACATCAGTCTCAAGATCTGAGATATAGATTTGAAGACAGGGGGTACAGTAACAGGTCGATTAAAGCAGGGTACCGGAGAGCAAAAAAGACCCCTCGTGCCAATCTGTTGAGGAATAAGACACCTATAGTGGGAAAAACAGCCGTTAGGTTCATCTCCACTTATAACAGCAGATGGGATGAAGTGAGGACCATTTTAGGGCGACATTGGCCAATTTTAAGGTCTGAACCCACTCTGGCCCTATGTCTGAGCGACAAACCGACAATGACGGCTAGGCGGAGTAGGAATCTTCGAGATATCCTGGTCCAAAGTCACTATATCCACAAACAAATTAACTTTTTCGGAACCCAGGGACAAAGAAAGGGCTGCTATCCATGTGGCAATTGTGTTGCATGTCCCAACATCAGCAGAACCGATAAGTTTGAATCAGTGGACGGTACTAAGTCCTTTGAGATCAGAGACTATATATCGTGCAGTACCACACACATAGTGTATTACGCTGTGTGTGGGTGTCCCAAGGTCTACATAGGCCTGACATCGAGGGAATTACGCATACGCACAAGAGAACATGTGCGAGATATTATCGCAGCGGGAGTGACCGATGACCCAATCGAACTTAAGACCCTTCCTAGACATTTTAAAATGTATCATGGGTGTAACCCAAGGTCCCTTAAAATCCGGGGAATCGAACGTATCCGTTGTGGCATCAGGGGGGGGTAATGTGAAGAAGGTCCTGGCACAGAAAGAATGTAGGTGGATTGTGCAACTAGGATCTATGGCACCGGCTGGACTTAACGAACAGCTGAGTTTTGCACCTTTCTTATGACGAAACTGTAACCGCCACACTACCAGCAGATCATTGTTTTATGACTTTTAAAATGTGAATTGTTTGTGTGTTTAGTTTTTAATGCATATACTCTTTTAGTAGGTATGAGATATATTGACCAGTATCCAGCAAAGGCATCCCTGTACCTTGACTAAAGCCCTGTATAATTGGACGACCCACTATGTTGCGAATCTCGAAGAGGATAACGTATACCCAGGACCTGATCTGTATAACTTGTGTATGATCCTGCTCTCACTTTTGCATAAGCACTCTTCTGCTGCCTGTTTGTTTACAGACAACCCTATATGACTGTCTATTATGGAACAGTCTCTTATATGAAAGCAATTCACTTGTAATCTGCTTACACATTTTTTATTTTTATATTTTTCATTTTTATTTCTATAGTTGTATCAGCACTTTAGTTGCCTGTCTTATTTACAGACAACCCTACATGACTGTTGCTCTTGGCAACAGTCTCTAATTTATTTATTTTTTGCACTTTTAAGTCACTTATTTATCTTATAATTTTTTTCTACTATAAAAAATTATATCTTTTTCCATTTTTTTCTGTTTATGGTGTTTATTTGGTATATGTTGTTTGAAAATTAATGTATTTCTGATATGGAGGGTTTCTATGTTACTGAATGTGTGGCACAGTTATGTCTTTAACTGACATATCATATCCACATATTAATTTATACATATACACTCTCTCCATAGTATTCCTGTAGTCCAATATATACCATTGATCATTTATTTATCCAACCTAATAAGGTTATTTTTAGGCATCATCGTTTCAAGAAATAAATGTATCCCTTTTGTTCAATATTATGCAATATGAGCAGTGTTTCTGTTGAAATCGGCCCCTAATGGTACAAATAACACTTGCTGGTTTAAAATGAATCAGATGTATTCATCTGTATTTCCTGGGTATTCCCATTAAATTGTGAGGATACAGAGATCATGCAACATTAAAAGGGTTATGAAATGCTCTAATTTACTTACCTGCATATAGTGTTATGTTCTGTCCAATCGGGTGCGCGCCTCTGACGTGTGCGACCGGGACTGGGTGAGGCCACGCCCGTCTCTCCTAGAGTGCAGTGCGCATGTCCGGATCGTCTGGTACGCGACCAGAGACCGGATGTACGCCGCAGCACTGGAGGACGGAAGTGGGGCATGCCACACTTCCGGTTTCGCCGTCGGATGCGCGCCAAGTGCGCCTGGCCGGGACGGAATACTGATAGTTTACACCTGATAGGTAGGGTATATAGGGTGCCCTCTGGTCTAACACACTACATCCCCTTGAGGAAGTGGACATTCCGCGAAACGCGCGTCGGGGCGCACACAGTGACCACCAGGACTCAGCCTAAGGACTCTTTATGGGTAAGACCACCCCAGTAATCTTTCACATAGGGTCTTGTTCAGACCCACTACCTTTATCTCCTGATGTCTGTTTTTGGGACCATTAATGTCCTGTAAACAGCATCTAAGTATGCAAACATATCTAACTAGTCTTATGTTATACTGGTGTTAGTCCTACCCCAAACCCATACTTTATAGGTTTATTATACTTACCTTGGCTTTCCTGACTTGTCTCTATGTCATTCTGTGATTGAGTTCTCCTACTCTTATACCGTTTTTTAAATGTTTGTTTATTGTGTATATTTAATAAAGTTTTGTATTGATACTTTTGGAATATATTGGCTATAGACTCTGTTCTTCTCATGTTTATATATGTATTATAGAGTTGCCTCGTTAATGGATATGGGGGGATGTTCCCTGGAACAATACCTAGCCCAATAATATTGTTTGCTTTTGGAGACCATTAGTTATATTTAGGGGTGTAGTGTGTGGCACCACGAGAATATCTTCGTTTATAGGCGCAGAAATGTTTGAAAAGTGCGAAGCTACAGACATCTGAGGGGAATACTGCAGAAATGGGCAGTGGCCGGGAGAAGTCATCATAGAGGTCTGGATCGGATAGAGAAGAAAAGAGAAAAAGAAAAACTAGAATTTGAGAAGACGTCACCTGTGAGTCACTCAAATTAAATGTTTATTCTCCCTCTAATCAGTACTGTAGTCAATGTATGATCTGCAGTGAGATAATGGTTAGTATGATTTTTTGTTTTTCTGAGGCTGCTAGTGATGTAGAACAGACAGGGGGATATCAATTAAGATCTGGGGGAAGAAAAGCTAGAATCTGCCCTGTCTTAATCTATCAGTCGGTTTTTGGAGTGTTAGGTTTCATTCACATCTGCGTCAAGGTTCTGTTCATGGGTTCCGTCAGACTTTTCCGTCAGGGGAACCTATATACAAAGACCAAAAGCAAACCATAGCTTTCCTTTTGCATTACCATTGATTTCAATGGTAATGCTTCCGTTGCTAATGGTTTCCGTTTGTCTCCGTTCCGTAAGGTTTCCGTTTTTTCGGCGGAACCAATAGTGTTATCACTGACTCCCCCATATTTATCTTGTCTGACCTGCTCTGAGGAAGTCACATTGTGATGAAATGCGTCAGTGTGAGCTCTGACGACAACGCTGCTAGGCTCGATCCTGGCTCATGAAGATTAAATTGGCCCAATGACCGTTCACTACACGTGCTAAATACATCCTTTCTAACTGTTTGATGCTCTAGGACCTCTCTAGCTGTATGGAGGTTCCTGTCAGGCTTCCCTAACATTCAAGGCTCTGGGTATATTGCAAACTGGCAAACTGTCAAAGGCCGTCTGATGCCATCTCTTGAATTGCATGGGCCCACATGGATTGATGCTGACCACAGACCTGCCTGGTGGATGAATATAACATTACTTTGCTCCGTTTTTTAATGGACTTATACCAGCATTTTCTTTGAGTGACAAACTGCTGCAGTACACCAAGCGGGGAAAGTCAGTATTGGTTTATAACAGTCTAACTTTTACACAGACCAACATCACCTCAGGTGGTTTTTCTTATACAGGTTTTCCTCTTCCCCCTCCCGTCAGCATGGTAGCGCAGCGCATCAGCGTCACCATGCTCCTTCATACCTCCCCTGCAGTGAACAGCCAAAACACTATCATTCTTTGACCTCAAACACAAGAGACGTTGCCACAGGGCACCATAACCCACTGTCCAGCTGACCTAGAAGACAAAATAACATATATACAGTGCAACATAACATGTATGTACATAGTATGAACAAATTAACACCTGAGAAATCTTCCAGAAAAACTTTGCAGTCCTCTTAAAGTGACCCCTAACTTTTTATAAATAGGATACTTGGACAGCCCATAGGTTTAGTTCACACTCCTTACAAGCCCCTTCGTTCTGCTGATCGGTATGAGACCCAACTACCCAACTATCCTATGGATAGGCCATCCTGGAACAACTCTGCACCAAAGCACACTATAGTGTACACCACTTAAAGCGACTTTCCGGTTCACAATAAAAATGTAATACCTTCATACCGTGATTGGATAACACCTCTATACCATGAATGGATAACATCAACCTACTGTGACTGAATAATTCCTCCAAAATAATTAATTACCAAACTTCCCACCAAACCGTAATATAAATGTCACAATTTACCAGGATTATTATGTCATAAGATTTGTCCAACTCTGTGGCCGTAACTTCTTCTAGAACTACTTCTCCCAGCCATAAGTGTGCTCTCTCTGCCTGTGCTCCCGCACCCCCGAGCCTTTGGGCAGGGGCATGTGTTTCACAAGCAGAGACACCAGACTGGGAGTTGTAGTGCCACATTAACTTTTTACACTCTGAAATATAGAGTTATCTCATGGCACTGCAGCTCCTGTGGGACTAAAAGATTAAGCATTATGCATCTAGCTGACTGACTAGCTGCAAAGTCGTAGCTAGGGTTTCCTTAACCGCAGGCAAAGATCGAGTGTGTCATCCCCCTTCCACTTGCCCACACACCACATCAGTTTGCCCCTTCTGTAATCTAACTTTTTTTTATATATAAATAAATTTCAGTAGTGAGAGTACATAATTACATAAAATTAAAAAGGTATATTTTATGTGTGGCATGACTGCAATTACAAATCAGACAATAAGACCACTGTAACATAGCGCTGCAGCCTGGTAGTACTACTATACTATACGCACAAACACATACACATAGATATATATATATATATATATATATATATATATATATATATATATACACAATAACGCACACACACATATATATGTGTATTTATAAATATATATGTATACATACATACACATACTTGCAAAAGTATTGGTGTGTATCCTCTTTTGTTGCATTGCAACATTGAATTAAAATTGATTTTTACAGGGGTTTGTACATGCCAATTACTTAAAGGCCAGGATTACACACACAGTTCTCATGCAGTTTTTGTGGCCGTGTTTAGTGCTGTTTTTTTTAGCCAAACACAGACGTAAACACAAAAGAAAGGAGACACATTAGCCTTTTCTATTGCCTTTTTGGGTTTTTTGGATTAACTTATGTATTTGGCTTAAAAAAACTGAGCCAAAAACTGTCTCGAAGTTGGGTTTGATTCTGGCCTGAAGGTGCAAAATATTTTTTTTTACTGTGACACAAACAATAATTAAGACAAAATACTGAGAACTTTAATGTGCATATGTATTCACCCCTGAAAGTCAATATTTTGTGGAGCACCTTTGCTGCAATTACAGTTGGAAGTCTCTTGGGGTGCCTCTATTAGCATACCTCCCAACTTTTGAATTCGGAAAAGAGGGACATGTTTAAGCCACGCGCCCTAACCACGCCCAATGTCCCACATAAACACATCAAATCACGGCGAGATCCTTCAAATAACAAGCGCATATTCTCACTGCGGATCTCTAGACTGTATGGATATTACAGATATTATGGGTCAGGTTATATTGTCTTTGTGTTACTTTTCCTAACTTGGGTATAACATTTGCTCATCATGGCAGCAGCTGCAGGACAAACTAAAAGGCTGAGAACAATAAAAGTCAAGAGGGAGACCCTATGGTGGATGACTTTTCAATTGACAGGTAGCAGAGTTAAATGATGGGGAATTTTTTTCCCAGTTGTGTAACTCTGCTACCGGTCAATGGAAAAATCATGCACCAGAGTGAAAAATGTTTCCCCGTGGCGGAGTACCACAAAGAAACACCTGGAAATCAGACATGATGGGTGAACATTTTTCCCTGTGGCGGATGACTTTTCAGCTGACAGGTAGCAGAGTTACATAAAGGGGAATTATTTTTCATTGATGTCTAGCTTCTATTGCAGCACAGGGAAGACAGAAGTCGCTGGAGGTGAGAAGTTTTTTTATTCTTCATATTACCAACTTTATTTTTTTGTTTTGCGTGTTCCACTGGGCTGTTTGGACTACGTCGTAGATTCGTTGGACTACTGCAATGGTCTACTTTTAAAAAAAAATAAAATTGTGAAAGAGGGTTGTGTGGGGGAGTTCTTATTTCAATAAAAAATATTTTCTTATGTCTCTGTGTTTTTTTTAATACTTTATTAGCGCCTTGGCAATGGCAGTTATCCGGCCGCGTCCATTAGTAAGGTGAGGCTTAGGGTTAGCTAGTAAAAAGGCTGCAACTAATCCCCATTATTACCCCGGTACCCACCGCCACCAGGGGTGCTGTGAAGTGCCGGGTACAATCCAATACCCGACCATCTGTAGTGACGAGCGGGCACTGGGGCGGCCGCAGGCTGTTATCATTAGGCTCTGAGAGGCCAGAAACAGTGGCCCTTCTCACCCTGGTAATGCCAGGGTTTTATAGCAAAAGAGGTCAAATACATGTGCACTCACAACGTTTCTAATTATTTTGTTTGTTTTCTTTTAAGCAAGGCATTTTTTTCATTCCACTGTAAACATGTGGTCTATTTTGTCAGATCCATTCCAAAAACTAAAATTTTAAATCCATTTGTAATGCAACAAAACCGAAAAAACAGCAAGGGGTTGAAAGGCACTGTACATACACTACCGTTCAAAAGTTTAGGGTCACTTCGAAATTTCCTTGTTTTTGAAAGAAAAGCAGAGTTTTTTTCAATGAAGATAACATTAAATTAATCAGAAATACACTCTATACATTGTTAATGTGGTAAATGACTATTCTAGCTGCAAACGTCTGGTTTTTAATGCAATATCTACATAGGTGTATAGAGGCCCATTTCCAGCAACCATCACTCCAGTGTTCTAATGGTACATTGTGTTTGCTAACTGTGTTAGAAGGCTAATGGATGATTAGAAAACACTTGAAAACCCTTGTGCAATTATGTTAGCACCGCTGTAAACAGTTTTGCTGTTTAGAGGAGCTATAAAACTGACCTTCCTTTGAGCTAGTTGAGAATCTGGAGCATTACATTTGTGGGTTTGATTAAACTATCAGAATGGCTAGAAAAAGAAAGCTTTCATGTGAAACTCGACAGTCTATTCTTGTTCTTAGAAATGAAGGCTATTCAATGCGAGAAATTGCCAAGAAACTGAAGATTTCCTACAACGGTGTATACTACTCCCTTCAGAGGACAGCACAAACAGGCTCTAACCAGTGTAGAAAGAGAAGTGGGAGGCCCCGCTGCACAACTGAGCAACAAGACAAGTACATTAGAGTCTCTAGTTTGAGAAATAGACGCCTCACAGGTCCTCAACTGGCAGTTTCACTATATAGTACCCACCAGTGTCAACGTCTACAGTGAAGAGGCGACTCCGGGATGCTGGCCTTCAGGGCAGAGTGGCAAAGAAAAAGCCATATCTGAGACTGGCTAATAAAAGGAAAAGATTAATATGGGCAAAAGCACACAGACATTGGACAGATGAAGATGGGAAAAAAGTGTTTTGGACAGAGGAATCGAAGTTTGAGGTGTTTGGATCACACAGAAGAACATTTGTGAGACACAGAAAAGCTGAAAAGATGCTGGAAGAGTACCTGACGCCATCTGTCAAGCATGGTGGAGGTAATGTGATGGTCTTGGGTTGCTTTTGTGCTGGTAAAGTGGGAGATTTGTACAAGGTAATAGGGATTTTGAATAAGGAATCACTCCATTTTGCAACGCCATGCCATACCCTGTGGACAGCGCTTGATTGGAGCCAATTTCATCCTACAACAGGACAATGACCCAAAGCACACCTCCAAATTATGCAAGAACTATTTAGGGAAGAAGCAGGCAGCTGGCATACTATCTGTAATGGAGTGGCCAGCGCAGTCACCAGATCTCAACCCCATAGAGCTGTTGTGGGAGCAGCTTGACTGTATTGTACGCAAGAAGTGCCCATCAAGCCAATCCAACTTGTGGGAGGGGCCTCTGGAAGCATGGGGTGAAATTTCTCCCGATTACCTCAGCAAATTAACAGCTAGAAGACCAAAGGTCTGCAATGCTGTAATTGCTGCAAATGGAGCATTCTTTGACAAAAGCAAAGTTTGAAGGAGAAAATTATTATTTGAAATAAAAATCATTATTTCTAACCTTGTCAATGTCTTGACTATATTTTCTAGTCATTTTGCAACTTATTTGATAAATATAAGTGTGAGTTTTCATGGAAAACACAAAATTGTCTGGGTGACCCCAAACTTTTGGACGGTAGTGTATGTATATGTATATATATATATATATATATATATATATATATATATATATATATATATATATACATACATCTATGTCTATTATTATTTTTTGGAAGAAAACCTGGCACTCCAAAAATTCTTTGTTTTTGAAAAATTATTTTATTTGCAATCCACTGACTTAGACAATGTGACGTTTCGGTCAAAATAACCAGACCTTTTTCAAACAGTCTGTAAAATGAATAAAGAAGTTTTTTCTATTAACAACCAATAACAATATTCATGTCATCACCATCAAAAATGTAAATGTTAGCCAACATGAAAATCATCATATCAATATAAACAAATGTTCTACATACTGCATTATATATGATCAAAAATGTAACAAAACTACTCATATGTTATAGATATTGCAAATCATATGTTATTATACATAGGAAACTAATATGAGCAACATTCATTGGAAAAAGTTGTACACTGTAACAGAAAATACTTTTTCTGCTGCATGGAAAAAATGCACTTCTTTTGACGAGGCTGTAATTTTACGCGCCGTCTTATATCAGTGACGCGTAAAATGACAGGTTGTTGGCACAGAACATCGTAAAGCCCATTGAAAGTAATGGGCAGATGTTTGCCGACGTATTGGAGCCGGTTTTTCACACGTAATTCGAGGCGTAAAACGCCTCCATTACGTCTGAAAATAGGTCGTGTGAACCGAGCCTTAGAGAGGGGGTTGGGATGAGATACAGGCACATGGACCAGAGAACTGAGGGAAAGGGCAAGGGGTGAGAAAAAAATGTGTACAGGGAATTCCCTCTGAGCTCTGAACTTGCAGATTCACAATCAGGCATATCAAAGAGAGAGAGAAACAATGCTGAATTAAGCAAACAACATAGAACTGCTAAAACCACAATACCATGACCACATATTATCAATATTACATATATCACCACTAAATAGTTGTAGATACCAGTTCCACACAGGCGCTCTGCAGATTATCATCATGCAGCTGAGCATACAAGTGAACACAGTACTGATCGGACCAATCACAACTATTAATAAAGAATGACTCACAGTTAATGTGCTCTTTGATTGTAGTCAGGGGCGTAACTAGGAAAGACTGGGCCCCATAGCAAACTTTGGACTGGGGCCCCCCTCTAGGTACAGCACCGCTTATAGATAGTGCCCCCTGTAGAGTGTGCCATACAACCCCCCTGTAAACAGTGCTATACAGCCCCCCCTGTAGACAGTGTCACACCCCACTTGTAGATAGCGCGCCCACCTCCCCCTTGTAGATAGTGCCATACAGCACCCCTGTAGATTTCGCCATAAAGCCCCCTTGTACATAGCGCCATACAGCTCCCCCTGTATAGTTCCACACAGACCCCCTCCTTTGTATATAGTGCCGCACAGCCCTTCCTTAGTAGTTAGTGCCACACAGCCCCCCTTTAGTAGATAGTGCCACACACAGGCCCCTGTAGATTGCGCCACCCATAGCCCCTTGTAGATAGCGCCACAGCCCTCCCCATTGTAAATAGTGCCATACAGCCCCCCTAGTAGACAGTGACATGCAGTCCCCCTTAGTAGTGCGACACAGCCCCTTGTACATAGTGTCACATAGCCCCACCTGTATAGTGCCACACAGCCCCGCCTTGTACTCCGCTGGCCTGCACGGTGCAGCGATGAAGCCGTGCAGAGTACACTATTCTGCACGGTGCGTGCCCAAGTAGTACAAGGCAATGGCGCATCCGAGAAAGTTGTATCAGCCAGAGGGATGTCAATCAAACATGGAAAGGTGGCTTTGGAGGTATGTGACACTTCAGGATAGCGGCACCGCCCCATGACCCTTTACTGAGTAAATAGCATATAGTGTACGCCATTTTAAAAGTTGATTTTTATTGATTTTGCTGCATCTGAAAAAAACATACATTTGGAAATATTGGTTTAGGAAAGAATTTGATCCAGCGCTGCAGGTATGTGATTTAAAAAGGATCTCGGTCCCACTTTTATTTGTATCAAAAATTAAAATTCGATATCAGGTGCATTCAGGCATCAAGGCAGTATTTTGTAGGTATTCAGCGCCTACGCGTTTCAAGCACGACTGGTGCTCTTAATCATGGCATCCATTCACACACTAAGGCCCAAGGGTATGAACTTATATACTGTGTTTTACTAGGTGGAGCTAGGAGGCCAGCTTAATTAAATGATTGCGAACAGCTTGTGTGTTTCTAAAACACAGGAAAATTTGTCTTATCTTTTAAATCATTATATATGTCAGTTTGTATTAAAAACACAGAAATCTGACTTATTATTCTATTGTTATTGCAAGAAGGAATTATTATGCGAGCAACATTGGCTTAGTTGCTGTATTTTCCCCTTTGCTGCATTATCTTGCTATTTAAAAGAGCCCCGATGTAGGAAAGGGGAAAATATACTGGCTTACTTCAGAACCGCGTGAAAAACCGTGGTTCAAGCTTTCCACAATGAATAAAAATAGGGCTTAGTACCTGTGTGTGAATGGGTGCTGAATTAATACCGATGTTACATCTTGTTTCGAAATTAAACAATTATATGTAAAAACAAACCGATCTAAATAGAAAAGTCAAAACATAAGACAGAAAGAAAACATATAAAATTGGGCTTTACAAATACCAACAAATAGTGTGCTGGGATCTGAAGATATTTAACATAGTAAAATAAATGAGTATATCATTGATTTTCAAACAAAGTGGGAGTGTTTCACGGGAGAGGGTGCACACAATAGGAAGTCCTTCCATCCTGCTTGATTGCAGATGTTCCATTGGAAAAAAGAATAAAAGTGAATGTAATCTGTCATATAAAATCTAGAGGTTACAGTTCATACAAGTCGGTAATTTAGTCAATATATGTTGTAGCATATGAGATATGAGTTAATTCTCAAATACATGTTTCCATAAGCAGGATTGTCAAATCCCATATCTCTCTATCTAACATAGATCCAGTTTATATAACTCCATACCGTATGATAAACATAATATAAACTTGAAAATCTACACATATATAATACGTTCAATTAAAAATAACAGCTACTCACTAACAATTATTTCATATTGATCGAAGGATGTTAATATTAAACGATAAATTATATAAAAAATAAATGTATATGCACAAAAAATATTTAGGCAGTAACATCGAATATAAGAAAAATATGCATTGCAACATAACTATATATAATTGCGCTTATCATTGAATTCTATCTTATATAGCTACGTAAATATGACACAGGAATGTTCTGTATAGAAATTAATTTATATGCATATATAGAGTTTTTTCCACTATCTTACAATGAATACCACGGTGAGGTACTACAGAAATAAAAAATACCAAAATATTTTATATTCTTAGATGTAATATCCATGATATACTCATTTATTTTACTATGTTAAATATCTTCAGATCCCAGCACACTATTTGTTGGTATTTGTAAAGCCCAATTTTATATGTTTTCTTTCTGTCTTATGTTTTGACTTTTCTATTTAGATCGGTTTGTTTTTACATATAATTGTTTAATTTCGAAACAAGATGTAACATCGGTATTAATTCAGCACCCATTCACACACAGGTACTAAGCCCTATTTTTATTCATTGTGGAAAGCTTGAACCACGGTTTTTCACGCGGTTCTGAAGTAAGCCAGTATATTTTCCCCTTTCCTACATCGGGGCTCTTTTAAATAGCAAGATAATGCAGCAAAGGGGAAAATACAGCAACTAAGCCAATGTTGCTCGCATAATAATTCCTTCTTGCAATAACAATAGAATAATAAGTCAGATTTCTGTGTTTTTAATACAAACTGACATATATAATGATTTAAAAGATAAGACAAATTTTCCTGTGTTTTAGAAACACACAAGCTGTTCGCAATCATTTAATTAAGCTGGCCTCCTAGCTCCACCTAGTAAAACACAGTATATAAGTTCATACCCTTGGGCCTTAGTGTGTGAATGGATGCCATGATTAAGAGCACCAGTCGTGCTTGAAACGCGTAGGCGCTGAATACCTACAAAATACTGCCTTGATGCCTGAATGCACCTGATATCGAATTTTAATTTTTGATACAAATAAAAGTGGGACCGAGATCCTTTTTAAATCACATACCTGCAGCGCTGGATCAAATTCTTTCCTAAACCACTATTGTTTGCCGCGGACCGTCGCGGAGATCCGGGCGAGGCGAAGGTGTCGGGTGCTGGAACGGTGAGCTGGAGGCTTCCTCCCCTTTACTCTAGTCATTACGGTCATATCTCTCGTGCTCACCTACACATATATCAAGAGTAACTATATGCAATATATATTGTTCAGTGAACAACTAATGATTACAGTTACCATACAAGGCAGCATATGTTCATTCTTTGTTATACACATATAACCATCAAATATGGAAAACAAATGAAAGTTATCTGGCTACAATTCAAGATATTAAAGTGGAATTAATTATATCGATCAATATGTCACACAACCAGCAGAGTTCAAGAGCTGAACTGGCAGCCTCGGTTTTTCTTGATAATGGTGATCACCACAACATGGATCTCTCACTACAAAACCAATTCAGAGAGTTGGAAAAAGTGTCGACGAAAGAGACCAAAATATGGTGGGATCTCACCACATTACGCAATTATCTTACCAAGAAAATGATTCCCCGAGGACTGCGTTTAAGAAAAACGCCAACGTTTGCTTATTCTCCCAACTTTACAGCGGAGTGGAATAACATATTATCGCAGTGTTCCTTAAGTTTGATGAATCTCATTGTGGAACAGGAAGAGCTAAAATTGGTAGAATTACAAGTGGATATCAAAACTCTCAAAGAGGAAATCCAAAAATCCTCCACCCTACCAGACTTCAGAAAGTTGGAAATAAGAACATCACAATATTTGGAACAACTGGATAAATCGATTGCTGAGACCAAAAAAAGCAAATTCACGAGAGATATGAATGACTATGCCAAAAATGAAGTATACAATTGGAATCATCGGGATTACAACAGACAAGGAACAAGATCCATCCTGAAAAAACCGAGAAGATTTAAAAGACGCAATGTGAGTCCCCATAGAGTAAACTTCAGTTCAACAGAAATGGAAACTTCGGATGAAGCTATAGGAGGATTGGACGTGGATTTTCCAGCAAGCCACTATGCACAAAGATCCAACTACAGAGAAATATCAAACATGTCAAAAAACGGGGAAAAAGGGGGGGCAGGAAACACAAATCCAGCGGTAAATTACCCACCTCGGAAACTGAGGAATCAGAAGTACTAAACATGGACGTTATCAACTTGTCCTCTACTGTACTCACAAAGACCCAAATAGAGGTACTGACGCTGGGTCTCAATTTCGTGCCGACCAGAGATTTTGACATCTTTACTACACTATTGGACATTAACAAGTTCATTAGGAACCTTACAATAAGGAGACATTTTTCATCTCAAGTGGAAACGGACACACTGTCGGCATTATCAGATGTCCCTCTTACAAAGAAAAATCCGAATGAATACAGACAATTCATGTTTCAAGAACAGTTGACACTTATAAATCTGGAAGAACTCGCAGACAACACTGTAAAAGAACCAATTTCAAAATTGAACAATTTCACGACATCCAACTCAGCATATTATCCTATCAATTCAAGGACTGAGTCTATGGACAAATTTCAAGCCATTATAGAAAAAGAATTATTACACTTACAAGAATCTATTAGAGGGGGCCAACATAGACACAATTTATCCATTGCACATAAAAAAGCCATCAAGTCACTACAAGACAACAGGAACTTAGTTGTACGCATGTCCGACAAAGGGGGTAGCGTGACAGTTTTGGATACGGATATATATGTCCAACAAATTATGGAGCTTCTTATGGATACAGAGACGTATTTAAAATTAGATCATAACCCAACCCAAATCTATCAGTTAGAACTAAAAGATCTACTAAACATTGGTTTAGATAATGGGGTTATCTCCAAAAAAGAATTGGATTATATACTCACCGAGCATCCCATTATACCCATATTTCACGCCCTACCCAAAACTCACAAGGGTATAGTCCCACCCCCTATGCGACCTATAGTGTCGGGCATTGGGTCTCTCACAGAGAGGCTCTCAGAATGGCTCGATCTGTTATTACAGCCCCTTGTGCAGAGGGTCCCTGGTCATCTTAGGGACACGAAAGACGTCCTCCAGATATTTTCCAACAAAGTATGGGAACATAATTATTCTTGGTTAAGTTGCGATGTGATCGCATTATATACAAGTATACCACACACAATTGCGGTCAAAGCTCTCAAATTTCACTTATTAAAATATGGCACATATGACAAGCATTTACAGGATTTCGCGAGTAATTCCCTTATTTTTCTTATGTCCCACAATTACTTCAAATTCAATGGCCAGTACTATCTTCAAAAACGTGGAGTCTCCATGGGAGCCAAATTTTCACCATCAGTAGCCAACCTCGTTATGGCCTGGTGGGAAGAAATTACCATCTTTTCTATGTCCAATCCCTTCAACAAATATATACATTGGTATGGCAGATACATCGATGACCTCCTACTTATATGGGAGGGAGATGTATCTGCCATACAAGACTTTCTTACCTACCTTAACAACAATGAATTCAATTTGAGATTCACACATAAAATAGGCAGGAACAACATCAATTTCCTAGATTTAAATATAGTTGCTACAACTAATGAAGTGATACATTCTGAAATATATCAAAAACCTATTTCAGGAAACACCATATTACATGCCAGTTCGAACCATCCAAAACATACGATTACATCTATACCGGTAGGCGAACTCACAAGAGCCAAAAGGAATTGTAGTACAACACAGAGTTTTGAGAAAGAACAATCAAACATGAGCAAAAAACTGGCCAAAAGGGGGTATAAGAACTGGATGTTGAATAGGGCCAAGGAAATAGTTAGGACCAAGGATAGACACACTCTATTAATGGACAAAGAGTATGTAGCGACTAATACCAATAAACCAACCAAAGCCATTCCTACATTAAGTTTGCAATACAGCAATCAATTCTCCACTATCAGAAATATGGTACAAAAGTACATTCCACTATTATATGATGATGACAAACTAGTAGATATATTAAAACAAGGATGCAGAATTGTAGCACGAAGAGGTCTAACAATAGGGAACACATTGTCCCCCTCACTACTACCATCAAATACTACTAAAGCCACATGGTTGGAGCAATTGGGTTTCTATAAGTGTGGATCCCACCCTTGTAAAATATGCAATAACACGAGAATAGTCCAAAAATTCGAAAACTCTAGTGGACAACAGAGTCATCCTATTAAATCATACATTAATTGCAACAGCGATTTTGTAATATATATAATAGAATGTACTAGTTGTAACCTGAAATACGTAGGAAGTACCACCAGGAAATACAAAACAAGAATCCTAGAACATCTTGGTTACATTAGGAACCCGGCAATTGTCAACATATCGAATGCCGCACGACATTTTATTACGTGTCATGACAGAAATACCACATATCTAAAAACATATGCCATCGAAAAAATCAAACACACGGCTCGTGGGGGAAATCTTAAAAAATTACTCCTAACACGAGAAGCTTTTTGGATATTTAATTTACAAACAAGATTTCCGCACGGACTTAATTTAAAAAGAGAGCTAATGTTCCTATATTAACCAAAAATTAAAAATGGATAAATAAATTGTCTAATGGGAAAAATAAACTGGAAAAACCAATTTAAAATAATACATACCTCACAACCCATAGCCAGACGAAATTTGTATATCATTGATTTTCAAACAAAGTGGGAGTGTTTCACGGGAGAGGGTGCACGCAATAGGAAGTCCTTCCATCCTGCTTGATTGCAGATGTTCCATTGGAAAAAAGAATAAAAGTGAATGTAATCTGTCATATAAAATCTAGAGGTTACAGTTCATACAAGTCGGTAATTTAGTCAATATATGTTGTAGCATATGAGATATGAGTTAATTCTCAAATACATGTTTCCATAAGCAGGATTGTCAAATCCCATATCTCTCTATCTAACATAGATCCAGTTTATATAACTCCATACCGTATGATAAACATACTATAAACTTGAAAATCTACACATATATAATACGTTCAATTAAAAATAACAGCTACTCACTAACAATTATTTCATATTGATCGAAGGATGTTAATATTAAACGATAAATTATATAAAAAATAAATGTATATGCACAAAAAATATTTAGGCAGTAACATCGAATATAAGAAAAATATGCATTGCAACATAACTATATATAATTGCGCTTATCATTGAATTCTATCTTATATAGCTACGTAAATATGACACAGGAATGTTCTGTATAGAAATTAATTTATATGCATATATAGAGTTTTTTCCACTATCTTACAATGAATACCACGGTGAGGTACTACAGAAATAAAAAATACCAAAATATTTTATATTCTTAGATGTAATATCCATGATATACTCATTTATTTTACTATGTTAAATATCTTCAGATCCCAGCACACTATTTGTTGGTATTTGTAAAGCCCAATTTTATATGTTTTCTTTCTGTCTTATGTTTTGACTTTTCTATTTAGAACGGTTTGTTTTTACATATAATTGTTTAATTTCGAAACAAGATGTAACATCGGTATTAATTCAGCACCCATTCACACACAGGTACTAAGCCCTATTTTTATTCATTGTGGAAAGCTTGAACCACGGTTTTTCACGCGGTTCTGAAGTAAGCCAGTATATTTTCCCCTTTCCTACATCGGGGCTCTTTTAAATAGCAAGATAATGCAGCAAAGGGGAAAATACAGCAACTAAGCCAATGTTGCTCGCATAATAATTCCTTCTTGCAATAACAATAGAATAATAAGTCAGATTTCTGTGTTTTTAATACAAACTGACATATATAATGATTTAAAAGATAAGACAAATTTTCCTGTGTTTTAGAAACACACAAGCTGTTCGCAATCATTTAATTAAGCTGGCCTCCTAGCTCCACCTAGTAAAACACAGTATATAAGTTCATACCCTTGGGCCTTAGTGTGTGAATGGATGCCATGATTAAGAGCACCAGTCGTGCTTGAAACGCGTAGGCGCTGAATACCTACAAAATACTGCCTTGATGCCTGAATGCACCTGATATCGAATTTTAATTTTTGATACAAATAAAAGTGGGACCGAGATCCTTTTTAAATCACATACCTGCAGCGCTGGATCAAATTCTTTCCTAAACCACTATTGTTTGCCGCGGACCGTCGCGGAGATCCGGGCGAGGCGAAGGTGTCGGGTGCTGGAACGGTGAGCTGGAGGCTTCCTCCCCTTTACTCTAGTCATTTGGAAATATTGTCAGGTCATGTATTACCGCATGGTGGCGGTTCAAGGCGTTAAAACTACCAGACAGGTTCCCATTTAATATACAATGAATTTAAAACAATTCCATCTGCCCTGCAATTTTGTTATTATAAAGATATCCTATATAATTACAGCTCCAGAACCAAGCTCAATACATATATACAGCACCAGAACAAACCTCAGTACATATATACAGCACCAGAACAAAGCTCAATACATATATACAACACCAGACCCAAGCTCAGTACATATATACAGCACCAGAACAAAGCTCAATACATATATAAAGCACTAGAACCAAGCTCAGTACATAAATACAGCACTAGAACCAAGCTCAGTACAGAAATACAGCACCAGAACAAAGCTCAGTACATATATACAGCACCAGAACAAAGCCCAGTACATAAAAACAGCACCAGACCCAAGCTTAGTACATATATAAAGCACCAGAACAAAGCTCATACCTATATACGGCACAAGAGCCAAGAGCAATACATATATACACACCACTAGATCCAAGCTCAGTACATAAATACAGCACTAGAACCAAGCTCTGACATATATACAGTACCAGAACCAAGCTCAATACATATATACAATAGAAGAACCAAGCTCAGTACATAAATACAGCACCAGCACAAAGCTAAGTACATAAATACAGCACCAGACCCAAACTCAGTACATATATACAGCACCAGAACAAAGCTCAGTACATATATACAGCCGCAGAACCAAGCTCAGTATATAAATACAGCCGCAGAACCAAGCTCAGTACATATATACAGCACCAGAACCATGCTCAGTACACCCCCAGACGAAGGCTCCAGGGCTGAAACGTGCGTCGGGGTTGATGCCAGACAGTGCTGACTTTGACATGGGTAAGGTGCTCTATTTCAGAGTTACTCACATGTAGGCCTCCCTTGCTGTCATTTCTGTATACACACTCATTGGTGTATATTCATTTGGGTGTAATTGGTTGCTGTGATGGGACTCCTGCATCTAGTCATGACTAAAATGTGCCACACACTTGTGGTCTTTACCTATTAATCTGGATGCAGGACATTATGCATCACAGCTCCATCTTACACTATTAATAATATTTAAATATTTATTTATACAGTGTTATTCAGGTTTTCATTTTTCAAATTTATGATCTAATATTGCATGTATCATTGTCTGGCATCCTTCTCATACTGTGGTTATCATCTCTAACTTTTAATGTGTTTGTTGTTATTTGTCTCAATAAAAACTTTCAACTTTTTATTAATCTTCGGTGTGTCAGACTCCGTCTTTTAGGTTTACAATTCATTTAGAGGGTATCTTCACCGTTACCATCATGCTCATTTAGGGCGTGTAAGTCCTGCCTCCCCTCTTTTCCTTCCCCTTTTTTCACATTTAGACACACTCTATATTGATACAAAGATATTTATCTAATCAATGTTTAATCTTTGGGGATTGTGGGGTGGTTGGCTTTGCTCTTTTGGTGTTCTCCATATAGGCATAATAGCATGCTCAGTACATAAATACAGCACCAGATCCAAGCTCAGTACATATATACAGCACCAGAACAAAGCTCAGTACATATATACAGCCCCAGAACTAAGCTCAGTACATAAATACAGCACCAGAACCAAGCTCAGTACATATATACAGCACCAGAACGAATACAGCTCAATTTAGAGCAACCACTGCCGTATAGGTATGTACGGCGTAAAACTACAGCTCCCAGAATGGCCCGAACAATGGTAAGGATATTGTAATGAATCGGGGTAGGGAGACGACAGGTGAGCCCTAATCTCCCCGCAACTCAGTCCCTGCCTACTTGCACGGTCCGTCCTAAGTGATGGTGTACAACTGGGCGACGGTCCCTACGCTCAGTAAGTGCAAGACAGACAACACAAGACAAGGGCACACAGAAGCAAAGGGGAAGTAGGGGCAGTTGCCCACGGAAAACCGTAAACAACAGGCAGTGGTGAACGAGCCGAATCAAACCAGGAGAGTACGTAGTAGCAAAACAGAGCAGGAAAATAGTCAGGCAAGCCAGGGTCAAAAAGTTACAGCGGTCAATCAGGTAAATAGCAGGAATAGCAGAGCCAGGAAACCAGAGAATCACAGGCAAGGAACAAGCTGCAAGTGAAGGTATAAATAGACCAAGGGCGGGAGCTAGAACCGTCAGGCCAGGCTGTGATAGGTTCTCCCTCTCCTCAGCCTGCAAGCCTGAGTTGTAACAGATCGCGTCACTCTAGCAGACCTTGGAGCTGATGAAGGCTGATTAACCCCGGGCGTCGACACAGAACCTGTGTCAGGCAAACCCTTTAAAATACCCCCCCTTTTATGAGGGGCCACTGGACCCTTCCTAGGTGGGCCTGACTTGTTGGGGAACCGAAGATGGAACTTCCTGAGCAATATACCGGCGTGAAAATCCCAGGCGGGTACCGAAGTCCTCTCCTCAGGCCCGTATCCTCTCCAATGGACCAGGTACTGGAGGGAGCCTTGGACCATCCTGCTGTCCACAATCTTGACTACCTCTAATTCTATCCCATCAGGAGTGAGAACAGGGACCGGAGGTTTCCTCGAAGTAGCCAAGGATGGGGTGCAGCTTTTCAAGTGGGAGGCATGGAACACGTTGTATATCTGAAAAGACGGGGGTAACTCCAGACGGAAGGAGACAGGGTTGAGGACCTCAATGATTTTGTACGCCCTATATACCGGGGAGCAAATTTCTTGGACGGAACTTTAAGGCGCAAATTTTTTAAAGACAGCCACACCAGATCCTCGAACACAAATAGGGGGTTAGTTGAACGTCTTTTATCTGCCTGAGTCTTTTGGATGCTCTTGGACGCCTCAAGGTTCTTCTGAACATGGGCCCAGACTGTGTACAGTTCCCGATGAACGACATCTACCTCGGGATTGTTGGAACCACCAGGTGTAACAGAGGAGAACCGTGGATTAAACCCAACATTGCAAAAGAAGGGGGAGACCCCCGACGAGCTACTGACCCGGTTATTAAGGGAAAATTCGGAGTGGGGAATGAAGGAGACCCAATCATTTTGACAGTCTGAGATAAAACACCTTAAGTATTGTTCTAGAGACTGATTAGTCCTCTCAGTTTGGCCATTAGTTTCAGGATGGAAGGCCGAGGAAAAGGACAGATCAATCTCCAGCTTCTTACAGAAAGCTCTCCAAAACAGTGAAACAAATTGTACCCCTCTGTCAGAAACAATATTGGCCGGAACCCCATGGAGACGCAGGATGTGTTTGACAAACAAGGTAGCTAACGTCTTGGCATTGGGTAGTTTCTTGAGGGGTACAAAGTGGCAGATCTTACTGAAGCGGTCTACTACAACCCACACCACCGACTTGCCTTGGGATGGAGGCAGATCGGTGATAAAATCCATGGAGATATGGGTCCAAGGTCTCTGGGGAATGGGTAAAGAACATAGTAAGCCCGCAGGTTGGGAGCTGGGAGTCTTGGACCTAGCACAAACTTCACAAGTGGCGTTAACGTCTTTAAGCAATCCAGGCCACCAATAGGTTCTGGAAATGAGGTGCTGGTACCCAGGATGCCTGGATGGCCAGATAGTGCGGAGTCATGATTCTCCCTGAGCAACCTTAGCCGGAATTGCAGGGGAACAAACAGCTTGTTCTCAGGAAGGTTCTCGGGAGCAGAACCTTGATCAGCCGCAATTTCCACAGAGGATATTATTATACCTGGGGGCAAAATACAAGCGGGATCCTCCTCAGGAGGAAGGCTGGCCATGAAGCTATGCGACAGAGCATCAGCTTTGATATTTTTTGACCCAGCCCTATAGGTAACCACAAAGTTGAATCTCGTAAAAAACAACGTCAGGCAAACCCTTTACAGATATGCTGGGATATGCTGTTTCACCCCAAAAAAAATAATTATATAATAATGATGTCTTCAGCTTCTCACTTTTAAAACATTTCTGCACCTATAAACGAAGATAAAATTCTCAACACCTCTAAATATAATAGTGCCATACACTGCACCTCTAATTATAATAGCGTCACACACTGTGTCCCTGATTATAATAGTACCATACACTGTGTCTCATACACACACACACACACACACACACACACCGTGCCCCTGTAGATAGTGACCCCCATAGAGCCTCTGTAAATAGTGCCTTACATAGAAACCCCTGTAGAGAGTGCCCTACATAGAAGCCCCTGTAGATAGTGCCCCAAATACAGTCCCCTGTAGATAGTGCCCACATATGGACTCCAGAGCTGCAAGGCAATAGTGCTAACCACTGAGCCACCGTGCTGCCCTACATATAGCTCCCCCTATAGATAGTGCTCCACATATAGCCCACCTCTGTAGATAGGGCCTCACATATAGCTCCCGCTGCATATATTGTCCAACATATAGCCCACCCCTGTAGACAGTGCCCCACAGGTAACCCACACCTGTATATAGTGCCCCACATATAGCCCATCCCTGTATACAGTGTTCCACATATAGCGCTCCCTGTATATAGTGCTCCACATATAGCCCACCCCTGTAGATAGTGCCCTACATATAGCTCCCCCTGTATATAATGCTCCACATCCCAACATATAGACCCCCCTGTAGATAGAGCCCCCCTGTAGATAATGATACAAACAGTTTTATAAGAAAAAAAACAACTTTACATACTCACATGATCCTGTTCCAACGCTATTCGGTGGCAATGCAGGCCTGCTCCCTTCTGAGCAGGTCTGCTGAGGATGAACAATGCAAGCGGAGCAATGACTGTTGAAAGGCGCTGATTGGCAGGGTAGAATGACTTTCCCCTTCAATCAGCGTCTTTCAACAACGGAAGCGTCGTTGAGAGGCGCTGATTGGCGGGGCAAGTCATTTTGCCCTGCGAATCAGCGTCATTGTAAGGCGCTGAATGGTCGGGCACAGAACGTACCCAGCCATTCAGTGCTAATTCATGTAATTGTATCTGCATGCTATAGATACAGGTACAATTAGTGCAAGAGGGGGCGGCGGCTGGTTTCAGTGGTGCCGCCCCCTGCAGAAACAATGTGGCTGTTGCTAGCACTGGGGCCCCCTTGCGCGGGCCCCTAGTGCCATCACTACCGCTGTAGCAGCCATAACAGCTGCTAGAAGCTCCACCAGGCATTGGGAGGCTGTGTCCGTGGTTGGCATGGGCCCCCTTATGCCACGGGTCCCGTAGCAACTGCTATGGCTGCTACAGTGGTAGTTATGCCACTGATTGTAGTTATGCACTTTCTTATACTTTTCCATTCACCCCAGACTACCATGGAGAGGCAGATACAGTTGGAATTAGGATGTGAATACGGCAAAACGAAAAAAAATTCTTAGTGTGTTTTGGTTTCCAAAATAAAGCACACCAACAATGATCGTCTCATTCTGATGGTGGTCTGTTTACAAATGTCTCATTTTGCCTTCTCTATATTCTGCTGTAATGTATGTTACCACAGCCTTCTGTGTAATTGGTCAAAAGGTAATGTAGAGCTGCAGTTTCATTTAGAGACCACGAAGAGAGAAGGTAGCACAAGACATTTGAATCCAGATTACAACTGAGCCCAGATGATTACAGCATCATATTCCCTATAAAAATTCTGCAGTATCTTTTCTTAGAACTCTGCATTGTGCAATTCTCCTTGTCAAAAGGGCATGTCCCTACACAGTCTGAGACTGGAAGCACTGATTGTACAGTGTCAGGCCTCATGCATACGAACGTATTTTTGTCCTCCCGTAAATACGGGTCCTTGGTCACACGTATTCGACCCGTATTGCACCAGTATTTACGGACCCGTGCCCGTAAATACGGGTCCGGTGTCACCAGTATTCCACCCGTATTTACGGGCACGTATTCGCTGCAAAATTGCACTGCAGTAATCGGATGCCCTTCTTTCTATCAGTGCAGGATAGAGAGAAGGGGCAGCCCCTTCCGCAGAAAAAGTAAAAGAAATTCATACTTACCCGGCCGTTGTCTTGGTGACGCGTCCCTCTCTTGACATCCAGTCCGACCTCCCTGGATGACGCGGCAGTCCATGTGACAGCTGCAGCCTGTGATTGGCCTGTGATTAGCTGCAGTGGTCACATGGGCTGAAACGTCATCCCGGGAGGCCGGAATGGAGGAATAAGCAGGGAGTTCTGGGAAAGTATGAACTTCTATTTTTTCACAGGTTGATCTATATTGTGATCGTTAGTCACTGTTCAGGGTGCTGAAAGAGTTACTGCCGATCAGTTAACTCTTTCAGCACCCTGGACAGTGACCATCCCCTGACGTAGCCTAGCAACGCTCCCGTAATTACGGGTGCACACACGTAGTCACCCGTAATTACGGGAGCTCCATAGACTTCTATGGGCCTGCCCGTGCCGTAACTACGGCCTGAAATAGGACATGTTCTATATTTTTTAACGGCACGAGCACCTTCCCGTAAGCATACGGGGAGGTACCCGTGGCCAATAGAAGTCTATGGGCCCGTAATTACAGGCCGTAATTACGGGCGTTTTTACGTTCGTGTGCATGGGGCCTCAGACTGGGTAGGAAAATGTTACAACTGGTAACAACCAGTTGTCAATTTATTCATAAAGTTGTAGGATGAATAACAGCACAATGCAGTGTCCTAAGAAAATATGCTCTAGAATTTTTATTTTGTGGGTATACAAGTATCTACTAAAAGAGACATGTCAGGAGAGCTGATAGGTGCTCTTTTAAAAAGCATTCTAGTGAAAATGAAAAGTTGACCATCACATAGTGTTAGGCCTCATTCATATCTGCGTTGGAGGCTCCCTTAGGAACCTCCGTCGCAGATCCGGCTGAAATTACAGGAAACAATAGCGCAGCGGAAAGGCAAACTGAAACCTCAGCTTCCATTGCCCTCACCATTCAATTCAATAGTGACGGAAACTTAGCAAATGGTTTCTGTCTGTCACCGTTCTAAGGGTATGTTCACACGCTTACTAAAAAATGTCTGAAAATACGGAGCTGTTTTCAAGTGAAAACAGCTGCTGATTTTCAGCCGTTTTTTTTTAGCAACTCGCGTTTTTCGCAGCGTTTTTTACGGACGATTTTGGAGCTGTTTTTCCATAGAGTCAATGAAAAACGGCTCCAAAAGCGGCTCAAGAAGTACATGCACTTCTTTTTCGGGGCCGAACAGAACGCCATTTTTCCCATCGAAATCAATGGGCAGATGTTTGGAGGCATTCTGCTTCCGAAAAATGGCCGAAAATAAGCCGTGTGAACATACCCTCACAGGGTTCCGTTGTTTTGATGGAATGAATAGCGCAGTCGACTGCGCTATTGGTTCAGTCAAGAACGACGGAACCCTGTCACAACGGTGACAGACGGAAACCATTAGGGCATGTTCCCACGTGGCAGAGTTTCTCCGCTGCAAATTTTGGTGCAGATTTAGGGCAATTACGCAACGAATCTGCACCAACATTTGCATATATGATAGGTAATTCAGACGTTGCAGAAAACACAGCGCACTTGCCACAGATTTCAGTTTTTGCATTGCAAAGGCTAAAATCTGCAGTGAAATTCTGCTTCTTCTCCGCAACAGACAGTGCATGCTGGGTTGGGAAAATTCTGCACCGCAGCCTATGGTCCGCAGCTGAGTTTTCCGCAACGTCTGAACTAACTTGCCTAAAAACATATTGAAACAACTGTAAAAAACGGCCGCTGGAGAATTCCACTGCGTTAAGGGGTTAACCTGACGGAAAACTCAGACGGAACCCCTCAACGGAAGGGCAACGCTGATGTGAACAGGCTCTTACAACTTTTTCTACAATGAGGTTGTTTTTTTCATTAAAAAAAACATTATTTGCTGAATTAATAATGAATCGTTTTTTGTTGGTTTAAAAAATATTTCTAATAAATATTTCTAGATCTGCTCCTGTAGATAACTGCAGGGGCAGTATTGCATGTGAAAATTACACCTGTAATATGTACATTACATAAAAGTAAATAAAAAAAGAAAACACAGAAACGTTACCCCTAATGCTCTGTTCACACTGAGTATTTTGACGAGCTTTCTGGCACGAAAACCGCTCCGCAAAACTTGTCAAAAACCGTCCAAAAATGCCTCCCCTTGATTTCAAGGGGAGGCGGGGGCGGTTTTCTCCCGCGAGCGGTAAAACCGCATCGCGGGAGAAACAAAGGACATGCCCTATCTTCGCGCGGTTACACCTCAATGGGAGGCAGAGAAAGCGTATTTCGCAGAGTTTTTTGCCCGTAGCACTCAATGGGCGCGAGCGAAAAACGCGGCGAAAATCCCAAACAGAATTTTGAGGCAAAATTTTCCTCCTGCAAAAAACTCTGTGTGAACACAGCCTTAGATAGACTGCTTGGAGAACATCTGCACAATTTGAATAAAGATAAACCAGCTTCTTTCTGTAAATTACTGTAAGAAAATAGGTGATGAACAAACCAGCTATATATAATAGTATACTCAGTTTTGTTTGTCCTGTCATATTGCTTCCCAAGCTAAACACAGTAGCACAGCTAGATAATAGAAGACACAAATAGTAAATGCTGCGTTCTCAGACGTGGTGGACTATGGACATTAGGTAAGAGGAGCTGGGGCACAGTTCACAATAGGATAGTCGGCACACTGCACCTATCCCACCTCTCTACCAAATCCGTGTAGTTATATACTCATAACCCGGAGCCCTCCGACAATACAGGGGATAAGGGAGCTGGGGAACATAAATCAATAGTAACAGCACTCAGTGTTGATTCCCTAGATGTATATACAGCTACAACATACATATTTATATATAGTTATCCATCAACACACATATCTGTAGATATATAAGAGGGAGAAGAGCTTTACTCTGTATATACAGCTATATGTAGTTATCTGTTAACACACATAGCTATAGATAGATATATAGGAGGGAGAAGAGCTTTACTCTGTATATACAGCTATATGTAGTTATCTGTTAACACACACAGCTATAGATAGATATATAAGCGAGAGAAGAACTTTACTCTGTATATACAGCTATATGTAGTTATCTGTTAACACACACACAGCTATAGATATAGAGGAGAGAGAAGAGCTTTACTCTGTATATACAGCTATATGTAGTTATCTGTTAACACACATAGCTATAGATATATAGGAGAGAGAGGAGCTTTACTCTGTATATACAGCTATATATAGTTATCTGTTAACACACATATCTATACATATATAGAAGGGGAGAGATGGGCTATACTCTGTATATAGAGCTATATGTTGTTATCTATTAGCACACACATAGCTATAGATATATAGAAGGAGAGAGATGAGCTTTACTCTGTATATACAGCTATATGTTGTTATCTATTAACACACATAGCTATAGATAGATATATAGGAGAGAGATGAGCTATACTCTGTATATACAGCTATATGTTGTTATCTATTAACACAATTTCTATAGATAGATATATAAGAGAGAGATGATCTAAACTCTGTATATACAGCTATATGTAGTTATCTATTAACACACATAGCTATAGATATATATAAAGGAGAGAGATGAGCTCTACTCTGTATATATCTATATGTAGTTATCTATTAACACACATTATCTATAGATATATAGATATATAGGAGATTAGCTATGTTCTGTATATAAAGCTATATGTAGTGATCTGTTAACAGATATTATCTATAGATATATAGGAGATGAGCTATGTTCTGTATATAAAGCTATATGTAGTGATCTGTTAACACACATATCTATAGATATGTAGGAGAGAGATGAGCTCTACTTTGTATATATAGCTATATGTACAGTAGTTATCTATTAACACACATACTGTAGCTATAGATAGATATATAGGAGAGAGATGAGCTCTATTCTGTATAAAAAGCTATATGTAGTTATCTATTAACACGCATAGCTAGAGATAGATATATAGGAGTGAGATGAGCTCTACTCTGTATACACAGCTATATGTAGTTATCTATTAACACACATCTATAGATATATAGCAGGAGAGAGATGAGTTATATTCAGTATATACAGCTATATGTAGTTATCTATTAACACACTTAGCTATAGATAGATATATAGGAGAGAGGTGAGCTATACTATTTATATACAGCTATATGTAGATATATATTAACACACACATAATGTAGCTATAGATAGATATATAGGAGATGAGCTCTACTCTGTATATAGAACTATATGTAGCTATCTATTAACACACATACCTATAGATAGATATATAGGAGATGAGCTCTACTCTGTATATAGAACTATATGTAGCTATCTATTAACACACATGTCTATAGATAGATATATAGGCGAGAGATGAGCTCTACTCTGTATATACAGCTATATGTAGTTATCTGTTAACACACATAGCTATAGATAGATATATAGGAGAGAGATGAGCTCTACTCTGTATATACAGTTATATGTAGTTATCTGTTAACACACATATTTATAGATAGATATATATATAGGAGAGACATGGGCTATACTCTGTATAAACAGCTATATGTAGTAATCTATTAACACACATATCTATAGATAGATATATAGGAGAGAGATGAGCTCTGCTCTATATATACAGCTATATGTAGTTATCTATTAATACACATAGCTATAGATAGATATATAGGAGAGAGATGAGCTGTACTCTGTATATACAGCTATATGTAGCTATCTATTAACACACAATATCTATAGATAGATATATAGGAGATGAGCTCTGCTCTGTATATACAGCTATATGTAGTTATCTATTAACATGCATAGCTATAGCTATATATATATATATATATATATATATATATATATATATATATATATATATATATATATAGGAGAGAGATTATATCTAATCTGTATATGGACCCATATATAGTTATCTACACACGCGTGTGCTCTCTCACTCTAAAAAGAAAGATAGATATATTAGGTGGATCTATAGACCTATAGATAGATATTAGACAGATAGCAGCCTTGGTATTAGACAGGGATAGATTAGATAGATAGATAGATAGATAGATAGATAGATAGATAGATAGATAGATAGATAGATAGATAGATAGATAGATAGATAGATAGATAGATAGATAGATAGATAGATAGATAGATAGATAGATGATAGATAGATGATAGATAGATAGATAGATAGATAGATAGATAGATAGATAGATAGATAGATAGATAGAGAGAGAGAGAGAGAGAGATAGATAGATAGATAGATAGATAACATGTAGATCTATAGATACACAACATACATTTCCTTTCATCATTTAAAAATCATTTGTACCTAACATAAAACATTTGTAACAATGTTTCTCTTACAAGTAATAGTTATTTAAATAACATACAGACGTAAATACAATCACATGATCCTACTGTACGCGACCTGGAGCTGTCCTGTCAGTTACACAGCCGGCTGCTTTATGATATCTATCTGCGTCTCATTATTATTATATTATTATTATTCTTCTGTTAGATTCCTTATTAATGAATAGCATATTTAACAAGTGCAGTTATAACATAAAACCTCCACCACTAGAACTAGGGCAGAAACCTTTAACAGGGCTTGGAAAACTTTTAGTAAGATTATATTTTATTATGAATCCACTATCAATTATAAATCATAGTGTAATATACGATGGAACCATAATGTAATACGATAAATAATGACGATATATATTAGAACATAATGAAATATACTGTACTATGTAATGTATAATTATGATCATTATTATATAGCTGCGCAGGACTTTGCCAGATTCTACTAATACCAATGCCATATTATTTTATAGTCTCATCTACGCTATTCAAGTACTAGAGTACAGCCTGAATTATCCGAGCTGCGGGCATTGTAGACGAGACAACTATGGGTAAGCGGGGGTCAGTGAGGTGGAAGTTCAGTCTCGGGGAGGGCACACTCCTGTTGGGGGGAATAAGAGAGTTTAGCGCTGGGTGGTCATCACTATACAAGGCTCTCTAGCTGCAGCTGCTCTTATACCTGGTCCCGGGCCTCCCCTATTCTAAAATGGTGCAATCTGTCCTGTATAAATTCGTACCGCAGCTCTTGGAGAACAGACCCTTTGTGTCAGGAGCACAATTACTGCACGCTAAGTGTTAACTAGTGCTCTGCAACACGTTCAAACTACAACTCCCAGCATGCATGGAATGTTAAAAGTTGTAGTTCCACATCACTTTGAGAGCCACAAGACGCAAATTGTTGATGTAAACGAATACAATTGTCGCAAAGAAAAACCTCCACCCTGTTTCCTCAGAAAGTGTTTCTTTCATGACCGTTTCCAAAAACTATATGCATAACTATACTCTGAATATTGCATATTTTATTGTTACTGCATATAAAGTCGTAGATATGAACGGAGCTTATGTAATATTACAAGTGATTAAAACAATTATGATAACGAATTCCAGCTGCGCGCGGGTCCTATCCCGCCAGGAATGGTGGCAATAACGCAGTTCCTTCAAGTGACCACGGTGTAAAGTTCAGGACTCCCAACGAGGGAAGGGAGAGGAACTACTGAACCTGTATGTACCCGCTCCGAAGTAGCAATGCAACAACGCGGGCTCTCAAGGCTGATTCTTAGAAATGGCACCTTTGTCCCCGTTTGAATGACAGTCCTTCATTTTCCCGCCTAGTCCTCAGCGGTTTAGTGTTTCTTGTGGTAGTTTAGAAAACCAAGAAGCCTCGCTCGGGACAAAATCACCAGAAGCTTAGAAGACGCATGAGACGTTTATTTTCTCCTCACAAATTAGACGCCATTTAGGTTCAAATTAAATTCGTTGTTATACAAGGCAAGTGTTTGTAAGAGAAGTGCACCTAACTAGTATAAGGATTAATTGTTAGGAAAGCTGGAACTCAATTTCTTGTTTGTGGTTTTTGAAAAGCATATGTTCCGTTACAAGCCTTGCGGGGAGCAATGGAAAGAAGCCAAGCTAATGCATGTGCAAACGAAGGGATTTATTCGTGGAACACCAGCGCCACCTGTTGTAAGAGGAAGTTGCTGCAGTACGGGCCATCTAAATCCAGCCATCTAAATCCAGCGTATCTATCGTCTGGAAGCTGAAGTATTATAAGAGAAAGATGCAACAAAACCTATAGTATATATCTTATAAATGTGCTGCTTATAAAAAACAATCGGCTATTATTATTCACAAATATGGAGGTAAATGTTTCTGGAGGGTCTCAGAACTGGATATATAAGGGCATGTTTAGTCCGCAGGGGACTTGTATTTAATCGATTTATATGGATTTTTCTTACGGCTTGTCCACATGTAACGGAATTCTGCAGAAAATGTATGCAGCAATTAAGTTGAAAGTAGCAGACTTTCAGCTGCGGCAAAAACGCAACATTACCTGCATTTTTCACTGAAGAAATTGGTGCACATTTTGCTGCGATTTTCACAATGCTGGGAGATGGTGACATCTCCTCAGAAAATCGCAGCAATTCAACCCGCTTTCCGCAGCAGGAATTGACATGCTGCAGTCTGAAAAATACGCACCGCAGTTAAATTTCGGGTCGGAATTTTTACGCAGCGTGTGGATTAGATTTGTTTAATCTCACCCACTTTGCTGCTACTGTATTCTGCTGTGTATTTTCTGTCTGTAATTCCGGACGGAAAATACGCAGCAATTCCGTTACATGTGGACGAGCCCTTAGGCTGGGTTCACACACCCTATTTACGGACGTAATTCAGGTGTTTTAGCCCCGAATTAGGTCCGAAAATACGGCTCCAAAGCGGCAACAAACATCTGCCCATTCTTTTGAATGGGTTTTACGATGTTCTGTGCCGACGGTCATTTTTTTTACGCGCCGCTATCAAAAGACGGCCGTGTCAAGAAGTACCTGTCACTTCTTGAGACGTAATTGGAGCAGTTTTCCCTTGACTCCATGGAAAAACAGCTCCAATTACGTCCGTAATGGACGCAGCGAAAAGTGCCTTCACTTGCCATTACGTCTGAAATTGCGGAGCTGTTTTCTCCTGAAAACAGCTCTGTAATTTCAGACGTAACGGAGGCTGCCGTCTGAACATACCCTTATAATTAGTGCAAACATTGCAGAAAAAAAATCTTTGCGGGAAATAGCTTGCAGAGTGGAATTTACATTCAGCAGCATGGTCATTCTATTGCGGAGCACTCTGTTTTGGAGGCTGTTTTTGGCGCTTTTCTGTGCTAAAAATAGCACCCAATGCATTTGGCGCTGTTTATTTAGCTTCCCATTGCTTTCAATGGGAATTTGTATCAAAATGGCACGTGCTACGTAATGTGTGGAAGTCAAATCTTTTAGTCTATGTTCACATCTACATTGGAGGTTCTGTCACTGATTCCGTGAAATTGGATGGGAAAAATGGCGCTACATGAAGCAGTCTATTTCCAGTCAAAACAATAGACACCTCGGCAGCATCTGATGGAACTCATTGCAAGTCAATAGGGCTCGTTTGACGACGCTGGTATCCATCATGCAATGAATCCTGGCACTGCGTTGTGGCTTCTGTTATAAATGGAAGCCACAATGCAGATGTGAACAGATCCTAACACATATTTCTCTTCCTTTTGCTACTTCATGACTGCCATACATGTATACCAGTATTTTGCCTCAAAAAATATTACTGGTGCATAGTATATATGAGGCCACCAATGATGATTGTTTTACCACAGTCCTTTGATGCTTCTTTGTTCAAATCTGTTGTACGTTTCTCAAAATGAGATTTAGGGGGGATTCACACGAACGTGTATTCGGTCCGTGCGGGCCGCATGGTTTTCATGCGCCACGCACAGACCAATACAAGTCTATGGGCCAGTACAGACAGTCCGTGCTTTTTGCGCAGCGTTTGTCAGCTGCGCAAAAAGCGCGACATGTTCAATATCTCCGCGTATTTCGCGCATCACGCACCCATTGAAGTCAATGGGTGCGTGAAAACCACGCAGGTCGCACGGAAGCACTTCCGTGCGAACCGACTGAAACAGCGCACCAGCTGTCAAAAGGATGAATGCAAACAGAAAAGCACCACGTGCTTTTCTGTTTCCAAACATCCAAATGGAGTGTCTTTGAGATGAGCGAACCCGGACAATCGAACCGAACTTCACCGGGTTCGGCCGAACTCGTTTTGGCCGAACCCGGCAAAAAAATTTCCGGTACGTGACGTCAGGAGATAGTCACTGTCCAGGGTGCTGAAAGAGTTAAACTGTTTCAGCACCATGGACAGTGACTACCGATCCCAATAAACATGAACCTGTAAAAAAAAACGAAGTTCTGACTTACCGATAACTCCCGGCTTCTTCCTCCAGTCTGACCTCCCCGGATGACAATTCAGTCCAAGTGACAGCTCCAGCCAATCACAGGCCAAGCACAGGCTGCAGCGGTCACATGGACTGCCGCATCATCCAGGGAGGTGGGGCCCGATGTCAAGAGAGGCGCGTCACCAAGGACGCGTCACCAAGGCAACGGCCGGGAAGTTCTCGGTAAGTACGAACTTTTTCTTTTTTTTTAACAGGTTTCTCGATATTGTGTTCGGCATTCACTGTCGAGGGTGCTGAAAGAGTTACTGCCGATCAGTTAGCTCTTTCAGCACCTTGGACAGTGACGGGCGTCGACTAGCCTCATCTCTATGATGGCGGCTGCGCGAAAATCACGCAGCCGCGCATCATACACGGGTGACACACGCAGCTGTCAAATGTTTTTTGCGCGCGCAAAACGCCGCGTTGTTTGCGCGCGCAAAAACGCAATGCTCGTCTGAATCTGCCCTAAGGGTATGTGCACACAACCTATTTTCAGATGTAATTCAGGAGTTTTACGCCTCGAATTACGCCTGAAAGATGGCTCCATTACGTCTGCAAACATCTGCCATTGCTTGCAATGGGTCTTACCATGTTCTGTTCAGACGAGGTGTAATTTTACGCGTCGCTGTCATTGACTATTGAAAAACAGCTCCAATTACGTCCGTAAAACGCGAGTACTTGCAAAAACGTCTGAAATTCAGGAGCTGTTCTCGCCTGAAAACAGCTTCTTAATTTCAGACGTATTTTGGGTTTGCATGTGAACATACCCTAAGAATGATACACATCTTTCATGTTTCTTGTCATTTGTGGCAGATATCGCCCATAATGCCACTTTTCTGGTGCATCTTGCTTGAAAAAATGTCACCTGTAATTAGGGGTTAAAAAGAAAATGGCGTAGACTCAAATGCTATATTTATAGAATATCTGACAATCTTTTTTAACTTTTTTTTTTCAAGGACAAAAGTTTTGTGTTAGGGTATGTTCACAGGCTTCGCAAAAAACGTCTGAAAATACAGAGCTGTTTTCAAAGGAATACAGCTCCTGATTTTCAGACGTTTTTTAATTAAGGCCCCATGCACACGAACGTGTTTTTGCGGCCGCAATTCCCCCGAAAATCCACGGGAGAATTGCGGCCCCATTATTTTCTATGGGGCCGTGCACACGACCGTCGTTTTTGCGGTCCTTGCACGGCCCGGGCATGTCCTATTACGGCCCTGTTCTGCGGTCCGGGCTCATTGAAAACAATGGCCGCGGCCATGTGCATGTCCCGCGATTTGCGGGCGGCCTGCGGCTGACAGTCCGCAGCCGGCCGACCCGAAAATCACGGCCGTGCACACGGCTATGGTCGTGTGCATGAGGCCTAACTTGCGTTTATCGAAGTATTTTTTATGGCCGTTTTTGGGGCTGTTTTTCTATTGAGTCAATGAAAAACGGCTCCAAAAACGGCCGCGGAAAAAAATGCCTCGTCGGAACAGCGCCATTTTTCAATGGGCAGACGTTTGGAGGCGTTCTGCTTCTGATTTTTCTGCCGAAGAATGGCCGAAAATAAGCCGTATGAACATACCCTCAGTATTGGTGTGGTGTGGTAAAAAAACAGGTATTGGTACCTTTGGCAGTGTGGGCAGGTGCCAAGTCCTGCTGGAAAATGAAATCAGCATCTCCATAAAGCTTGTCAGCAGAGGGAAGCATGAAGTGCTGTAAAATTTCCTGCTAGACGGCTGCGTTTTCTCTGGACATGATATAACACAGTGGACCAACACCAGCAGATGACATGGCTCCCCAAACCATCACTGACTGTGGAAACTTCACACTGGACCGCAAGCAACTTGGATTGACGCCTCTCCACTCTTCCTCCAGACTCTGGGACCGAGATTTCCAAATGAAATGCAACATTTACTTTCATCTGAAAACAGGACTTGGGACCACTGAGCAGCAGTGTTGGTCCACTGTGTTATATTAAGTCCAGAGTCAACACAGCCATCTAGCAGGAAATTTTAGAGCACTTCATGCTTCCCTCAGCTTTATGGAGATGCTGATTTCATTTGCCAGCAGTACTTGGCACCTGCCCACACTGCCAAAAGTACCAATACCTGGTTTAATAACCACAGTATCACTGTTCTTGACAGACCAGCAAACTCGCCTGTTCTAAACCCCATAGATAATCTATAGGGTATTGTCAAGAGGAAGATGAGACACCAGACCCAACAATGCAGACGAGCTGAAGGCCGCTATTAACCCCTTAACGACCGGCGCATAGTGTTTTTACGTCGGCCGTTCAGGGTAGTTCTTCTAAACTGTCGGCTTTTCACGTTGGCACTTCAGAAGAACTTTCCCCACATCGTACAGGGTGCTGCTGAAGACCGAGCTGCTGGTAACAGCCTCGGGCTTCAGGGCAACGATCGGAGACCACTAGCAGTGGTCTCCGATCGTATTTAACCCCTCAGATATGGCACTCAATAGCAAGTGCCGCTTCTGAGTGGTTTGGGAGGGAGGGGGCTGCATCGGAGCGGTTTTCGAGGGGCTCTCCTGAAGACCGCGCTGTTAGTAATAGCTTCGGGCTTCAGGGCAACGATCGGAGACCACTAGCAGTGGTCTCCGATCGTGTTTAAACCCTCAGATACGGCACTCAATAGCACGTGCCGCATTTGAGTGGTTTGGGAGGGAACCGCATCGCAGCGGTTTTCGCGGGGATCTCCTGAAGACCGGGCTGCTGGTAACAGCCTCGGGCTTCAGGGCAATGATCGGAGACCACTAGCAGTGGTCTCCGATCAGTTTTAACCCCTCAGATGCGGCGCTCAATAGCAAGCGCCACATCTGAGTGGTTTGGGAGGAAGGGGGCCGCATTGGAGTGGTTTTCCCGGTCATCGGGTAATCTGCCTCTGAAGCCAAGGCTGTTAGCAACAGCCTTGGCTTCAGAGTGATGATCGGAGACCAATAACAGTGGTCTCCGTTCATGTGATCACTGTGAGAACTATTCACAGTGATCACAAAATGAAAAACAGTGTTTCTCCTACCTGTCTCTCTGTCTCTCCTCACACTGGTTACTTTGTATGAGAAGAGACAGAGAGAGAATTTTACTGTGACACCAAAAACACAAAATTACAAAAAATCGAATATATAAACTTTTTGCATTGCAAAGGCTGAAATACGCAGTGAAATTCCGCTTCTTCTCGGCAACAGACAGTGCATGCTGTGGACAGAAAATTCTGCACCGCAACCTATGGTCCGCAGAGGAATTTTCCACAACGTCTGAACTAACTTGCCTAAAAATGTATAGAAACAAATGTAAAAAACGGCCGCTGGAGAATTCCACTGCAATACCGCCACGTGTGAACGTGCCTTTAGGGTTAGTCTAGGGTTATTCTAGGTTCTATTCTAGAGTTAGACTAGGGTTAGCCTAGGTTTAGTCTATTTTTTTTGTGCAATAAAAAAATATGTTAAAAAAATATATATGTAAAAAAAAGTTTTATAGTCGACATCAGTTTTTTGTGAAGCGTGCTTTTGTGACATCCTTGTATTTTTGTCTGTGAAAAAAAAGGCAAGAAAAAAATAATAAAATTTGTCTGCGTGTGCGTCTGGTTACAGTCTTTGTTGTACGTGTGTGTAATTACAATGGCTCATAGAAGGTTCACGGTGGAAGAGGCATACGCCATATTAATTTCTGAATCCGCGTCCGAGGTAGAAATGTATTCTACCAGTGATAGCGACGACAGTGATACGCTTTCTGCAAATGCAAGTGTCGCTGCAGAGTCCACAAGCACAGGGCATGTCGCAGAAGTACCACAAAACACGGCCCACTCTATTCCCACAGAATATATTGAGTGGGTACCCACAGAGTCATTTTCCCCTAATATCCCAGAATTTATTGCCACACCAGGGATAAATATTAATGTGGAAAATTTTACAGCCCTCGATTTTTTTAAAATATTCATTACAGATGAACTATTGGAGCTGGTTGTCAACCAAACCAATCTGTATGCTCGCCAATTCTTTGCTGAAAAGCCAACGTCCTCCTATGCAAAGCAGTGGCACCCCACAAATACTGGCAAACTTAAACATTTTCTGGGGCTCATCCTCAACATGGGGTTAGTGAAAAAGCCCTCAATCCGGTCATATTGGGCAACAAGCCCTACACATGCCACACCTGTTTTTCCAGCCGTTATGACCAGAAGCAGATATGAAGTGCTAATGCGCTTCCTTCATTTTAACGACAATCAACAGCCCCCCCCCGTAGTGATCCAGGCCGTGACCGCCTGTATAAAA
Source organism: Rhinoderma darwinii (assembly GCF_050947455.1). Classification (NCBI taxonomy): domain Eukaryota; kingdom Metazoa; phylum Chordata; class Amphibia; order Anura; family Rhinodermatidae; genus Rhinoderma; species Rhinoderma darwinii. Next base: position 179,210,631 of record NC_134689.1, on the reverse strand, counting down.
TAGGGCCCCTGTTTAAAGGATCTGCCAGACACAGCTTCTGTGTCGACGCCCGTGGGTAATCAGTCTGCACCTGTTCCTAGGTCTGATAGAGTGACTCGATCTGCTACCACTCAGGCTGGGAGGCTGAGGAGTGGGAGAGCCTATCACAGCCTGGCCTGACGGAGCTAGCTCCCGTCCTCTGTCTATTTATACCCTCATTTCCTGCTTGTCTGTGCCTGTGATTCTTTCCTGTTTCCTGGCTCTGCTGCTCCTGCTATTATTATTGACCTTGCTTCATTTTGACCCTGGCTTTACTGACTACGCTCCTGCTCTGAGTTTGGTACCTCGTACACTCCTGGTTTGACTCGGCTCGTTCACTACTCCTGTTGCTCACGGTGTTGCCGTGGGCAACTGCCCCATTTCCCTTAGCTTCTGTGTACCCTTGTCTGTTTGTCTGTCTTACACATATTGAGCGTAGGGACCGTCGCCCAGTTGTACGCCGTCGCCTAGGACGGGCCGTGCAAGTAGGCAGGGACTGAGTGGCGCGTAGATTAGGGCTCACCTGTCTGTCTTCCTACCCCGTCATTACACCCTGATAAAAATTTTGGAGGAGTCATTTATGCCAGTGTACAACCCTGAAGAAAACCTAGCGGTGGCTGAATCGCTGATGAGTTACAAAGGCAGGCTCTCATTCCGCCAGTACATCCCCTCAAAGAGAACAAAATATGGGGTTAAAATCTACAAGCTCTGTGAGAGCGGTACAGGCTACACATCTGCCTTTAGAATCTCTGAAGGCAAAGACCGTGATATTCCTCACATTATTAACTCATCTACTTTCACACTGTTTTTGTAGGGAGGACGAAAAGGGATGATTGCTTATTGGATAATGTTTCACTGTAAAAATGCAGCAATACTGTATTTTCTGGAAAAACCTATTTTTTATTTCCTTCCACCTATTAAATACTCACTATACCCCTAGATGAATATTAGCAGGACATTTATACTTGTCAAAATGACCTGCAGTACCATGGCAGATATAGCGTGGTTCCCTAAAATCAGCTCTGGCGTAAAAAGGCCTCCAAAAGCCAAAATGGACTCCTTCTATGATATGCCTTATAACGGGTCCATATAATAGATTAGACACACATATTTGGTATCGCCGTATACGGGAGAAGTAGCAGAATGTGGAAAAGTGTCACTTTTACCAGTATGTCATATGGTGTTTCGAAATGGCTTAAGAAAAGTGACACTTTTGTAAAAAAAAATGCAATTTACATTTTTTTGGCCCAAGTTTGGACAAATTCTGTAAAAAGTGTGATGGGTTAAAACAGAAATTGAACAGCTAGAAAGAGACTTTAGAGGGTCTAGTTTGTAGAACACAATGTTTTTTTACCATTATTTTTTTACTTCAAGTCCATTACCCATACATTAATACCATGGTGTAAAAAATTAAATTAAGACATTTTAGTGTGCAATTGAAAAAAGGGGCACTTGTGTTTTATACTATATCTCTGGTCCAAAAAATTAAACTACACCTCCAAGTCAGGTGTCCTTATGATCAGGATAAATGAAAAAATATATTTCAATACATTTGGATGATACAATTACTTTTATTTTTAAACTGTTACATTTTAAATGATGAAAAATCTAAATTTTTCTTTTTTTTCTGTCTTTCCATGGCTATAAAAAAAGTAACAAAAATGTTACCTATACATATATACCATAAAAAGGAAGCACTGCATGTCCCAAGAAAACAGTGCAAAATTCACATCGATACATAAAACACATACAGAGTTATACTGCGTTACATCTGTGAATAGCAAAACTGCGAAAATTGCTCTGGTCACTAAGGCTTAAAACACCTTCGGTATTAAGGGGTTAAAGAAACCTGGGCTTCCATAACACCTCAGCAGTGCCACAGGCTGATCGCTTCCATGCCACGCTGCATTGATGCAGTAATTCATGTAAAAGGAGCCCCGGCCAAGTATTGAGTACATATACTGTACATACTTTTCAGTAGGCCAACATTTCGGTATTAAAAATAATTTTTGAAATTGGGCTTATATAATTTTGGGTTTTCATTAACAGTTTGCTATACTCATCAACATTAAAATAAAAAAATGCTGGAAATAGATCACTCTGTGTAATAAATGTATATAATACATGAGTTTCACTTTTTGAATTGAATTACTGAAATAAATTAACTTTTTGATGATATTCTAATTAATTGAGAAGGACTAGTACATGTGAGGGGGAAGTTCACACGTATGAAAGATTTGTATTTTACTGCTGCCCTTTATTAGGGTAAGACCACACGGTGCAGTCAAGTTGCGTTTATGTTGCGTTTTTAAACTGCAGCAAGTCATTTTTCAATAGAAGTCAATGGTGAAATTTTGGTTATGAACAGACTGCTGCTATTATATTACAATGTGTTTTTTGTACGGTTGACCACATCTTCATAATGTCCGACCGCGCTGCCAAAGTTGTTGCTGAACTGCTTGCGTTTTTGCTAACAGTTCTGCAATGCATTGTAATGAACTATATACAGGAAGCACCTAACAAACTTCAACACGGGTGAAAACTATGTCCATCAATTATTTCCTTTAAAAACGCAACACAACTGCAGTATTACAGAGACAAAAAACGCATGCAGTTGACCGCATGTGGTTTTCAAACGCAACAAAATCGCGTCAACGACACACCGTGTGCCCTTACCCTTATGGGTCTCCGGGGTGGCATTTACCTAAACTGGTGCAAAGCAAAAGTGGAGGGTTTGCCCATAGCAACCAATTAGATCTCACTTCTCATTTATAGGAGAATCTTTTTAAGAAGAAAGCAGCGAACTGATTGGTTGTTATGGACAACTGTTCCACTTTTTCTATGCACTGGTTTTGATAAATCTGCCACTCAATGTCCTATACCTCAAGTACTGATTTGTACGAGGTGTGTGCTTTAGCTAACTTTTTACAGCTGTTTACAAATTTCAAGAAAGTGGTACACATTCAATAAAATGTGTGCTATTTTTTCCAAAATAAAAATAGCACGGAAAAGAGCACTTTTTTTGGATATGATTCATCATGATACTTTTTTTGTTAATGATACAGTGGAAATAACTGCCACTATACATCCTGACTGCTTATAGGGAGCAATGCATTGCTTCACGGCAATTGTAATACTGTATGAATTATATTTACTGGACCTTCAGTGAGGCTCATTTAAACAAGGTGTTTTTTTATATAATTTACACAGAACAATTTTTTCGAACCACCAACAAAGGATTGATGGTTAAAAAAAGCACTCAGGGCAGTAAGTGTTTCATCGCATATAAGGCCCTAACGCTGCTCGGAGTCAGTACCTTGCTGCTGTATGCTGAGGGGACCCGAAGGGGAAAAGAGACGATCGGTGAGGTGATCAAACATTTATTTTATTTTAGGTCCAATGGTGGGAAGGGAATGGATGGCACACGGCCGCAGCCGTTGCACCACAAACGTGTGCGGCCAGCCGAAAGTTGCAACACATTTATTAAGAGGTGCTCGCCTCTCAATAAATGTGTTACATCGTACTCCAACAAATAGTTTATTAACCCCATAATGACACGGCCAATTTTAGTTTTTTTCCTCCCCGTATTCCAAAAGCCGTAAGTTTTTATTTTTTCGTCGACATAGTCGTATGAGGGCATGTTTTTTGAGGGACAAGTTGTAGTTCTTCATGACACCATTTAATGTACAATAATATTGTACTGGGTAACTGCAAAAAAAATATTTGTGGGATGAAATGGGCAAAAAACAGCGATTGCTCCATTTTTTGGTGGGTTTTGAATTTACTGTGTTCATCGTGTGGTAAAAACAACACATTCACTTTATTCTATGGGTTAATACGATTATGGCGATACCAAATTTATATATTTTTTACCACTTTTATAAAACAAAAATTATTTGTTAAAAAAAATTAATTGTTTTGTGTTGCCATATTCTGGGAGCCATAACTTTTTTTTATTTTTCTGTCGATTTAGCGGTGTGATGGCTTATTTTTTTGCAGGGCGAGCTGTACTTTTTACCATTTTGGGGTAAATGTGACCAAAAAACAGCAATTTTATTTTTTACATTTTTTACGGCATTCATCGAAAGGGTTAAATAACATTATATTATAATAGTTCAGACTTTTATGAACTCAGCTATACTAGTTATGTTAACTTTTTTTAACATTACTTTAGGGGGAAAATGGGAAAAGGGTTTGTTTTTTTTAAATTGTAATTTTTTTGAAAACTTTTTTTAACTGTGTTTTATTTAAATTGTAAGTCCCGCTAGGGGACTTGAACCAGTGATCATTGGATTGCTTACATGATATACTGCAATACTAATGTATTGCAGTATATCGTTATACTGACAGTCTTCTATGAAGCCCTGCCGGATGCAGGGCTTCATAGGAGTACAAAGATGACAGACCTACATTAGGCCACCAGGCTGCCATAACGACCATTGGCACCCCACAATCGCATCATGTGTGGGCCAATGGCATGTCAGAGTAGGCAACCCCCCTGTTTCTAATGCCTTAGATGCCATGGTCACAATTGAACGCGGCATCTAAAGGGTTAAACTGGGGGATCTTTGATTCCACCCGTTGCAGTTGTATTACACAGCCGACACACGCATGATTATGGCGCAAGCTCAGCCGTGGCGTGTCGTTAAGGGGTTAGGACTGGTGTATGAAATGGCAGTCTTAATTAGGGATGTCACGATACCAGAATTTGGACTTCGATACCGATACTTCGTTTAGTATTGCGATTTCGATACCAATTTCGATACTTTGCCAACAGTAATAAAAAAAAAAATTCTTCCGTTTTCTGATGTGAGGCGCGTGGTGCAATGAATTTTGAATGCGCCTCACATTAATAGTAATTAATCCCATACTGTTTCTCAGTCATAATGGGTTAATGTGCGAGGTACATGATGGGGTTAATTACTATTAATGTGAGGCACATGGAGGTTAAATTCATCGCACCTCGAGCCCCACAATAATAAGTGAATGAAAGCCGTGTTTATTTCAGTTTTTTACAGCGTGCACATCATAAATGATGCAAAAAAATTGTTGTGCGCGCCATTACTGAATGTGTATATTTTATGTATTGAGACTTATTTTAATGTTTATTGTAAAAAAGGTGAGGCCCCATGCACACGACCATAAAAAAACCTCCGTTTTTGCGGACCGCAATTGCGGTCCGCAAAAACGGAGCCATTCGCTTTCATTGAACACTGACACCTTTCCGTAGCACTACGGAAGGGTGTCCGTGCCGTGGAAATGTTCCGGGAAATATGGAACATGTCCGTTCTTTCGCATTTTGCGGGCCGTGCTCCCAAACTTTGTATGGGAGCACGGCCCGAAAATGCGGCTGTCAGTCAGCGGCCGGCCATGCCCGCAATCGCATCATCCTGACCCCGCGAACTTATCATGACTCAGGAGCGGGGCTGTGGCTGAATTACACAGCCGCAGCCGCGCTCCCATACATTCATGTATTACTATACTGAGCTGTGCGGCTGCGCAGCGAAGTATCGAAATACAGGAAATAGCGGTATCGAACCGTTTAGGGATGCACAGTATCGAAACAGTATCGAAGTTTCGATGCACCGTGCATCCCTAGTCTTAATAAATCTCCCACCTTTACTAGAACAAATTCTGCCATTGTTTTTTGGGTCTTGTTTTTAAAGCGTTCACAGTGCGGTATAAATGATATGTTAACTTTATTCTTTGCATCAGTACAATTACAGCGATACCAAATTTATATAGTTTATGTTTTTCTAACTTTGCACAATAAAAACTCTTGTTATAATAAAAGTCATGTTTTTGTGTTGGCATCTTTTGAGAGCCATAACTTTTCTGTCGACAGAGCCGTGTGAGGGCTTGTTTTTTTTAGGATAAGTTGACATTCTCATTAGTATCACTTTGGGGTGCTTATGGCTTTTTGATCGCTTTTTATTACGTTTTTTTGGAAATTAGATAAACAATAAAACAGCAATTCTGGCATTGGTTTTTTTAAAGTTATTTTACCGATTTTACAAAATCTCTAATTTTGAATGGGGAAAAAATGTTTTTGGTGTTTTTTTTAAATTTTATTTAACTTTTTTACGTTTCGGTAGGGACCTAGACCATGCAATCACTTGATCGCTCATATAATACTCAGCAACACTTCTGTTTTTCAGTATATTATGCTTGTCAGGAATCCTATTATGCCCTGCCTTTGACAAAGACTAGGGCTATATGGTGATTTTGGCCACGACACAGATCATGGTGTCGCACGTCCAAAAATCGCTGTGTCTCATTGCATACATTGCGACGCACGCAAGTTGCCACAACTGGATACCACTGTGACATGAAGTCCTGTAGACTTGGATTGTTGAGGCGTAGTAGTGGCAACTTGAGGGTCGTAAAGCGACCCACAATTACATGCGATGCAGGCAGGGTGACACATCAATCTTTGGCCGCACACGACCTGCATTGCACAGAAACACATCCGTTGCAAAGGGACTTTAAAGTTTAGCTCAGGAGCCAACAGGGAGAATGGTAAAGGTGAGGTTTATAGGTGATGTTTTATATTGCCATTCTACAAAAAAAATCTAATAACAACTTGATGTAGTTAAAAAAACATACCCAGAAAGGTTGATTTCCATGTAAAAAAAACAACAAAAAAGTATATGTTACTTTTTTTTTAGTGTTAGCTATAATGTAAAGACTTACTGTAACATCCGTGGTCGCTGACCACGAACTCCTTCCATCCAGTCGACGCCCTTCTCTCAAGGGATGTCTGCACATACGGCCGTTCTGCTCTACAGTGACCACCAGGGTGTGCTCACGAGCTCAGTCCAGACTTAAAGGAACAGTGTCATCACAAATTATTTTTTTATATGTTAAAGATGTTAGTGCTTTATTAAAAACGTTTATATTCATTTGTGTGTTTGTGTTTTACTTTTTCTTATTTTTACACTTTTTCTTCCCTATGGGGGCTGCCATTTTTTGTTCCATTTCTGTCTGTGTCGATTAACGACACATACAGACATGGAATACGGCAGCCACAGTCCCATAGGGACTGCGAACGGCTCCCGTCCCATTGACTTCAGTGTACGGCGTCTGTGTGGGAACTGCGCATGCGCCGCTCCCACACAGTCCAATTCGAAATTGGCGCCGTCCGGCGCCATTTTCCTGTGGACTGGAAGTCGCGGCCGGACAGTAATATTACTACTTCCGGTCGCGGCTTCCGGATTTGTGCACTTGGACCAGCGGCAGCAAACGGAGCGGACGGGCCGGAGGGAGCCGCGGCGGCTGGAGCAGGTAAGAGATTTCAATGTATGTTCGTGTTTGTGTGTGTTTACTACTGTATGTAAACCTACTACACTGTGTGTTAGCTCAAAAAATGGCGACACACAGTGTAGGAGGTTACACCGTTCAAACCCCTCGTTTATCCCGGCACTAGCCAGGATAAAGGAGGGGGGGATGCTGAGAGCTCACTAGAGCGAGGGCTTTTAACCCAATGTTGCAATGCTGCAATTTTGGGAATAGCTCCATCTAGTGACCAAAAATGGGTAGTATTATAAATTAGAATTAATTTATAATATTTCCTGACTCGTGAAAAAAAAATAAAAAATTTGAACAATGTTTAATCACCCACACACTAAATGTTTAATTTTTTTTAAAAAAACATGTTTTTCTGGCAACACATTCCCTTTAAAGGAATAGTGTTGCCCAAAAAAAAAATTTTATATCAGTTTGAGGTTAGTGTTTTATAAAAAACTTTTGTATTTATTTGTGTGTTACTTTTTATTATTTTTTCACTTTTTCTTCCTCATGGGGGCTGCCATTTTTTACTCCATTTCTGTATGTGTCGATTAACGACACATACAGACATGGAGTACGGCAGCCCCAGTCCCATAGTGAATGCGAACGGGGCCCGTTCCATCCACTATGGTGTACGCCGTCTGTGTGGGAACGGCGCATACGCCGCTCCCACACAGTCCAAGTTGAACTGAGCGCCGCCCGGCGCCATTTTCCGGTAGACCGGAAGTCGCGGCTGGACAGTAAGATTACTACTTCCGGTCGCGGCTTCCGGACTTGTGCACTTGGAGCAGCGGCAGCAGACGGAGCGGACAGGCCGGAGGGAGCGGCGGCGACAGGAGCAGGTAAGTGATTTCTATGTATGTTCGTTTCAGTGTGTTTGCTACTGTATGTTAACCTTCTACATTGTGTGTTAGCTCCAAAAATGGCGACACACAGTGTAGGAGGTTAGACCGTTCAATCTCCTCATTTCTCCCGGCACTAGCCAGGATAAAGGAGGGGGGGATTCTGAGAGCTCACTAGAGCGAGGGATTTTTTCCCAATTTTGCAGCATAAAGCAATGTGGTTGCTTTACCACATGCAATGCTGCAATTTTGGGAATTGCTCCATCTAGTGACCAGTGCTGGGAAATATTATAAATTAGAATCTAATTTATAATATTTCCTGACTCGTGAAAAAAAATAAAAAAAATTAGAACAATGTTTAATCACCTACACACTAATTGTTTAACTAAAAAAAAAAATACATTTTTTGCTAACAACACATTCCCTTTAAGAAGCCAGAGCGCACGCACCCCGGCCTATAAGAAGGTCCCAGCCCCATCCTCCCATGCCTGAGCTTTGTCTTGCAAATGATCCCCTAGTGTTTCCTGCTCCCAATGTTCCCTGTTATTGTAACCTGTATCCTGATCTAGTGCCATGCTGAGCTGTAGCCGTGCTGTGCTGTATACCACGCCTGTCCTGCTTCTCCACGCCTGACGTCTACCTGCTGCCTAGTTCCTGCCAAGCCTGCCTTGCTACTGACCGAGCTGCCACAGGTACCCTATATGAACTATAGACTCTGACCTGCACCCTGTTGGCCAGCTGCCATACCACCAAGGCGGTATGGCCCAGTGGGTCCACGAACTCTACGTGACACTTACACTATTCTCTGCAAAAAAAGTATCCTGGTGTATTGTCTAATAATGTATGCCAAACATATGTTTGGTCCATAGAAACTTTTGGAGACTTCAAGGAAATGTTCCTATACAGTTTTTTGTATTTTTGTTGTTTTTTTTTTTTTTTACATGGAAAGGTTTTTCAAAGAAAATTAGGTGTGAAAGGGACCTTAAGGCCCTTTTTACACTGGCCGATAATACTGTGCAGCTTAAATTATTTTCTTTTAAAGACTAATTACAAAGTTACACTAAACACACACTGACTAATCTTCATCTTCATCTTCAATGCATTCGGAAAGTCTTCAGACCCTTTACATTTTTTCACCTTTTGTTATGTTGAGGACTTCTGCTAAAATAAGAATTCTAATATTTCCCAATCATTCTGCACTCGATACCCCATAATGACAAAGTGAAAACAGAATGTTAGTAATCTTTGCTAATTTATTAAAAATGAAAAACTAAAATCTTGCATTGAGATAAGTATTCAGACACTTTACTCAGTACTTAGTTGAAGCACCTTTGGCAGCGATAACATCCTCCAGTCTTCTTGGGTATGATGCCAAAAGGTTTGCACACCTGGATTTGGGGAATTTCTGCTATTCTTCTCTGCAGATTCTCTCAAGCTCTGTCAGGTTGGGTGGGTGACCATTGGTGTACAGCCATTTTCAGGTCTCTCCAGAGATGTTCGATTGGGTTCAAGTTAGGGCTCTGGCTGGGCCACTCAAGGACATTCACAGAGTTGTCCCTAAGCCACTCCTGTGTTGTCTTGGCTGTGTGCTTAGTTTCTCATTAAGAATATCTCTGTACTTCCTCCAGTCCGGTCTCCCGGCCGTTGCCTTGGTGACGCGTCCCTCTCGACATTCGGCCCGATGTCCTGGCCGTCCCTGGATGACGTTTCAGCCCATGTGACTGCTGCAGCCAATCACAGGTCAATCACAGGCTGCAGCGGTCACATGGACTGCCGCGTCATCCAGGGTTGTCGGGCTGGATGTGAAGAGAGGGACGCGTCACCAAGACAACGGCCGGGTAAGTATGAATTTCTTTAACTTTTATTACAAAAAGGGCTGTCCCTTCTCTCTATCCTGCACTGATAGAGAGAAGGAGCTGCCAATTAGTGCAGTGCTATTTTGCCGCCAAAAACGTGCCCGTAAATACGGGTGGAATACGGGTGACACCGGACCCATATTTACGGGCACGGGTCCGTAAATACTGGTGCAAAACGGGTCGAATATGTGTGACACCGGACCCGTATTTACGCCAGTATTTACGGGTGGGAAAAAATACGGTCGTGTGCATGAGGCCTTAGAGTCCTTTAGGTGTTTTTTTTGCCAACTTTCTTTCTGGCCACTTTGCCATAAAGCCCAGATTGGTGAAGTGCTTCAGTGATGGTTGCCCTTCTGGAAGATTCTCCCATCTGCACACAGGATACTGGAGCTCAGCCAGAGTGACCATTGGGTTATTGGTCATCTCTCTTGCCAAGGCCCTTTTCCTCAGATTATTTATTTTGGTGCGGTAGCCAGCTCTTGGAAGAGTCCTGGTTGTTCCAGACTTTTTCCATTTAAGAGTTATGGTGGCCACTGTGTTTTTGGGAACTTTAAGTACAGCAGAATTATTTTCCAGATCTTCTCCAGATCTGTGCCACCACAAAATCCTGTCTCTGAGCTCTATAGGCAGTTCTTTCCTCCTCATGGGAATTGTTTTTGCTGTGATATGTATTGTCAGTTGTAAGATCTTGTATAGACAGGGGTATGTCTTTCCAAATCATGTCCAATCAAATGAATTTACAACAGGTGTACTCCAATCAAGGTGTAGAAACATTTCAAAGATGATCTAGGGAAATGGGAAGCACCCCCCACCCCCAGCTAAATTTCAAGTGTCATAGCAAAGGGTCTGAATACTTCTGTCCATGCGAAATTTGAGTTTTTCATTTTTAATAAAATTTCTAAAATTCTGTTTTCACTTTGTCATTATGGGGTATTTAGTGCAGAATGATGGGGGAAAACTTGATTTTTTTTTTTCATTTTAGCACAAGGCCTAAACATAACAAAATGAGAAAAAAGTGAAAGGGTCTGAGGACTTTCCGAATGCACTGTATTTATTAAAAAAATGCCCTCCAAGCGTTCAAAGCCTTTAATGGCATAGACAAAAGCATTGATGTGGGTCAGTATGAGAAATTTCAGGTCCTCATACAGTTAAATGTTCGTACCCCTGTGTGTCTTCGACTGGTATTGCTACTTTACCTGAAGATGGCAGTGTATCTTGCTGTCTTCAGCTGCCATAGTTTTCCCATGAAAGCTGGAAAATGCTAACATCAACCAAACTGGCACAGTCTTAGCAGTGCGGTTCATCCCCTTCGTTCTAGCTATTGGTGGGCATTTCAGGGGCCCTATCTACCATGTGCCATTTTAATACTGGTGTCTTATGAGGCAGAGGGGCCTTTGGGCACCAGGGCCCGGGTGTGACTGCTATCTCTGCACCATCTATAGCCATAAACTAGAGACACCGCAGCACTCCAAGACTTGACAAAGACCCTTTGGGATTTAAACATTGCATACATGCTGTGGAGTGAAAAAAATCACATTCAACTTTATTTTGGGGTGCTGCGGTTTCTCTCGTTAGGTCTATGGAAATGAGTGGACCTGGACCAATTGGCTACGGTGCTCATACTTTATAACAGATACTGCGGATGTGCTGCTGTTTCTAAACATTGCACCCCCTATAGCTACACTTCTGCTTCCGGACTGAGCCCTTTACTGTATTACACGTGTATTTTTCATATTTTGGCACTCATAATAATAATATTTATTTATATAGCGCCATCATATTCCGCAGCACTTTACAATTTAGAGGGAACATGTACAGACAATATCAGACATTACATAGTGACAAAACGAATTAACAATTTAAACAAGAGGAGTGAGGACCCCGCTCGCAAGAGCTGACAATCTATGGGGAAATAGGGGAGACAATATTTTCAAAGTGATTGTTAAGTACACCCATAGATTTCCCAGAAGCCCAGAATAACAGGATACATAAAGTTCATAATATTCCCCCTAAAATTAAACTCAATATTATTTATTTTTTCACTTTGGCTATGTGGCTGTTCTCATAAATGGTGAGCTGGCAGGCAGTCCACTTATCTGGTTGGACCTCTGATGGCAGCCCTATTTGTTGGGCACTGCAGTGCAGGTGCCAAAGCAATCCAGCAAACGCCATAGCTACTCTTGTCAATGGATCAGTGAGGGTCCATAGGGGGTCAAACCCACACAATCACACATTAATGGTCTCTCCTAAGGGTAAAAAAAAGTGTACATTGCAAAAAGTATGCAAACATATTACCAAAGAAAAAAAAATGGGAAATCATATATACAATTTTTGAACATAAAAAAAAATAAAAACATGAAAAAAATTACACTCTAAGGCCCCTTGCACGTCATGTTCAACGAATTCCGTTGCGGAGAATCCACAGTATTTACGCAACGTGTGAACTGACGCTGAAAGAGAAAGGAAATATTCCTAAACATTTCCTTAGAGAAGAGGACTTGTCACTTCACGAGACATGTCTGTTTTAGGCTTGGTTCACACCTGCGTTGTGCCATTCCGTTGTTCTGCACCGTCAGAGGAGCAGAAGAATGGAATAACGAAATCAATGGGTCTGTTGCACAACGGCCACTGCCAGTTGCCGACGGAACCCATTGACTTTAATAGGTTCTGTTGCCTTTCCATCGCGGTGTCCGTGATTTTACCGGACACAATGGCGCAGCATGCTGCTCTATTGTCTCAAGTAATCCCTGCCAAATCTGCGACGGAGGCCCCTAACAATGCCTCCGACACAGATGTGAACGAAGCCTAACTAAATAATTGTATTTCCCATGAATTAACAAGTCTGGAACATGTTTTCTTAGAACGTTACGTTGCGCCATTCTTCTGTTATTCCTCCTAGAAATGTAACAATAAATTGACAATAGTGGGGGTCCCTAAGCAGACTGTAAATGTCCAATCAGTACTGACAGATTGAGACTTTGTATTGACACACCCCATTGACAAGGGGAATGGTAGCGCCCAGAATGTGCAGAGTTATAAGAAAGGATGCTCAAGCATTGTTATTTCATGGGGAATACAAGTTTTCACTAAAATAGACATGTCAGGAAAAGTGACACCGACATTTTTCGTTTTAGTTTCTCTCTCCGCCTTCCAACAGTCATAATTTGTTTAATTTTCTGTCAATATAGAGGTGTGAAGGCTTATTTTCTGCAGGAGGAGTTGTCTATTGGCACTATTTAAAGAGACTATGTCATCAGTTTATGAATTCTCTATCTCCTAAATAATCTAATAGGCGCTTTGCTGCTGATAACTACAGTGTGATTTGTTTTAAAAAAAACACGTTTATTATTTGCAAAGTTATGAGCATTTTTCTAAATATGTAAATGAGCCTTTATTAGACAACTGGGAGGTAACAGCAGCGATTCTCCTGAGGTGAAGCTGCCTCATAAATTCTGACCCTGTCCTATAAGCATGAAGCTGCTTCACACACAGTGAAGAGAACAGCGGTTCTGGTGGCATATGAAAAAGGAGATTCTAATCTTTCATATGACATCAGGATCGCAGTTCTAGCTGTGACACAACCGGAGATATCGCCAGTTGAATACACAGTCGGGAGTAGCTGTATGCTGATTGGACTTGTCATAAAGAAAACATTACACTAAACCAATATGGAGGACAACCTAAATACCCCTCTTAATCCTAATTTGATCAATATTACATAGCACATATTTCATATAAGGGGAGGGCATATAAAAAAGCCCATGACTAGCGATAACATCGGTGGTGACTCCTTAAAGAGGCTCTGTCACCAGATTATAAATGCCCTATCTCCTACATAATCTGATCGGCGCTGTAATGTAGATAACAGCAGTGGTTTTTATTTTGAAAAACGATCACGAGCATGTTATGAGCTAGTTTAGATTTATGATAATGAGTTTCTCAATGGACAACTGGGCGTGTTTTTACTTTTTACTAACTGGGTGTTGTACAGAGGAGTGTATGAGGCTGACCAATCAGTGACTAATCAGTGTCCTACACTTCTCATTGTTCCAGCCCAGCATGATCCACAGTACAGTGTGATTGTGCAGTGAAAGAAGCTGGGCTGGAACAATGAGAAGTGTATGAGGCTGATTGGTCACTGATTGGTCAGCCTCATACACTCCTCTGTACAACACCCAGTTGGTAAAAAGTAAAAACACACCCAGTTGTCCATTGAGAAACTCATTAGCATAAATCTAAACTATCTCATAACTTGCTAAAAAATGATCGTTTTTCAAAATAAAAACCACTGCTGTTATCTACATTACAGCGCCAATCAGATTATGTAGGAGGTAGGGCACTTATAATCTGGTGACAGAGCCTCTTTAAAATGAGAATAAAGACCAAAAAATAGAGTCAATACCACACTACTGCTTATAAAAAGTATAACTTTTATTGATTTACAAAACTTAAAAATGCACATATTAAAATCAAAGATGATTACCACAGTGTGAAAAAGTAGAGGCCAGACAACTACTAATCTTGGACAACATGTAAATGTCTACAAGATATGTATGTTGAAATATAAGTAAACCTAGAGCAACTACATAAATGGGATAGAGCAAGTGCTCTAAACAGCATGCAAAGCCACAAGGTCAGAGTTCACAAGTTACATAGTTACATAGTTAGTACGGCTGAAAAAAGACACATGTCCATCAAGTTCAACCAAGGGAAGGGAAAAGGGAAGGGAAAAATTTCTACACATAGGAGCTAATACTCTTTTGTTCTAGGAAATTATCTAACCCTTTTTTAAAGCCATCTACTGTCCCTGCTGTGACCAGCTCCTGCGGTAGGCTATTCCATAGATTCACAGTTCTCACAGTAAAGAAGGCTTGTCGCCTCTGCAGGTTTAACCTTTTTTTTCTCCAGACGGAGGGAGTGCCCCCTTTTTTTTTGAGGGGGTTTTACATGGAACAGGATTTCACCATATTTTTTGTATGTGCCATTAATATATTTATATAAATTAATCATGTACCCCCTTAGTCGTCTTTATCTATATCATTAATAAATAAGTTGAATAATAGTGGTCCCAGCACTGAACCCTGGGGTACACCACTTATAACTGGGGACCATTCAGAGTAGGAATCATTTACCACAACTCTCTGGATACGGTCCTTGAGCCAATTCTCAATCCAGTTACAAAGCCCATGAGTGAAAGCATGGATGCATAATAGCAACTATCCCAAACAAATGATTACGTTAGTAATACATATTACTGTATAATAACAGCTTACCCATAGGTGAATGACGTGCTGTCTGGCGTCACACCCAATGCGCATTTCAGTTGTAAAAAAAATCAAGTGATTTTTAATCCAGTGATGCAACGTTTCAGCTAACACTAAGCATTTGTCAAGCATACATAAGCCAGATAACATGCAGCATTATATAGGGTACAATACAATTGATATTCAATTATGCAGATAGTGGACATTTGATAAAGAAAGACGTTATAACTGAATCAAGTAATATAAAGGTAAAGGCGTCCATGTGATGTTAGGAGAGAGGGATGCTGAGCCAGTATTTTTTTGTACCGTGCTGTAATGGCGTCCGGAAGTGCCTACTGCCCATGTGTCAACTGGAAGTGACATGTGGCGCGCGTTACCGGAAGTGATGTCAAATCATCACTGGATAAGCACAACCGGATGTGACGTCGCTAGTCTAAGTAGACCTGGTCACGTGGTACGTCAATTGAACCCCACGTGATCACATCACAAGGTAGGGCTAGCTAGTGTGAGGGGATGTGGTCTGCTAGCTCCTATGTCATGTGAAGGGTAAGACGTCTCCATGACATATTACGTCATGTAACGTTCACTGCCTCAGATATTTAGCTGTATATCTATTATGTTGTGGTCACGGGTTGCATCAATAGACACCCACAAAGCCACATCATAGTGTATAGTCCACCTAAGGGGGGGAGGTAGTGTATGGGGGTATGTGTAATCCTGGTAAATACATACTGGCTCGGCATCCCTCCCTCCTACCATTTATTTATTTTCACAAACAATATGATAAAACAACCAAAAAGAACAAGCAAAGAAATAAAAATAAAAATAAAGATACAAACTGTCCACGATATATCACATACAGTATAAGTAACACTGTCAACAAAAGTATTAGCAATGGAATTCATATACACAATCCTAGGCCAAACAATTCAAGTAAAGACAGGCATTGAAATGATATCAGAACTTATAGCTTGTATATAAAAGAAAAATATATAAGAAATATCAAAGCTCACAAATCTGACCAGATAAAAAGAGTACAATAAAGGGTAAATAAAACAGTTAAGCATTATGGGCTTTATTAGTTTGCCACCAAGTGCTCCATGGAGACCAGATATTAACCCCTTCCCGCACACGGGCGTGACTGTACGTCCAAATAGCAAGTGATTTCCCGCACTCGGGCGTACAGTTATGCCCGGCAGATAAAGCGAGCACAGGAGCCGTGCGCGCTTTATCTTCAGCGGCTGTCAACTGTTATACACAGCTGACATGCCGCTGCAATGGCTGCGATGGCTGTTACCACCGATCGCAGCCATTTAACCCCTTCAATGCGGCTGTCAATGGCGTCGGCCGCATTGAAGTGGTTTACAGAGGGAGGGAGCTCCCTCTGTAACCCCCGGGCCCCCCCGCGATGGATCGCAGGTGGCGATTGTTGCTATGGCAACCAGGAAGCCGTTACCAGGAAGCCGTTACCTAATACACTAACTGTCAAATGAAGAATGACAGTTGCGATGCACTGCACTACATAAGTAGTGCAGTGCATCGTACCGGGGATCAGAAGACCAGATCTTCAAGACCCCAGGTCAGTGTAAAAGAAAAAGTAAAAAATGTAAAAAAAAATGTGAAAGAAAAATTAAGAAATAAAAGTTAAGAAATAATAAATAAATAATAAAAACAACACTTGCCCTGTTTCCCTGATCAACTCCTTTATTATTAGAAAAAATGAAAATATGAAAAAAAACTATACATAATAGGTATCGCCGCGTTCGGAACGGCCTGATCTATAAAAATGTCACATTATTTTTACCGCACGGTGAACACGTAAAAATTTTTAATAAAAAACAATGACAGTATTTTATTTTTTGGTCATCTTGTCTCAAAAAAAATTTAATAAAAAGTGATCAAAAAGTTGCAAGTAACGGAAAATGGTACCAATAGAAACTACAGTTCGTCACGCATAAAACAAGCCTTCCCGGAGCGATATAAACTAAAAAATAAAAAAGTTATGGCTGTCAGAAAATGGCGACACTAAAACATGATTTTTTTAGAAAAGAGTATTTTTATTGTGGGAACGTAGTGAAACGTAAAAAAATGAAATAAATTTGGTGTCGCTATAATCGTATCGACCCACAGAATAAAGTTAACATGTTGTTTATACTGCACGGTGAACACTGTAAAAAAAAAACAAAAAAAAAACGTGCTAGAATGGCTGTTTTTGGGTTTCCTCATCTCCCAAAAAATTGAATAAATAGTGATAAAAAAATCGCATGTCCCCCTAAATGGAACCTATAAAACTGACAGCTCGTTCCACAAAAAGCGCGCCCTCACACAGCTCCGTCACCAGGAAAATAACACGTTATGACTCTCAAAACGCAATGATGCAAAATGATTCTAAATGACGGCCCAGACTCATTTTTAGGTCCAGTAGAATTTCACTAAATATCCAACATCGTCATTTTCTGGACCCCACAGGTGGACCCCGTAGACGCAGCAGAGATGAGGAAACTTTAGGGCCTTGTGCGGCTTATAGGGCTAGTGAAGAAGTCAAATATAAGGCAATATTGGAGCGCAGATATTTGTATAATACCCAATAAACCCGGCCTGTGCATAAAGGATTGGTTCACAGCGTACCACACCAATCCATGGATTATTCATTTACCCCATTATTACATCATCCTATTATGACCTGATGAACTCCGCCCAGCTTACATATGCCCTGATGTACTCCGCACAGCTTACATATGCCCTGATGTACTCCGCCCAGTTTACATATGCCCTGATGTACTCCGCACAGTTTACATATACCCTGATGTACTCCACCCAGTTTACATATACCCTGATGTACTCCGCCCAGTTTACATATACCCTGATGTACTCCACACAGTTTACATATACCCTGATGTACTCCACACAGCTTACATATGCCCCCACATTATAAGCTGAAATACCACTAATACACCAAGCAAAATCTGCGCTTCAAAAGCCAAATGGTGGTCCAACTGAGCCTGGCAGTGTACCCAAACAGAAATTTATGACCACATATGGGGAACTACTGTATTCTGGAGAACACGCTTAACAATTTATGGGATGTGTGTCTACGGTGGTACAAGCTGGGCACAACACATTGGGCACTGAAATGGCATATCTGTGGAAAACGGCAATTTTCAATCTGCAACATCTATAGTTTACTCATTTTTTCAAAACACTTGTGTGGTGAAAATGCTCACTACACCCCTAGATAAATTCTTTGAGGGATCTAGTTTCCAAAACGGGGTAGTTTTTCAGGGGTACCACTGTACTGGTACTATAGCTCAATGCAACATGGTGTCAAAAAACTAATCTTGTAAAATCTCCACGCCAAATACTAAATGGCGCTCCTTCCCTTTAGAGCGTTGCTGTATGTCCAAATAGCAGTTTATGACCACATGTAGGGTATTTCCGTACTCCGGAGAAGTTGCTTTACAAATGTTACGGTGCTTTTCTCTTTTATTTGTTGAGAAAATGAAAAATTTTGAACTAATGCTTCGTGTTATTGGAAAATAATGTAATTTTTCATTTTCATTGCCCATTTGTAATAAAATCTATGAGACACCTGTGGGGTCAAAATGCTCACTACACCCCTATATGAATTCCTCAATGGGTGTAGTTTGCCAAATGGAGTCACTTTTGGGTAGTTTCCACTGTACTGGTACCCAAGGGGCTTTGCAAAAGCGACATGGTGCAGAAAAACCAATCCAGCAAAATCTGCTCGCCAAATGGTGCTCCTTCCCTTCTGATCCCTGATGTGTATTCATACAGTGGTTTATTACCACATATGGGGTATTTCTGTACGCTGGAGAAGTTGCTTTGCAAATGTTACGGTGCTTTTTCTCCTTTATTTGATGAGAAAATGAAACATTTTGACCTAAAGCTACATCTTAGTGGAAAAAAAAATGTAATTTTTAATTTTTACTGCACAATTCTAATGAAATCTATGAAACACCTGGGGGGTCAAAATGCTCACTACACACCTTGTTGAATTCCTCTAGGGGTGTAGTTTCCCAAATGGAGTCACTTTTGGGGGGTTACCACTGTACTGGTACGTTAGGAGCTTTACAAATGAGACATGGTGCCGAGAAATTAATCCAGCAAAATCTGTACTCCAAAAGCTAAATGGCGTGCCTTCCCTTCTGAGCCCTGATGTGTATTTATACAGTGGTTTATTACCACATATGGGGTATTTCCGTACTCTGGAGAAGTTGCTTTACAAATGTTGGGGTGCTTTTCCTCATTTATTTGTTGAAAAAAAATAATTCTGAGGTAAAGCTACATCTTATTGAAAAATAATGTCATTTTTCATTTTCACTGCCCAATTCTAATGAAATCTATGAAACACCTGTGTGGTCAAAATGATCACGACACCCCTAGATGAATTCCTCTAGGGGTGTAGTTTCCCAAATGGAGTCACTTTTGGGGGGTTTCCTTTGTTTTTGCACCATAAGACCTCTTCTAACCTGACATGGTGCTTGAAATATAATTTAAGAAAAGGAAGGCCGAAAAATCCACTATGTGCTCCTTTTCTTCTGGGGCTTTTGTTTCAGGCCGGTAGCGCACTAGGGCCACATGTGGGATATTTCTAAAAACTGCAGAATTAGGGCAATAAATATTCAGTTGTGTTTCTCTTGTAAAAACCTTCGGTATTACAGGGAAAATGGATTAAGATGGAATTTCTGCAAAAAAAAATGAAATTTGCAAATTTCCCTTCCACTTTGCTTTAATTCCTGTGACACACATAAAGGGTTAAGAAACTTTCTAAATGCTGTTTTGAATACTTTAAGTGGTGCAGTTTTTAAAATGGGGTGATTTGTGGGGGTTCCTAATATATAAGGTCCTCAAAGCCACTTCAGATCTGAACTGTTCCCTAAAAAAATAGCCTTTTCAAATTTTCTTGAAAATATGAGAAATTGCTGCTAAAGTTCTAAGCCTTGTAACGTCCTAGAAAAATAAAAGGATGTTCAAAAAATGATGAAAACATAAAGTAGACATATGGGAAATGTTAACTAGTCACTATTTTGTGTGGTATAACTATCTGTCTTACAAGCAGATACATTTGAATTTAGAAAAATGCTAATTTTTGCACATTTTCTCTAAATTTTGGTGTTTTTCACAAATAAATATTGAATTTATCGACCAAATTTTTTCACTAACATAAAGTACAACATGTCACGAGAAAAGAATCTCAGAATCGCTTGGATAGGTAAAAGCATTCCGGAGTTATTACCACATAAATTGACACATGTCAGATTTAAAAAATGAGGCTGTGTCATAAGGTCCAAAAGTGGCTGCGTCCTTAAGGGGTTAAGAAACAAAGAATGAGTATAAGTATCCCAACTATATATTTCCTCCAATCTATATATATCTTGTGATTTATCAAGCCATTCCTGCAACACTGGAGGATTACTATCCAGCCAATGAAGAGGAATCAAAGCTCTCGCAACAGACAACAGATGCGTTAATAAGTTCGTTTTAGATGGGCGATAAGTCTTGGAAGGTAGAGAAAGCAACACCATCCCAATCGATAAGAGAGAAGGGAGTAAACACATGTCTTCTAAAGTACTTTCTACATCAGACCAGAATTTGCGGAGTATGGGACATGGCCACCAGATATGAGATAAGGAACCTTTAGTGGTGTGACATCTCCAGCAAAGATCATTATCCGCGAGATTTAGACAATACAATGCCTCTGGAGTCCGGTACCATCTAGCAAGTAATTTAAAGGAACTTTCTTGCATTTTAATACAGCGGGAGAAACCATGAGCATTTCTCTTCAAGGCTTGGAAATCTTTGTTTGAGAAGGTGGTACCCAACTCAACCTCCCAAGAACGAAGATACAAAGGTTCTTCTGGATATTGAAGAGACATTAACTTATTATACAATGTGGATAACATTTTCGGAATTGGTTTTGTTAACATAGTAAATAATTCAAACCAAAAAATATCTTGTGATGTTGGTACTATGGAAAGGAACGTGGTACATGATTTGTTAAGATGAGATAAATGGGCTTGACCTAGCTGCCTTCCCCCCAGAATCACACTCCACTCTTGTGAAGACGGCAAAGTGCGGTCTGCCAATAGTTGCGACAACGGAATGGACCCTCCAAATATTGAAAGGGTCCTTGAAAGAAGCATCTACCATATACGAATAACACTGGAAGGTGCTATAGGAGATGTGAAAGTGAAAAATTAAGTTGGGAATTTAGATTACGCCATACGGAAATAGTATTCCAGGTAATATCAGAAATTTTGTCTAAAGAAGTATGTCCCGGAAATTCAGTCCACAACAAATGCAACTGATCAGCACCTAGCAAGGTAAGTTCAATTTAAATTCCTAACGTCCTAGGAGGAGAGCTAACCAGGTCAAGCCACCTACCCAATTGAAGAGCTCTGTAACAGGTGTAAACATCCAGTAAGCCTATACCCCCAGAACATTTAGGTCTAATGAGTGTGTGATGTGTAATTCTAGATCTCTTATGAGCCCAGAGAAATTGAGAAAACATAAGTCTAAGATTGGAAATATAAGAAATAGGTAAATGAATAGTAACTACGTTCATCACATATAAAACATTTTTACATCCCATCCATGAAAGCATAGGTATATCATATGTCTTAAGTTGGGATTTCAAGGGGTCTAAAAAGGGTGCATAATTATAAGCAAATAAATGGCTAAGATCGCTGGCCAACCAAATACCTAAGTATTTAATTTTATGTTCAGACGACTTAAATGGAGAAGCATGCTTTAGAGTATTAGCTAAGGTTTTAGTTAGGGAAATATCTAATACTTCAGAATTGGAATAATTTATTTAAAAATTTTACAGCTGTCCAAATTTTTCAAAGATTTAATCTAGAGTTGGAAATGCTTGGAGGGGGTTTGAAATTAGGACTAATAAGTCCGCAAGTCCGCAAATGCAGCAGTCTTCTAAGTAATCCCTCCCACATAAAAAATACTTCTAATCTGTGGGGCCTCCCTTATACACTTAATCAATGTCTCCATAACCATTATGAAAAGGCAAGAGGACAAAGGGCATCCCTGTCTCGTCCCATTAGAAATCCGAAATTCCGACGACAAAGATCCATTCACTTGAACTTTTGCAGAGGGATTAGAGTAGAGCGACAACACTGCCCCCACAAACTGATCTAGAAAACCAAAATCATCTGATTGGTCACTGATTGGTCAGCGTCATACACTCCTCTGTACAACGCCCAGTTGGTAAAAAGTAAAAACACGCCCAGTTGTCTATTAAGAAATTAATTAGCATAAATCTAAAATTGTTTATAACTTGGTCAAAAATGATCGTTTTTCAAAATGAAAACCACTGTTGTGATCTACATTACAGCGCCGATCACATTATGTAGGAGATAGGACACTTATAATCTGGTGACAGAGCCTCTTTAATAAGGGACTCTTTTTGTTCAGAAGTAATTTGTGGCAAAGTCAGCATGGAAAGAAAGTTACCCACTGCTTGAGAAGAGTCAGAAGAAGAAATAGATGGGGCACCGTTAGTTAAATTATACAAAGAGGAATAATATGTTCTAAAGGCTTCAGCAATGTCAGGTGTGGATGTCACCGTTTTAACAGATGTAGCTTTAATCTGGGATATGAAGGATTTATTAACCTGCTTTTTGGGTAGGGACGTCATTAATTTGCTCCCTCTATTTCCATGAGTGTAAAAACGTTGACTGCAATGCATATGAACTTTGGCAGAATGAATATTAAGGACATCTTTTAATTTATTCCTCAAGGATAAGAGTTCCACTTGAGTGTCATGAGCCCTTGTAGATTTATGTATCCTTTCAAACACAGAAAACTGCTTCAAAGGGGAGGAAATCTCGCACATTCTCAATTTTTTCAGATGTGATCCCAAGGCAATAAGCTCGCCCCTTATCACCGTCTCATGTGCCTCCCAAATATTTGGAAAAGACACATCTGGCGTGGTATTTTCAGTAAAGAACAGTTTCAATCTAAATTAAATGTCCGACAATCTTTTGTCATCATCAATTAAAGTTTTGTTTAATTTCCAGGTATACTGGCGACATGGCATGGAGGTAAGTTTAAAGAGGCTCTGTCACCAGATTTTGCAACCGCTATCTGCTATTGCAGCAGATAGGCGCTGCAATGTAGATTACAGTAACGTTTTTATTTTTAAAAAACGAGCATTTTTGGCCAAGTTATGACCATTTTCGTATTTATGCAAATGAGGCTTGCAAAAGTACAACTGGGCGTGTTGAAAAGTAAAAGTACAACTGGGCGTGTATTATGTGCGTACATCGGGGCGTGTTTACTACTTTTACTAGCTGGGCTTTCTGACGAGAAGTATCATCCACTTCTCTTCAGAACGCCCAGCTTATGGCAGTGCAGATCTGTGACGTCACTCACAGGTCCTGCATCGTGTCGGCACCAGAGGCTACAGTTGATTCTGCAGCAGCATCAGCATTTGCAGGTAAGTAGCTACATCGACTTACCTGCAAACGCTGATGCTGCTGCAGAATCATCTGTAGCCTCTGGTGCCGATGTGTCCTCGCTCGTCTGACACGATGCAGGACCTGTGAGTGACGACACAGCGTGATCTCTGGAGAACACGGCTGTGTCTGCACTGCCAGAAGCTGGGCGTTCTGAAGAGAAGTGGATGATACTTCTCATCAGAGCGTCCAGCTAGTAAAAGTAGTAAACACGCCCCGATGTACGCACATAATACACGCCCAGTTGTACTTTTACTTTTCAACACGCCCAGTTGTACTTTTGCAAGCCTCATTTGCATAAATACGAAAATGGTCATAACTTGGCCAAAAATGCTCGTTTTTAAAAAATAAAAACGTTACTGTAATCTACATTGCAGCGCCTATCTGCTGCAATAGCAGATAGGGGTTGCAAAATCTGGTGACAGAGCCTCTTTAAATGCAAGGAAAACAGGGGCATGGTCTAATAATATGACTTGACCAATGCAGGCATGAGCTATATTTGGAAGGAAACTTTCTTGTACAAAAATATAGTCTAATCTCTGCCAGGAGGAATGCACTGAGGAATAAAACTAGAAATCTCGTACATTTGGATTCTGTAACCTCCAATAGTCAACCAAATGAAGGTCAGAAAGTGACTTTTTAATATGAGAAAGGGCTCTATAGGATAATGCCGACTTCTTAGAAGAAGAATCCAGGAGTGGGTCTAAAGTCACATTTAAATCACCCCCTACTATCAATATTCCTTCTTGGAAAATTGTTAGGCTAAGTGCACACTTCAGTCTTTTTCTTCAGGGTGCTAGCCGTTTTTCTGACGGCTAGCACCTTGACCCATTCATTTCAATGGGGCCATGCACACTTCAGTTTTTTTTACGGTCCTGTTGCTCTGTTCCGACAAAAGTATAGCATGTCCTACTTTGGTCTGAGATTCCGTGACCGTGAGGCCCATGCAAGTCAATGGGGCCATCAAAAAAACTGAAGGCACACGGAAGGCGTCCGTGTGCCGTCGGGCTGTGACGGAGCCGTTGCCTAGAAACGGCCGGGCGGGCAGAAGTACATTAGAGATATTACACTAATCGGCAGCCACTTGTCTCTATCAATCACTGATAGAGAGAAGAGGCTGCTGATTAAAAATAAAATAAAAAGAAGTTCATACGTACCCCGGTCATTGTCTTGGTGACGAGTCCCTCTTCTTCCTCCAGTCCAACCGTCCTGTATGACGCGGCAGCCTGTGATTGTCTGCAGAGGCCGCTGCAGCCTGTAGATGGCTGCAGAGGCGGTCATGTGGGATGAAGCGTCATCCCTGTAGGCCGGCCTTCTGACGTCATCCAGACTTGCGTGACCACCACTACAGCCTGTGATTGGCTGCAGCGGTGACATGGGATGAAACGTCATCCCAGGAGGCCAGACAGGAGGAAAACGCAGGGAGTTCTGGGTAAGTATGAACTGATTTTTTTTTATTTCAGAAATTGTATTTTGCGAGCGCCGGGCATGGTCATTCTTCAGCGCTAGTCATTGTCCAGGGTGCTGAAAGAGTTACCGCCAATCAGTGCAGCCCATTAACTCTTTCAGCACCCTGTACAGTGACTAGCGCTGAACAACCCTGCTCTTTCAGCACCCTGGACAGTACCATGATCGGAAACGGAAACACAGAGTTAACAAGGGAGTGCACATGGAAATCACACGGCTGCTAAAACTGGTTCACGGCCGTGAAAACGCTGATGGAAGTGTGCAGGAGGCCTTAAGGGTTGTAATGTGGAGTATAGTGAACCTGCTTGACCTTTATTGGGTGCATACAAATTGCCTAGTGTGATAAGGGTATTCGCAATCTTTGCTTTGACAAAAACATATCTTCCATCAGCATCGATGAGCGTATCAAAATGTAGGAAAGGGAGATTTTTATGAATTGCAATACTAACACCCTTTGTTGCTGAACCTGGAGTGCAGCTATGAAACCACATCGAATATTGAGAACGAGAAAGATTAGGAGCATGACCAGTACAAAAATGTGTCTCTTGAAAGAAGACAATATCAGACTTTTCACTCTCAAGAAGAGAAATAATCTGGCAGGGCTTGGAAGGATTATTCAAACCTTTCACGTTAAATGATGAAATCGTAAGCGGTGTCAAGGATTGTTTAGATGCCATGTAGAAAATATACCAGAAGAAAACCAATAGTTCCAGATGTATCGTAAAAACATAATAAAACAATAGTAATGCAAGGTATGAAAGGCAACATCTCAAGAAAACATTCAATGCAGCAAATAACCTGAGATGTTAAGGCTGGGAGGATAAGAATGAAAGGAGGGGGAGGGTGAAAAGATCCCGATCGGAACAAGGATCACAATGCAAGCAATTCACCTACAATTTAACAGACTAAAATAAGATAGAATTGTTGGTAACTTAAAAGAAAATAGAGATAAAATAAAATTGCTGTTACTATATAAATCTGAGCGATAACTTGCTATGAAGGCTGGGACAAAGGAATCACCAGAACATGTTATAGAATAGGCAAGCAATAACTAGCAATTTATCAGTAAGAGTATGCAATATAACAGAACACATACTAGCATTACATGACTAATCACTCCTACTCACGATTTTTAGGTAAAATAAGTAAAAATCGTAATGGCGGGAAGGGATAAGAGTTTTTTTTGAGAAACAGCCACAGCGAAACATGATAGAGACTGTACATCCTAAACAATTGACTTTTAGAGACTGGGACCTAAGGAGAAAGAGTAAGTATCAGCAACCTTGTGACGATCATACAATAGAGGCATATATTGGGGATGTATCTGAACAGGTGGAGGATATGCAATCCAGTGGCCTGGGATGTGAGCTCAACCATGCCAATATGACCATTGATTAAATAAATGTCCTCAATAATTTATGTAACAACAAGTCCATCACACTAAAACCAGCTGACAAGGACGGTGCCCTGGTCATATTGAATACCAATGACTATCTGGCAGAAATTACCAGACAGGTGGAGGACACTGACGTCTATAGATCCCTGAATATGGATCCGAAACATAAGATAACGAGGGTCATCCATGAGATTTTGACGAAGGCAATGGACAGCAACATAATAGATGAGGACCTCAGGGACTATCTGACAGTTAAAAACCCTGTAACACCTGTCATATATTGCCTCCCTAAGATCCATAAAAACTTCTGCCAACCTCCAGGTCAACCAATAGTCTAAGGTACAGACTCAATATTTTGCACAATAGCTATTTTTCTAGATAGGCTGTTGAGGCCATTTGTACTGAAGACCAGTTCACACATCAAGGGCACAACAGACTTTCTCACTAGACTGCAATCCATAATGATATCAGAAACTGCCATTCTGGTATCATTTGACGTAGTTAGTTTCTATACTTCAATAGCACAAAAGGGACTTGATGCAGTTAAGCAAACATTATCTTTTACAGACTACACAAATGGGTGTCAGGATTTTATCCTACAATCTTTAAGGATCATATTGCATGAAAATTATTTCTTTACAATGATAGCTTCTTTGAACAGTGCTGTGGGACCGCGATGGGGTCCTACATAGCACCAACCTATGCAAATCTGTGTATGAACTCTAAGAGAATGTAGTCTACAATTCGTATCAATACAAATGCATCGCCCCGACCTGAAATGTTGGTGGTGCTATATTGATGATGTCTTTGCAATTTGGGAAGGTGACATGTCCAGTTTATGTCAATTTCTGGGACACCTCATGTGAACAACTCCAATTCCTTGATGTTATGGTAGAAAAGACTGGGACACATCTATCCACAGACTTGTTCGTGAAACCCATGAACCGCAACACTCTGTTACATTACACCAGTGAACATCCCAGAACCATGGTACAATCACTCCCCGGATCGCAGTTACTGAGGGTTAAACGGATTGTTGACATTGAGGATAAATGTGACCAACGTCTGGAACAGATGTGTGAGAAGTTCTGGGATAGGGGTTTCCCCTAAATACTTCTACAGGAACACAAGAAACAGATTGCTGACATGAACAGGAGAGACCTGCTGGTACCCAAGAATAGAAGAGGGAACAAGAGCATTTCCTTTGTCAGCACGTACAACACTGTGAGCTCTAAAGTAGGCCAAATACTCAGACACAACTGGGACATCATACGAAAGGTTTCCCAGGGTCTGAAAGATTATGTGAACCCCAAACCTATCATACCCTAGGACTGGCAGTTTCCCATGCCTTTCATGCTACCTCTGCAACTCAATAATAAAAGGGGATTCCTTTACTCACCCAAAGCCGGGTAAAAAAAATACCGGATTCTATTTTTTTTACATTCAAATCCATGTTTGTGATCTTTGTTATAAACTGTCCTTTAGGACTGATGTATGTGGGGAAAACTACACAGGAGTGTTAGGCTGTAATGGCTGCCGCGCAAGTCCCCGTCTTCCCCACGGCCTCTGCTCCGGTCCCTGGCCCTCGATTACCTCCTGCTCATCCCGAGCTCCACTTACAAGATCCGGACGCTCTGCTGGCCCTGGGCGGCGTCAGGTAAGTGCACCCCTTACCTCCCTCCGCAGCCGTCATCCTCAATGTGCGGCTGCAGTCATCTAGAGGGCGCGCGCGCTGACTCATTCTGTCTTAAAGGGCCAGCGCGCGCCTTAATTCAAAAGACTTCCTATTTAAGGTTCCTCCTTCCTTTCATCCGTGCTTGTTCAACCAAGTTCCCCGTGAGTTTCCCTGTGCCCTGATTCTATGTTTCCTTCCCTCTGCCTTTGTCTGAATTTCCCGTTGCTGACCTCTGCCTGAACTTGACTATCCTTGCCTGCCACCTGCCTTGGCCTATTGCTTCCATACCCGTTACGCCGCCTGCCGCCTGCCTTGACCTATTGCTTCCATACCCGTTACGACATCTGCTGCCTGTCCTGACTTCTGCCTTTCCATCCGGCCGCCTCTACCCGCTGTGCCATACGTTGCCTGGGTTCCAAGCACCTTCTCCCAGACGACACCGAAGATCCACAAACTAACCGGTGAGAACCGTTATAAAGGCTAGGATCAGCAAACACATATCCACTATAAGATGTGGTAAAACGGATCTTCCCATCCCCAAACATTTTTTGGAAGAAAAACACAATTTGAGCCAGTGGCGCTTCAGGATCATCGATCATGTACCACTTCTGAGAAGAGGGAGGGACAGGGGAAAGATCCTGAAACTAAAAGAACTAGGAACTGGGGGACTAAACATTGATTTTACATTAACCCCCTTCCTTTGATTTCTCTTTTTTTTTTTTTTTTTTTTTTTTATACAGATGGTGAACCTTTCCCTGTGACCATGCTTTTTTGCATACATTTGATGTTGTTGGACAAAGTTCTACATGGATAATGTTAATAACTAATGTACTGATTCTATGTTTTCTCTTTTTTTCTCCACTAGGATTATAACTTTCACTTAGTGGGAGGGACTTTCACCACATTGTGGGTAACGTACCATGCTAGTGCAGCATAACCTGATTGATTTTTAATATGGGATCATATAAAAAACATTTCTTTATAGCGCAAATTTAGATGTTTTTCTTTAAAATGCCGTTAGCTATAAAATATACATTGCAGTATTGTGTTGGGAGGCTCGTGTGCCCTTAGTCTTTGGACCATGATTCCTATATACTCTTCCTGGATGAAATAACTTCAGTTTTGTTATGTCCTTTGGGATAATATACTCATACCTCTATTTTTTGTTCTAGGAGTACTCTGATGCTTACAGATAAATTTGATGAATATATGTTATGCTCTTGCTTTACCTGAAGTTTTGGCCAGTGTGGCTAACTGTATTGTTGCATTTAACATCTGTATATTTCTACTCATTTTCTTATATATACACTAGGCACTGAGTTTTGTTTATATTGGTTGTCACAACAACGCATACTCTATTAGTCGTTTAGCATGAATAAACATACCCCCATACATTGCTCCTCCACTTAGAGGGACTATACACTATAATGTGGCTGTGTGGGCGTCTATTGACGCAACACATGAACGCAACATGATAGATATACAGTTAAATATCTGTGGCAGCGAACGTCACGTGACGTAATACGTAATGGAGATGTCCTACCCTCCATATGACATAGGAGCTAGCAGACCACCCCCCCCTCACACTAGCCTGCCCTCCCTTGTGATGTGATCACATGGGCATAAACTGATGTACCACATGACCACGTCTACCTAGACTAGTGAGGTTACTTCCGACATCACTTCCGGTTACATAACACTTCTGTTGACACATACGCAGCAGGCACCTCCGGACACCATTACAACATGGTACAGACACATACTGGCTCAGCATCTCTCCCTCCTACCATCGCATGGACGCCTTTACCTCCATATTACTTAATTCAGTTATAACTTGTCTTTCTTTACCACTATCTGATTGCATAATTGAATATCATTTGTATTGTACGCTATATAATGTTGCATGTTATCTGGCTTATGTATGCTTGACGAAGGCTTAATGTTAGCTGAAATGTTGTATCTCTAGATTAGAAATCACTTTATTTTTCACAACATATAGAGTGGTTCTGATTCCCTTCTCTGCTATTTGTCTATTGTTGAGGCCCTAATGGGCAGGACCTCTTGGAAAGTGCACACTAGGATTTAACTTACTGTTTGGTCTGGAGTGCTCTTCTAATCTATATTTTCTACTGTCTATATGTGGACAGAGACGTCAGGGGCTTCCGCTAGGAGTGGAATACCCGACCAGAGCGTCGGTAACACTCTGGCCAGGGATTCAGCTCCAGGAGGAGCCTCCGACGTCACTGTCCATATCTGGACATGAACGTCATTGTCCATATTTAGGAGCGGAACTCATGGCCAGAGCAATGGCAATTCTCTGTTTGGGGATTCCGCTCCAGGAGGAGTGAATAGCAGAGCAGGGAGCAGTTAGTTACATATCTGGACAGTGACGTCCGGAGTTCTCTTTAGTAGTGGAATCCCCAGCCAGAGCATTGGATTCTGCTCCAGCAGGAGCCCCTGACGTCACTATCCATATATGGACAGTGATATCAGAGGTTTCCACTAGGAGCAGAATACCTGGCCAGAGCGTAGGGAACTCTCTGGCTGGGGATTCCGCTCCAGGAAGAGCCCCTTATGTCACTGTCTATTTATGGACAGGGACCTCAGGAGCTCCCTCTAGGAGCAAAATTCCTGGCTAGAGTATTGCCAACTCTGTGGCCAGGGATGTCACTATCCATATATGGACAGGGACATCAGGGGCTCCCTCTAGAAGTCGAATAC
Source organism: Rhinoderma darwinii (assembly GCF_050947455.1). Lineage (NCBI taxonomy): Eukaryota > Metazoa > Chordata > Amphibia > Anura > Rhinodermatidae > Rhinoderma > Rhinoderma darwinii. The sequence goes on along the minus strand of NC_134689.1, from coordinate 179,179,613 downwards.
CCGGCCAGAGCATCGGCAACTCTCTGGTCGGGGATTCCGCTCCAGTAGGAGTGAATAGCAGAGCAGGGAGTGGTTAGTTTCCTGCTCTGCCATAATATTCAATTGTACCTGCGTCCTCACAATTGAATATGGCAATTGCCAGGACACGTCTGGGTCAGTAATTTGTCAGGACATTCCCAGCAAATTCTGGACTGTTGGTAACTATGCCTGTGTCGCCTGGCTCGGCGCCCCCGCTTTCTATCCTCCTAGTTGTGCCCGAGGCACATGCCCCGTCTGCCCCCCTAGCTATGCCCCTGGTTTGAACTTTTACAGACACAGCGATACCAGTTTTGTTTATTTTTTAAATAGATTTAGAGGAAAAATGGGAAAAGGTTTTTTTTAACTTTTTTTTTTCTTTGTACATTACTGAAAACATTTTTTTAACACTTTTATTAGTCCCCCTAGAGGATTTGAACTAATGTATCACTGTGTATTGTAATTTTTACAGGCTCCTGTTAACCCCTGCCAGCGGCAGCACTTAACAGGAGCAGAAAGGAGGCAGAACTGGGGCCCCCAAATTGGCATGACAACCATCAGCACCCCGTGATCGCATCACGGCGGTGGGGGCAATGGGCTGTCGGAGGGGATCGCCCCCTTTTTCTAACGACTTAGATGCCTCGGTTTCTATTGACCACAGCATCTAAGTGGTTAAACAGCCAGGATTAGAGTTATCTCTTTTCCTGACCGTTAGTGCTAGGTGTCAGCTGTAATAGACAGCTGACATCCGCAGCATAATGAGCAGGATCAGCCCGTGAGCCCCCTCCATACTTCAACCCCCACACCAGGACGAACAGGGACATCCTGGGGCGTCAACGGTTTTAAAAGACATAGACAAGAACAGAATTGCCAAACACAGGCCCACATTTACTAAGACTTAACTGTCTTACGCCTGTCTGAGTAAGAGATAGTTGGAGTGATTTGCGACAAATTTTAGTAAAGCATTTAGTACCTAACTTATGAGGATACTTTGCATAATAAGCTGTCATATGTGTGTATATGAGAAATACCACTATTCTGGCCATTAAATGACTTGTATCTTGCATTTTCTAGCAGTTTTCCCCTCTGAAAGCTCTATTTCTAATTCTGTTTTCTCTAAACTAGTGGGTGGAGCCAAACAGCTATCATGTCTTCTATACACTGCACATGGAGAAGAGGTGAATCCTGCACTCCTATCTCTATCACTCTGCTTCTGCTCCCCCTCCCCTCTCCATAGACTTCTATAGGCCGCAGCATCTGTGTCTCCTCTCAGCTCCTACTCCCTCTTCCTGCTCTACCCTCTCTCTCCATAGACTTCTATAGGCAGTGTGTCTGTGTCTTTCTCACGATGCTCCCTCCTCCTGCTCCCCTCTCCCTTCTCCATAGACTTCTATTGGCAGGCTGTGAAGAGAGCCACCCCCACTTCTTGCAATCCGTCTATTCTGCTCCGTAACTAGAGTCAGATTTTGCTTGACAACAAGGGGTAAAAAGCATAATACAGGAAGTGGGACACCAAGTGGCAGTATCTTCACACAGAATTTGCATGGATAAAACAACAACATTTTAACAGTAAGTAAATTACAAAGGTGAGATATATGTATATATATATATATATATATATATATATATATATATATATATATATCAGGTATACTATTAGATTAGTATAAGTTGTTTGAACAGTTAGTATCCATTTAAAAGGTTTGTGCCATTTTCACTTATTTTGCTGTAATAAATATGGCCTAAAGTACGTCTCCTTTTAGACCACACCCACTTTACTTGTCACCTTTCAAATTTGGTAAGTTACGAGAAAAGTTGCACATTTTACTGCAAATTTGTTGCATGTCACCGTTTGAGCCTTTTTTGGCACAGTTTACAACAACAAATAGGGGAATTTTTAGGACTACGGGGGAATTTGGTAGGTAAGGAGGACCGCAGTGACTACTGAGGAAGTGAGAAGGAACTGCTGTGAATAATAGGGAAGTTGTAGGGGTCCTGCTGTGACTACTGGGGAAGTTATAGGGCAAAGGGGGACTGTTGAGACTACTGGGAATGTGGGGCCCTGCTAGGAAAGTGGAGGGGTGAGAGGAATTCTAATAAAACTGCTAATGGGGATGGTCACGGCTATGACTGCCATTAAGAGGAGCTCTATTCTGACTACTGGGGCAAGCAAAACCTCAAGTCATGTGTGTTCACAGAATGCTCGTTCCCGACCATTGCCCTGTGTAAACAGGGCAACGATCAGCTGATGAACGAGCAAACGCTTGTTCATCGGCTGATCGTATCGTTTCAGGAGCCTAAAATATTATCGTTGTCGGCAGCACATCTTCCTGTGTAAACAGGGAGACGTGATTCCGACATGACAGAAATGCATGGGGACGAGCACTCGTAGTAACGAGCACTCGTCCTCATACATAGCTCCTTGTAAAAGGAGCTAACGAGTGCAAAATCAACAAGCTGTTTCGTTGATCGGCGCTCGTTGTTACTTCCAAAATGGGCCAGCGTAAAAGGACCTTAAGGCCCATTATTGCTGGACTTTTTATTGTTTAAATTGGGTTTAGCCTGTATGCACCTGGGAACCTCCCTTTAAACCTTTTGTGAGATGCTAGGTAAAATTATAAAATTTCCTCTACCACTACTTGGGGGAGCTCTCTGGGTATGGATTTAGTATAGAGGTCTTTGGGCGCTCGAAAAAAATTTATGCAGTGGAGCTCTGTACCAGAAAAACTCCCTGTAAAGAAGTTTAGACCTATTTAGTGTGCTGTCCATAAATTGCTGGACAATGTGTATAATCGAGGGGGGGGGGGGGATTTTGGGATTTTGTTGTTTCTATGAACACCACCAACACTGAAGAACTCCACTTGCTACAAAAAGTTGACGTTCAATCCTCTTTCCTCCTTTAGTGCATTGTTAATTGGCATACTAAGGGAAGCATTGGAGGAGGGCACTATTTCCATCTCTTTGCTTGAGTTCCTTACTGTACAAGAACCGAGAGTAGCAAGCCTTTATCTACTACCGAAGATACACAAGAATTCCAGGTTACCACCGGGCCGTCCTATCATCTTGGGAAAGGGAATCTCTGCGACAACATCAGTAAGTACATTGATGCCATACTTAAACCCTTGGTGGAAACACTTCCATCTTATTTTGAGGGACTCAGCTATCTACTCCAGAAGCTGGAGGGTGTTCACTTGGAACCAAATATGCTACTTGCCACCTGTGATGTTGAATCGTTGTAATCGTTGTACACGAATATTCGACACCAGGATGGATTACGAGCAGTGGTATATTTTTTGAGGATGGCAGATATGGATTCCTTCTCAATTCATCCTCAATTTATTGGAGTTTATGCTCACATAGAATTTTTTCACCTTTAATGGATCCTTTTACCTGCAGCTCCAGGGCACGACAATGGGGACAGCTTGTGCACCCTCATATGATATACAAAATTTTGCCTGCGGCAAAAAAAACTTCTTTCCCAACTGTCAAATATTGTAAAAATAAAGTAAAAACAAAATAACTTTATTGTGCTTTATCAAGCAAAAGGACTAACCACATAAATGTTGTTTAAAATCTATATATGTCCTCCGTATTAGTAACAGACAGTGCTACTTTATGGATCAGTGTAAAGTGCCAATGGGCCGGCGGCTGCAGAACGCCAGGGCCAACTGACAATGCATCTAAAGAATACCAGCGGAGGTATACATTTGTTTAAAATGAAAATGTCAATGCCCCCCCGACATGTTTCCCTACACGAGGCAGCGTCCTTAGGGGTAACAGGGTTAATGATAGCACGCCGAAAAAATCCCGTAGTGATATGACATCCGGAAGACATTGCAGACGCGAGGTTGGCTAATCACAGCCTGTCAATACGGACAGACCTCCCATTCATCCGAGTGGCACATAAGTAGGCCAATCAGATTGATGTGCCGGGAGCCAATGGAATCGTACTGCTGCCGGCCAGTCAGGTCTCGAGAGGAGGAACAAGCCTCTCTCTCTCCTTGACAGACATAAGGATAAACCAATGGGGTGAAGGTCAGCGCAATAGGTAAATACCCATGGATAGGATATGTCTGTAGCTGTGTTAGATAAGACACACGCGAAGTATAGAGAAACCGCATGAGTCGGCTCACCTATATGGTGGAGACCCGTTAATTGGCAATGTTAAAGTGAATACCACAATATAATTAACCTAAAGTTTCAGATTAATTGAACCATTCAGTGTTCATGTGCTAACCATGAGGAGGATTCTTACCAACGTCTCTGCAGTGCCAGATATCAGTATATAGATGTATAGATCAACATATAAAAGGGGAAACAGCATGCTATAAAAGATGACAAGTTAGAACAAGGTGGTTAGAGTATTAGAGTAAACCACGTTAATAGGTATGCATACGTAGAGGGATATCTCAGTGGGGTAGTCCAGCATTTATTAAAATGCTGACCATGAGAAGTCACCAAATATTATTAGTATATTCATAAAACCAACCAGACAATTAACCAGTCAGGAAGAAAAAACAGAACCAAGATCCAGCGCTGGGTGTGCGTTAAAAAGGAACTCCTGTTCCAATTTTATTGGTATAACAAAGATAAAAATGATAGAACTATATGCATGCCATGAATAAGGACACAGACGTGTCAGAAACGCGTAGGCACATTTGAACAGGGCTTACTGCTATCCTTCACCTAACATTCATTCCTGTACTCTGCCACAGAACTACTCCATATAGTTCTATCATTTTTATCTTTGTTATACCAATAAAATTGGAACAGGAGTTCCTTTTTAACGCACACCCAGCGCTGGATCTTGGTTCTGTTTTTTCTTCCTGTTGTGTACCGCTGGCCGCGCGGGAATCCGGGCGCTGTCTGCACTCAGACACAACTAAACGGTGAGCTGGAGGTCTACCTCCCCCCTCTTCCCCATTCATTAATTTTGTGTAATTAACCAGTCAGTGGAACGCTGCAAATGTAAAGCCCTCATTCAATCCAATCGGACTCAGAGTATTTAGACGATAGATCCATCTTGCCTCTTCTTGTAAGAGTTTCCGATCAAGATTCCCAGCTCGTGGGCCCATCTTAATCTGGCAAACACCCCAAAACTTCAATAATCGGGTTTCACCATTGTGGAAAGATCTAACATGTCTCGACAGGGGTGTATCCTCTTTTTTATTTATAGAGAAGAAATTTCGTGAAATCCTTCTTCTAAGTTCTTGTATGGTTTTCCCTACATATAATTTAGGGCAAGGGCATTTCGCCACATAGATTATTCCACTGATTTGACAGTTCATAAATTGTTTAACATGATAGATTTTATTATCAAAGGGATTACAGAAACTTTTTGTGGTAGACATGTATGGACAAAAAGAACATCTGCCACAGGGATGTGAGCCCGTGACAGACGATTTTAGCCAACATGTGGATATCGATGAAGAATTAGAGTAGTGACTGTGTACAAGGTAGTCACATAGGTTTTTACCTCTTGTATACGTAATGCTAGGCATAGGAGAAATTTGGTCACGTAGATCAGGATCCTCATGTAGGATGGGCCAGTATTTTTGTAGAATTTTCCTCACCTGAGTGGAACACGCATCATAAGTGCCAATGCATCTGATGATTGAGGGAGACTCAATAGGTTTATTGAGGAAATCTCATGATTGGATTTACATAAAAGATTTTGTCTGTCTGTCACCCTGGCCCTGGCATATGCTCTGTGTAGGTATTTTTTAGGGTACCCATGAGCAAGAAATTTCGAAAAGAGGCCATCACATTCAATTTTAAATGATTGTTGATCAGAACAGTTTCTTCTCGCTCTCAAATATTGACCTATTGGGATACCCCTCTTCAAAGCAGGGGGGTGATGACTGTCCAAATGTAAGAAACTGTTTGTCGCTGTGGGTTTACGACAAATATTAGTTTGGACACTACCACTAGGATCCAAGGAAATTCGAAGGTCCAAAAATGTGATTTCAGTGTGATGTATCTCATGACTGAATTTCATTCCTATTGAATTGCTATTCAGTACTGACATAAAGTCCGTAAAGGGGGAGGAATCACCCTCCCAGAGGATCAATATATCGTCTATATATCTACCCCAAAATAAAATGTGACAAGTGAAATTAAGTAAATCTTCAGAAAAAACAATAGTGTCTTCCCACCACCCCAAAAATAAATTGGTGTAAGTGGGGGCACATGCTGTGCCCATTGCTGTGCTTTTTAACTGATGATAGAATTTTTTGTCAAAAATAAAATTATTATGGGTTAACAAAAACCGGAGAATTGACAGCACATTTTTATTGTGCATTTGAAATTGTGTTCCTTTTGTGCTAAGAAAATAAGACTGCAGTGAGACCAATTTCATTCTGTATATTTGTATATAATGACTCGACGTCAATACTGGCAATCATAGTGGATGAACTGACATGAATGTCCTGGATCCCAGTGATAGTGTCCTTGGTGTCCCTAAGGTACGATGGTAAGGAAGTGACAAGTGGTGAAAGTATTTTGTCTACATATAAGCTGATACCTTGCGAAAGGCTATCATTGCCAGACACAATCGGTCTGCCAAGGACAGAGCGAGAGATCTTATGAATTTTTGGTAAAGCATAAAAAGTAGGTATTGTGAGACTAGAATTAAAAAGAGATCTAAACTCATTTTTGGTGATAATATTACGAGTTTTCGCATCACTAAGAAGAATATTCAATTCTGTTAGATAGGACTCAGTGGGATTTCTATCGAGGATGACATATGTGGCAACGTCATCCAGTAGTCTGTGGACCATGTGTGCATAGTCCTTTTCATCCATGACCATGTTACCCCACTTGTCTGATGGTTTTACGACAAGCTGTTCGTTTTGGCATAGTTCCTCTAATGCCACTTTTTCCATCCTACTAAAGTTACCAGAAGCCTTGGTTTTATTTGATTTTAATTTCTTTAGTTCCGCACCTACCATTTTCACAAATATGTCGATATGGGCATACCAAGAAAAGGGGCGGTGTTAGCTTTGACTTGGGTCGTAAGGATAAAAAGGGACCCTGTACATTAATATCAGCCATCTCATTCTCAAGCAGCAAATTTTCAAGGTCTCTAAGAGTATTGTTCTCAATTCTATCAATATCATCATTGCCCTGTATGTTGTTTTTTAAATATTTGCCTAAGGCTAACTTCCTAGCAAACAAATTAATATCCTTTACCCAATTAAACTCATCAAATACTGGAGTTGGGGTGTAGGATAATCCCCTACGTAAGAGAGTTTCATGATGTAAACTTAGTTCAGTGGAGGAGATGTTGCATATTTGCATTGCATCCCCTCCAGTGTTGGTATGGGAAAAAGTCCCTGTCATTGATTCAGACCCCAACGTAGATTGGGTGCTCCTAAAAAAGGGAACCCATTGGTAGATCCGGTATTGGTGACAATTGTACTGGTTGGACATCTGATATTCCCTGTATTCAAGTTCATGCCCACTGGCGAGGAGTTGATAGTACATTCGGAATAATAGAAGTATAGGAAGATACAGATAAGGAGTTGGAACCAGTGATAGGACTTCGAGATATCAGATTGGTTTGACATGGTACAACTGATTTAGCTTGGGTCAAAATTCTCTTAGAACACCACTTTTTGTAGCAAGTGGTGATCTTCAGATGTTTGTTAGATTTTATACACATGTGGCAATGGGACTGAATAAAACACCTAAATTCAAGCATTAAGAGCTATCTCCCAATACTTTTGTTCAAATTCAATATTGCTTTAGCCATCAGCATTAAATATAGAGCTTAATTCAGCAGCCCAATACTATTCTTTTGGTGGGCTTTTTGTACATTTTTAACGGTAGATCTTATCATGGATTGCTATTTTGTCTTGTTGTATATAGTGTTTTTAATCATTGTTGGTTCTGATAAAATATGTACTTTTCCATAGCTGGATGTGCACACCTCTGTTTGTTTTGTTTTTGCTCTAATTTTTGGTATATTTCTATTACATTTTGTTATAGGGCAAAGGCTTTGCACTCCTGACAATTTTCAGTGTGCCTGCTAGTCTTTGGATATGAAAGGGTGTCAGAACAAAGAGTAAAAGAAAGCAACTCAGCAGAGTCAGCGTGATGCTCTGGCCAATTTTTTGCTGGAAAAACTCAGGGTCCTTGCATGTATGTGGATGTTACTTTGACAAGTGACACCTACCTTAACATTGCTGCAGACTAGGTACACCCCTTTATAGCAATGCTGCAGACTAGGTACACCCCTTAATAGCAATGCTATTCCTTATTGGCAATGGCCTTTTTCAGCAGTGTCATAATGATGGCAGCTGCGCGATAATCATGCAGCCACGCATCATATGCGGCTGACACACGGAGCTGTTAAGTACCTTTTGCGCGCACAAAACGCCGCATTTTTTGCATGCGCAAAATGCACATGCTCGTGTAAATCCGGCCTAAAGGTGATTTTTCACTATTTACCTGCGGTACATATGTTTTGGACCGCAGCATGTCAATTCCTGCTACGGAAAGTGTGCAGAATTGCTGCGTTTTTCATAGGAGATGTCTATATCTCCTAACATTGGGAAAAATGCAGCAATTTACGCACAATTTTCTGCTGCCAAAACTTCAGGAAATGGTGCGTTTTTGCCGCAGCGGAAAGCCTTTGACTTTCAACGGAATTGCTGCAGAAATTTTCTGCAGCAATTCCGTTGTGTGTGGACAAGCCCTAGCTGTGGCTTAGCAGGAGAATAATAAAGTACTAAACTTGATTGTGTCCGAAAATGCATCCTATGGGTTCAGGGCCTAGTACTATCTTCCACCATCCTCAAGCAAACTGCTTACTTTTGCCCAGTCCAGAGAAAAGGCATTATACAACTGACTATTACAAGTTAAGTAGTGTTATATTTTTCTTTCAAAAGCATTGCCAAACATACTCTTGCTATGAACTAAAGTTGGGTGAGTCCAGTCAGAGAGCAAGGACCCTGCATGCTGCCAGGGGATAATAGCAAACAAAAACTGTAAACAGATCTGAAATGTAACTCTACAATTTAATGCGCCAAATGGTCTGATAGCTGTCACCTCTAGCACTACCTTTGCTTGGACAATGAGCTGCACCCAGAGGTGCAGCCATCACCATTTTCCGCTCATCCTGTAATTATGTGTAAAAACTGTTAATATGATATAAATATTTTTTTTTTACAATGGTTGAAAAAACACTTTCTATATTTTACACTTCTCTTCATTTTCCTGCATATAAGATGAAGTAGCAGGCCTAAATATGGCCTCCATAGTTTTAGAGATTGGTTACAGTTGCAATTAAAAGTAAGTGGATTTCTGCAATGATTACAAATAAAACGTGGTCTGATTGTTATCTAAGTCACAAATATAGACAAACACAATCTAACTAAACTAACAAGCAGTTGTAACTGTTCATGTATTTTATTGACCATATTGAGTAAACATCCACAGTGCAGTGTTTCTATTAGGGAGATGAGATTGGAAGTGTGGGTTTTACAGGTGATTTGACCATTAAATAAAGACACGCATGTTTGCTGACAAATCTATTCTTCTCAAGAAAGAGTGCTTAGTTTTACCCATGGCAAACAACTTTCAGAAGGCCTAAGAATCCTGAAAGAAGTGAGAAAGAGCCCAAAGGCAACTGCAAAAGACCTGCTGGAGACTCTACAAACTGCAAAAACCCCCACTATTAGAAAAACACTGAACAAAAATTGATGATCATGGAAGGATGCCACGAAGGAAGCCGCTGTTGCCCAAAAAAAAAATCATACCCGAGACCACCTGGATTTTCCACAATGCTTCTGAAAAAATGCTCTGTGGACAGATGGGACAAAACTTGAACTTTTTAGCACAAATGCACAAAGCTATGTTTGGAGGAAAAATAACACTGCACACCAATACTAAAACCTCAACCCAACTGTAAAGTATTGTGCATTAGGGCCTGGATGCCTAGCTTTTGTTAAGGGAACAATGAATTCAAAAGTGTTATCAAAACATTTTACAGGAGAATGTAAGGGAAGCAGTCCATGATCTCAAGCCGAAGAGACGTTGGGCCATGCAACAAGACAAGGACCCAAAGCACACAAGTAAATCCACTAAAGAATGGTTGAAAAAGAAGATTTGTGTTTTAGAATGGCCAAGTAAGAGTCCGGACCTTGACCCTATCAAGATGCTGGGGCATAATTAGAAGAGTGCTGTGCACAAAAGGCAACCCAGAAATATTGACGGATTGAAACACATAGTAATAGTGCAAATTTCCTCCTCAATGTTGTGCAAATCTAATTTCCAGCTACAGGAAACATTTGGTGGAGGTGATTGATGCTAAAAAGAGATCTAGAAGTTGTTAAATTCAAAATTTTGCTTACATATTCTCTCTGCACTGTGGATGTTTACTCAGTATGCTCAATAAAACATATGAACAGTATAACTGTTTGTCTGTTATAGGGTTGTCACGATACCAGAATTTGGACTTCGATACCAAAACTTAGTGTAGTATTGCGACACTCAATACCAAAATGATACTTTGCCAACAATAATAATAAAAAAAGTCCTTCCATTTTCTGATGTGAGGCGCGTGGTGTGATGAATTTTGAACCTCCATGTGCCTCACATTAGTAGTAGTTAAGCCCATCATGTTCCTCACAGTCATAATGGACAACATTTGGTTAATGTGTGAGGAACATGATGTGGTTAATTAGTATTAATGTGAGGCACATGGAGGTTCAAAATTCATAATACTCGTGCCTCACTTTAATAAGTGAAAGAAAGCAGTTTTTATTTTTTAACAGCATAAACATCATAAATGACGCTATAAATTCGCTATAAATTCGTTATTACTGACGCGATGATACTGAATGTGTGTATATTTTATGTATTGAGACTTTTATTTTAATGTTTATTGAAAAAAAAATAACTTTTTTTTTAATTTAACATGACTTTTTTTTTTTTTACTTTTAAACTTGAATGTACTGGTATATATTTATTTGCAAGTATATTAGCCTGTGTACTTATAGTACACAGGGAGTTGTTAGGACATACCTAAGTATGCCCTAACAACAGGAAATTTGGCTAGACAGCCCTGGGGTCCTTCAATATATACTCCCGGTGACGCGATCCAAGGGACATCCCCCTATTCATTTTCCCCTTGAATGCTGCCGTCAGCTTTGATCGGCATTGACGGGAATAGTGGTGAGGATCAGAGGTTTCTCTGATGTCCGCTATTAGAACGGGGCTGTGGATATTTAATACAGCCATTGCCCCACTCCTGACAACAAGTGTGCATGTGCAATCAACTTGAGATGATGCGGCCAGGCACTGAAGACAGAGAACATGGGATTGTTTTGCAGTGCGCCCGCCATATTCTGTATTCAGTGCCATCGCTCATTAGTGCAGCGCTGGCTACATCACCTTATGCTGAATGCATGCACATTTGTCAGGAGCGGGGCAATGGCTGTATTACACAGTTGCATCCCCGCTCTAACTACATTCATGTGTTAGAGTACTAAACTGCGGCCACACAGCTTAGTATCAAAATACATGAATTGATACATGGTATTGAACCGTTCGAGGGATTACGGCATCGAAATAGTATTGATATTTCAATGCATCGTGCAACCCTAGTGTGTTATTTGTTTAGTTAGATTGTGTTTGTCTATAAGGGCCTGTTCACATCACCGTTCGCTTTCCATTCCGGGGTTCCGTCGGAGGTTTCCGTCGTGTGAACCCTGCAACGGAAAGTGAAACTGAAACCACAGCTTCCGTTTCAGTCACCATTGATAGCATTGGTGACGGAAACATCGCTAATGGTTTTCGTTCGTCACCATTCCGGCAGGTTTCCGGTTTTCTGACAGAATCAATAGCGGAGTCGACTGCGCTATTGATTCCGACGAAAAAACGGAAACCTGCCGGAATGGTGACGAACGGAAACCATTAGCGATGTTTCCGTTCCCACTGAGATCAATGGTGACTGAAACGGAAGCTGTGCTTTCCCTTTCACTTTCCGTTGCAGTGTTTACCTGACGGAAAACTCTGACGGAACCCCGGAACGGAAATTAATGGTGATGTGAACAGGCCCTAAGTGTGACATAGATAACAAGTAGACCACATTTTATTAGTAACCAATGCAAAAATCCAGGCAATTCCAAAGGGTTCAATTATTTTTTCTTGCAACTGTCAATTAATTTATTATTTTACACTGAAATTCACAAAATGTCGTTCTGCAGAGGCAGTGCTTTGTCGGTACTTAGCTTATAAGTGTGTCAGTGGAATGTTATACAGAGGTAAAAAAAAAAATGAAACGGAGGAAATGACATCATAAAACTTTTTTCAAATCTGACATGTGTCAATATATGTGGTAATAACTTGGGAATGCTTTTACCTATCCAAGCGATTCTGAGATTGTTTTCTCGTGATATACTGTACTTTATGTTATTGGATCAATAAGTTCAGTATTTATTTGTGAAAATCACCAAATTTTAGAGAAAATTTGCAGAAATTTGCATTTTTCTACATTTAAATGTATCTGCTTGTAAAACAGATAGTAATACCACACAAAATAGTTACTAATTGACATTTCCCATATGTCTACTTTATGTTGGCATCGTTTTTTGAACATCCTTTTATTTTCTAGGACGTTACAAGGCTTAGAACTTTAGCAGCAATTTCTCACATTTTCAAGAAAATTTCCAAAACCTATTTTTATAGGTACCAGTTCAGTTCTGAAGTGGCTTTGAGGGCCTTATATATTAGAAACCCCCATAAGTCACCCAATTTTAAAAACTGCACCCCTCAAACTTTTCAAAACAGCATTTAGAAAGTTTCTCAACCCTTTAGGTGTTTCACAGGAATTGAAGCAATGTAGAGGAGAAATTTACAAATTTCTTTTTTTTTGTCAGAAAGTCAATTTTAATCAAGTTTTTTTCTGTAACACAAAAGGTTTTACCAGTGAAACGCAACTCAATATTTATTGCCCAGATTCTGCAGTTTTTAGAAATATCCCACATGTGGCTCGAGTGTGGTAATGTACTAAGAAGCAAAGGCGCGCCTAGAGGATTTTGGGACCTCCTTTTTATTAGAATATATTTTAGGCACCATGTCAGGTTTGAAGAGGTCTTGTGGGGCCAAAATAGTGGAAACACCCCCAAAAAGACACCATTTGGCAAACTACACCCCTCAAGGAATTTATCAAGGGGTATAGTGAGCATTTTAACCCCACAGGTTTTTTGCTGAATTTAGTGGAATTCGTCAGTAAAAATGAAAATCTAAATTTTTTCCAATAAAACTTAGAAATTATACATTTTTACAAGGAATAAAGAAGAAAAAGCACCCCAAGATTTGTAAAGCATTTCTCATGATTACGGCAATACCTCATATGTGGTAATAAACGGCTGTTTGGACACACGGCAGGGCTCAGAAGCGAAGGAGTGCTATTTGGCTTTTGGAGCTCAAGTTTGCTGGATTGGTCTTCGGGTGTCATGTCGCATTTGCAAAGCCCCTGCGGGACATCAGTGGACATCCCCCAGAAGTTACCCCATTTGGGAAACTACAGCCCTAAAAAGAATTTATCTAGGGGTATAGTGAGCATTTTGATCCCATAGGTTTTTTGCTGAATTTAGTGTAATTAGGCCGTCAAAACTTCTATTTGTCTTTCATTCTCTTTTTTTATGGTGTTCACCGTGCGCTATAAATGTCATATTTAATTTATTCTACGGGTTGATGCGATACCATATGTATATAGGTTTTTTATATTTTACGGTGTTTGCACGATAAAATCATGGTATTAAAAAAATAATTTTGTTTTTGTGTCGCCATGTTCTAAGAGACACATCTTTTTTATTTTTCCATCAAGAAAGTTGTGTGGGAACAAACTCTAGTTTTTATTGGTACCATTTTTGAGTACATGCGACTTTTTGATCCCTATTTATTAATTTTTTTGAGAGCTCAAGTGACAAAAAATAGCGATTCTGGTATAATTTTTTTAATAAAAAAAGTTTATGGCGGTCACCGTGTGGGATAAATTACATTATATTTTTATAGTTCAGGTCGATACGGACACGGCGATACCAATTATGCATAGTTTATTTATTTTTTTCAAGTTTTTCTAATAATGAAAGGACTTTATAAGGGAAAAGGGTGATTTTTGTATTTTATTTTATTATTTTGAAATGTAACTTTTTAACTTTTGTACATTTTTTTTGAAATTTTTTTTACTTTCTTTTTTTTTTTAGTCCCACTAGCGACTTTAAGATCCAATTGTTGGATCGTTGTTATAATACCCTGCAATACTTATGTATTGCAGGGTATTATACCTGCCAGTTTCACACTGACAGGGGGCATATTACAGGACCTAATCACCTTCCATAGATGGCAGACCGGAATCCTTTGTTAGGCTTCCGGTTGCCATAGCAACAATCGCCCCACCCGCAATCGCGTAGCGGGGTGCCGATATTGTTGTAACAACTTAAATGCGGCGGTCGCTATTGACTGCCGCATTTAAGGGTTTAATCGGTTTAGATCACCGCTGTGAACCGACCCGATGTTTTCACCCAGTACTAAGGCAGCTAGTAGAAGCCTGTACAGTGAGACGCCGGGCGGCGGGGAGCGCCTGTGTGCTCTGTCAGGAACACACGTAGATTAATAGGCTGCAGGCGCAAGGACCAGTGCTGCAGCCTGTTAATCTACGTGGGGTGGTCGGGAAAGGGTTAAAAAGAAATTTGCCGCATCATAGCCATAGTGTAAAAACAGCTTTGAAAATCACTAGATAAATACTGATAAAACTTCATGCTTTTGTAAAAACTCGTCTGTGGCTTGGACACTTGTGCTTTTAGATTTTCAATTTTATATGCACTTCGGTTTTTAGCCGCATCATGAACAAGTAGTTCTAAAAACAGTGAATTATGTTGGCATACCTCACTATTTTTCATCTGTCTCTGTGAATATGGACCATAGGTGTGTTTTGTTTTTAGGGGTAAAAGTTGATAAGTAGAGATGCTAATTCAATATTTGGTGAAGTGAATCTATGTTCAATGCTTTTCTTGATTATTATTTAATTATTTGCGCCATATTTCATTATGTAAAAATATATGATGTCTGTAAATCGATGTAATCTATGTAAAATACACATTAGATTAGGCAGAATGAACAAAACAACACTAATGTACATAAGTTTCTTTGTCTCCTTTCTTATATCCCCTAACTCGTTCTCGTAAACCTGCCCAAAGGCTGCATTTACACACATTTACTCGCATTTTCGGTGTCACTTTCCATGTTTGTTTTTTTTTTGCATGTTTTTCTCTTTAACCCCTTAGTGACCACCAATACGCCTTTTAATGTTCGTCACTAAGAGGCCTTAGGCTAGGCTGACGCCTTTTCACGTTCGCCTAGTCTAAGTCCTGCACGGGTCTCCCGTGCAGGCTGAAGCCGGGGCTCAGCTGTCTGATGACAGCTGAGCTCCTGCTCCAACGCACGCGATCGAAGTTTACTTCGATCTTGGCCGTTTAACCCGTTAAATGCCGCCGTCAATAGCGACCGCGGCATTTAACTTTGTTTACAGAGGGAGTGAGCTCCCTCTGTCACCCATCGGCGGCCCACTAATGCAATCGCGGGTCTCCGATGGGGTGTCATGGCAGCCGGGGGCTTGATAAAAGCCCTCAGGTCTGCCCTGGACATATGCCTGTTAGGACGCGCCGGAGGCACGGCCTAACAGATTGCCTGTCAGATTTACACTGACATGCAATAATGCTCTGGTATACGAAGTATACCAAAGCATTATAACATGGGAAGATCGCACAGTAAAGTCCCCTAGTGGGACTAATAAAATAAGTCACCAATGTGAAATAAAGATTATTAATAAAAAGTACAGTCAAAAAAAAAAAAAAAAGTACACATATATGGTATCGCCCCGACCGTAATGACTCCATTAATAAAGTTAATATGTAGTTTAAACCGCAAGGTGAACACCGTAAAAAAAAAACGCAAAAAACAATGGCGAAATTGCAATTTTTTTCCATTGCCCCCCAAAAAAGTAATAATAAAAATGAATCAATAAGTCCCATGCACCCCAAAACAGTACCAATCAAAACTACGTCTCGTCCCACAAAAAACAAGTCTAAAAAATTACTACATTGATGGAAAAATAAAAAAATTACGGCTCTTGGAAAGCGACGATGCAAAAACAAATAATTTTAGTTCAAAAGTGTTTTCATTGTGCAAAAGTTGTAAAACATAAAAAACCTCTACATATGTGGTATCGCCGTAATCGTACCAACCCGTAGAATAAAGGTAACATGTTATTTACGCCGCACAGTGAACGGCGTCAATTTAAAAATGCATAGAACAATGGTGGAATTTCAGTTTTTTTTTTATAATCCCCCCCAAAAAAGTTAATAAAAGTTAATAAAAAAATTATATGTACCCTAAAATGGTGCTATTAAAAAGTACACCTAATCCCGCAAAAAACAAGTCCTCATACAGCTATGTAGACGAAAAAATAAAAAAGTTATAGCTCTTTGAATGCGACTTTAGAAAAACAAATAAAATAGCTTGGTCATTAGGGCCTAAAATGGGCTGGTCACTAAGGGGTTAAAAAAGCCTTGGCTAGATGTTAGCTTAAAGAGGCTCTGTCACCAGATTATAAATGCCCTATCTCCTACATAATCTGGTTGGCGCTGTAATGTAGATAACAGCAGTGGTTTTTATTTTAAAAAACGATAATTTTTGAGCCAGTTATGAGCAATTTTAGATTCATTTCTAATTAGTTTCTTAATAGACAACTGGGCGTGTTTTAACTTTTTACCAACTGGGCGTTGTACAGAGGAGTGTATGACGCTGACCAATCAGCGACCAATCAGCGTCAACTTCTCATTGTTCCAGCCCAGTGTGATCGTGCAGTGAAAGAAGCTGGGCTAGAACGATGAGAAGTACTGATTTGTCACTGATTGGTCGGCATCATACACTTCTCATACACTTCTCTTCACAACGCCCAGTTGGTAAAAAGTAAAAACACGCCCAGTTGTCTATTAAGAAACTAATTAGCATAAATATAAAATTGCTCATAACTTGCTCAAAAATGATAGTTTTTCAAAATAAAAACCACTGCTGTAAGCTACATTACAGTGACAATCACATTATGTTGGAGATAGGGCACTTATAATCTGGTGACAGAGCCTCTTTAATCCCTTACCGACACTTCACGTAACTTTATATAATAGTAGTTGTTATTATTAGTTATTAGGGGAAGTATGGAGCGAGCTCACGAGCTAAGCCTGCTCCATACTCTGCGGGTGTCAGCTGTATGTTACTGCCAACAATTCACTGTAACAGCCGGAAATAGAGTTAACTCCGATCCTGGCCTAATTAAGTGACCGCAGCAACTAAGCCATTGGAAATATGGAGGGCCAGCCTCCCTCATCCACTCAGCCCCCAATGAAGCGATTTCGGGGTGCTGATGCTTGTCATGGCAGCATAGGGTCCTAATGAAGGCCCCTAGATCTGCTATATTTGTGCTCCTAGTAATAAAAGGAGCTGGTAAAAATTACAATACACTGCAATACATATGTGCCAGTGATCGAACAATAGTTCAAGTCCCCTAGGGGAAATACGAAAAAATAGTTAAATAAAGTTTTTAATTCTAGTTTTAATCCAAGAACAAACAATATTAAAAGTAAAAAAAGATCTTTTCTAATTTTTCTTCTAAAGTAATGTAAAGAAATCGTAAAATAAACATAATTAGTATTGCCACATCCATAAAAGGCCAAACTATTACAATATTTAACCTGCAGGATGAACGCCATAAAAAAATACATAAAAAATGTGAGAACTGCTGTTTTTTTTAAGTTTGCCCCACAAAAAACAATCCCTCGCACAGGTCCATCGACAGAAAAAGAAAAAAGTTATGACTCAGAATATAACAACACAAAAAGTTTTTTTACACAGTTTTTCTTTGTACATCATAAAACGACATCAATTTGGTATCGCCGTAATCGTATTTACCCACTGAATTAAGTTCTAATGACATTTTTACATGAATGTCGTAAAAATGAAACTCAAGACAAAATGGTGGAATCGTTGTTTTTTTCCATTACACCCCAACAATAATTTTTTTGCAGTTTTTAGGTACATTATATGTTACATTAGATGGTGTAATTAAAAAGTAAAACTTGTCCCGCAAGAAACAATCCCTCACACAGTTATGTCAATCAAAAAATAAAAAGTTATGGTAAAAACTAAAATAAAAAAACTAAAACTGGCTGGGACGGCAAGGGGTTAATGTCTGTGGTAAACTATGAGAAAGCCTACATATACAGCATTGTGGTTTCGGGTGTTTTGTAGCGGTTTTGAGGTCAGTGTTGTTTTTTAAAAAAAACAACCTCTCTAGGTATGTCCTAGGTATGCCATTTTTCCCATATGGTTCTCTATAGGAATTTAAAAAACACCAGGAAAAATGGTGTTTATATGCTGATACACTTTTATTTTTATATTCTTTTTTAAATGCAGTTTAAAATGCCAAACAAATACCCTGTGTGAAGGAGGCCTAAGACGTGTAGTTATGTGCCACAGCAATAATAAAGTTGTGCAGAATATGCAGCATGTTCCAGTTGTGAAAGTCACCAGAACCTTGAGATAGGCATATTTACCCAGTGGACACTTTTCTTATGAAGATTTCCTTTGCATCCATCAATAAAACAAAAATGATAAGAGACAGCAAGCTCAGTGTTCTCTTTCAATGACAGAACACAACACCACCTGTCAGTTTGATTTAGGTTTGCCAGCACTTAAGGTGTTGCATTAATGTTAATGCCAGTTCACTCAAAACCACTTTATTTCTTGCGATAAAGCATTCATTTTATTCAATCACGGGGTATGTAACAGTAATGAAAATCACAACTCCAACCACACCTGGTTGTACCCCTTAAATTTTTAATGAGTGTGAAGGGCTGTATACACTATATTAACATTTATGTGTCTGCAGGTCATGGTACAGTTATGTATGAAATGAACAAATACAATGATTTTCAAACAGGTGTAAATACAAAAATGAAAAACCTGTTCAATTTCATTCATACTGAACGGATTTCATGTTAAATGGAAAACAACAATAATAATAATAACTATAGCATTGTATTATATCATTGTTTGCCAGGAGAATCACAATACATAGCCGATCAAGGCATCACAACTTATATTTGATTTTGTAATATATTTCAAAACAGTAAGAAAAAAAATCTCAATTAAAAAAAATCATAGCCTGTTAACTGTGGTATCTCATAATACCATTTATAGCAGAAGCCTGTTAATATAGAAGCTGATTGTCCAAAAATTATACTAATCTGGCATCCTAGAAACAGAAATCTGAAACCTCATGTAAAAACAGCCCTAATGTAATCACAAAACGTGTAGCAGTTTGTACAAAATGCCACCCGGATTTCCCAGCCTGGAGTCTCATAATAAGAGAAGGGCAGGAAAATATCTTAAAAGTCAAATAGCTTTCAAAACTTGTGGTGATTTTTACTTTTAAAAACCTCTTAAACGAATCTGCTTTTGAAATAGTCCTGAGAATGCTAGAATAACATAAACTTACTTAGAAAAAATATGAAATAATCATCTCAGGTTCTCATAATAAGAATGTGGAAAGATGATATCTATCTATCTATCTATCTATCTATCTATCTATCTATCTATCTATCTATCTATCTATCTATCTATCTATCTATCTATCTGTCTGTCTATCTATCTATCTATCCGTGGCATGAGGGGGCACGTGCCGCCCACTAACACGGCCCCCTCATGCCTGGTGGTGCTGCTAGCAGCCGTTACGGCTGCTACAGCGGTAGCAACGCTACTTCGGGGTACGCGCTACCCTGCCCCTAACATTTATGGGCCGTGCAGCACGGGCCCCCTCATGCCAGGTTGCGTTGCTAACACCGGAAGGGGCCCTGATGCTAGCGACAGCCACATTCTCTTTAAAGGGGGCGGCGCCACTCAAACCAGCCGACGCCACCCCCTCTTGCACTAATTTTACCTGCGTCTATTGCAAGCAGATACAATTACATGAATTAGCGCTGAATGGCCGGGCACGTACCATTCAGCGCCTTACAATGACGCTGATTGGCAGGGCAAAATTCCGTAGACCGCAAAACAGCGCCTTTTAGCCCCAGCAGACCTGCTCAGAAGAGAGCAGATCTGCATTGCCACTGGACGGCGCGGGAATGGGACCATGTGAGTATGTAAAGTTTTGTTTTCTTTCTGATAAAACTGTGAGTGGCATTATCTACAGGGGGGGGGGGGTCTATATGTGGGGATGTTGAGCACTATCTACAAGGGGGGCTATATGTAGGGCACTATCTACAGGGGTTGGCTATATGTGGGACACTATATACAGGGGTAGCTATATGTGAGGCACTATCTACAGGGGTGGGCTATATGTGGAGCACTATCTATAGGGGGAGCTATTTGTAGGGCACTATCTACAGGGGTGGGCTATATGTGGGATGCTATATACAGGGGTGGGTTAGCTGTGGGGCACTATCTACAAGGGGGCTATATGTAGGGCACTGTCTACAGTGGTGGGCTATATGTGGGACACTATATACAGGTGAGCTATATGTTGTGCACTATCTACAGGGGGGCTATATGTGGGGCACTATAGAGGGGGAGATATATGTGAGGCACTATCTACAGAGGTGGGCTATATATGGAGCACTATCTATAGGGGGAGCTATATGTAGGGCAGCATGGTGGCACAGTGGTGGTTAGCACTATTGCCTTTCAGCTCTGAAGTTCATATATCTACTATCTACTGGGGGCTGTATGTGGGGCACTATCTACAGGGGATTCTAGGTAGGGCACTATCTACAGAGGCTCTATGGGGGTTACTATCTGTGGGACGGCTATGGGCGCACTATCTACAGGGGGCACGGTGTGTGTGTGTGTGTGTGGGACACAGTGTATAGTACTATTATAATCAGGGACACAGTGTATGGTACTATTATAATCAGGGACACAGTGTATGGCCCTATTATAATTAGAGGTGCAGTGTATGGTGCTATTATTATTAGGGGCGTTGAGAATTTTATCTACGTTTATAGGTGCAGAAATGTTTTAAAAGTAAGAAGCTGAAGACATCTGAGTGGCAAACTGCAGAAATGGGCTGTGGCTGGGAGAAGTCATCATAGAGGTTCAGACCGGATGGTGAAGAAAAGAGAAAATTAACTAGAATCGGCGACGTCACCAGTGAGTCACTTAATGTAAATGCTTATTCTGCCTCTAATCAGTAATGTAGTCACTGTATCATCACCTTAATCCTGTTCCCGCGCCTTCCGGTGGCAATGCAGACCTGATCTCTTCTGAGCAGGTCTGCTGGGGTTGAACGACACAAGCGGCGTGTGCCGCTTGCATCATTGAAAGGCGCTGATTGATAGGGCAAGTCATTCTACCCTGCCAATCAGCGCCTTTCATAGACGCAAGCGGTGCGATGATGTCATCATGACGCTTGCGTCTATGAAAGTCGCTGATTGGCAGGACACTATGACTTGCCCTGTCAATCAGAGCCTTTCAACGATGCAAGCACTGCAAAGAAAGGAATAGCGTCGCTTGAGTCGTTGAAAGGCGCTGATTGGTCAGGCATGGAACGTACCTGGTCATTCATCGCATATAGTGCAGGAGAGGGTGGCGGCGGCTGGTTTCAGTGGCGCCGCCGTCCCTTCATAGAGGCAGCAGGCCACCGTCATGGACGGTGCGGCCCTGGTGCTTCCCACCTTCCCTCCTAGTTGCACCCGGGGGAAAAGGCCCGCCTGCCCCCCCCCAGCTACGCCCCTGGCTATTGAGCGCAGCATCTGAGTGGTTAATCGGCCAGATCGGGGGCTAACTCCAGTCCTGGCTGTTACAGCTGGGTGTCAGCTATAAAATACAGCTGACACCCGGCAATGATGGTGCATGCTCAGCTTCTGAGCCCGTACCATCAACACCATGTAACTATACTGTGGTTTGCAGGAACCACTTCCCGAATGTGCTGTATATGTATGACGCATGTCTGGAAGGGGTTAATAATTTAATGTAGCTTTTATATAGAAACATAGTAAGATAGTGAGCAGCTAGAGTTGTACATAATTGTTGCTGTTTTTAATAGAAGTCTTAAAATAAGGCTTATGCAATTCTATAATCTGTGTGCCACCCTGTGTTGCCTCTGTGAGGAACAGTATTCTCCCTTAAAAGCCATTCTTCTAGGGTAGAATACCTATGTAATATAGCATACAACGTTAAAACTACATGGGCTTATAGCTTTTAATGGACAACATATTTGTGATCCAAATATAGCCAAAAGCATTAGGCCTTACCTAGATTAGTGCCAAAAATCACAGAAGGGTTGATATCAAGAAATCAAGAAGAAATCACTAGAAGAAGTCACCACTTTTTAATTTGCATAAACTTTGCATAAATCAATAGTGTAAGTGAATATAACAAACTTTGTAATATATCTTATTAGAGAAAAATGCCTCTTTATCTACTTATCAGGCTCCTTCTTCCTCTCCCCTTCGCTCCTAACTGTTCATTCACTCTGAATTTACTGCTTTCTCAGCTCGCTAATGGATCTGGTTACAGCTGCCCATAGAAGTCTTTGGAGAGAGGAGTAAAAGGAGGAGAGCAGGAGCAGACTTAAAGAGAGAGGAGAAAGACACATACAGAAGTGCAGCTGCTGCTGCTCATAGTAAGATTTATATCTCACCCTTGTGCTGGATTCTCAACTACACTGCTCAGTACTGCTGTATAATGTCCTCCATATTGCTGCTTCTATATGTGATAGAGATAGGAGAGCAGGATTCTCCTCTTCTTTGTGTGCAGTATATGGCAGACATGATAGCAGTTAGGCTCCACCCACTAGCCCAGAGAAGACTGAGAATTATACATAGAGACTGCAGAAGGGAAAACGGCTAAAAAAAGGCAGAATACAATGCACAATATTGTTATTCCTCGTGTATACACAGCTTGTTATGAAAAGCCATCTCAAAGTGTCGGTACTCTTTAAGAATAAAAACGAATAGCTAACTTTAATTAGTTCTGTACTAAAATATAGTTATATCCACACCAGGCGCATTACCCCTCCTGGACATAAATCAACTACACAATGTGAACAGAGCCTTAGTATGTATATTACTATAATTAATGAAACAGTGTGTAACAACAACAAAAAATAACCTGTTTTAGGATTACCAGTGGCGATTTTTGTTCTATGTCATTAGATAAGGAACCAGAACAGTTTTTCCTGCTCAATAAATACCAAATATCAAAAAAGTTTATTAGGTAAGCAGCAATTTGTACCTTCAATGCCCTAGCAGTCCCTCTTTTGTTGCCTCACGATAGAGCACGCTCTCTGAAAAGGACAAACTTATATTAAAACTGCCCCTAAAAGTGCCATAGATGCACTTTGCATAGAATTACGCTAATTCCATGCTAACTGATTTCTGCTGTCCATTCTGGCATCTCACTCAAGTTTTACATGGATATATCAGGTTATCGGGGTATCAGCCTTTCTCTCCTTTTGTCTTTTGAATGGAGATCGAGGTGAAAGGTACAGGTGGCCTTGTATACATATAATGGCTAGTTTATTTTGAGCACCTACTTAATACTTTCCTGGATGACTTTAAGCACATAGATACATGTTGTAATGTGCTGAGATCTCACTTGGTCGCCAGCATAAAGTTGCATGTCTGCTTTTGATGACAAGACTAACAACCCTCCAGTCAGTTACAATATCCAATACACGTTTACCACCAAAAGCATTGCATGTATTCCCTGATTTTATACTTCTATTCATCTCTTTGAAAACTATTTATAAGTGCAGATTTGCTTATGTTCCCACAATCATCCCACATTCAAAGTTTGTGATATTACATTGTTTACTCATTACATCTTGTACTATCTACAAACTGGTAGTTGCTGAATTATATTTCAGGCTGCTTGGGACATCCACTAGGGGGAGCATAGAAGCTTACTGCATACTGTTTATACATTGAACTCAATAATAAAACAGTATGAGTAATCTTCACCTAGGGGAGCCTAAAGGGTTTTTTCCCACATCATATTTTGTTTTCAAACCGCCTTACTTTATCCCAAATAAATCCTCCAAATAAATTTTTTTCGGTTTCAGCGCTTCCCCTATTGTTCTGATGAAAACAGGGAGTGTCAGAAGTGTGACCAATCAAAGGGGAATGCCGCTGACCAACAAGAAAATGCTACAAACCAAAATGCTATTGTGGAAATTTAGATTTAGATGAATCTAGTACACTCTGGAGTATGATGCGCCTAGTTTATTAAAAGGCACACGCCTCTTAATAAATTATGCACATCTCTGGCCATTCATGCCCCAGAAAGGGAACTTTCCCTGTGAGCTGGAATACATTTGTAATTTAACCCTTTCAGGACCAAGGGTCCTCGATGCCTCAATGACCAGCCCAATTTTTTCAAAGCTGACATGTGTCTTTATGTGGTATTAACTCTGGAATGCTTTTGCCTATCCAAGCGATTCAGAGATTGTTTTCTCGTGACATATTGTACTTTATGTTAGTGGAAAAATTTGGTCAGTAAATTCATAGCTTATTTGTGAAAAATGCCAAAATGTAAAGAAAATTTGCAAAAATTATCATTTTTCTAATTTTAAATGTAATCTACTGGTAAAACAGATAGTAATACCACACAAAATTGTTGCTAATTAACATCCCCCATATGTCTACATTATATTTGCATTGTTTTTTGAACATTATTTTATTTTTCTAGGACGTTACAAGGCTTAGAACTTTAGCAGCAATTTCTTACATTTTCAAGAAAATTTCAAAAGGTTATTTTGTCAAGGACCAGTTCAGTACTGAAGTGGCTTTGAGGGCCTTATGTACTAGATAGACCCCATAAATCACCCCATTTAATAAACTGCACCCCTCAAAGTATTCAAAACAGCATCCAGAAAGTTTATTAACTCTTTAAGCGTTTCACAGGAATTAAAGCAAAGTAGAGGTGAAATTTACAAATTTCATATTTTTTTGGCCGAAATTCATCTGTAATAAAATGTTTTCTGTAATACAGAAGCTTTTACCAGAGACATGCAACTCAATATTTATTGCCCAGATTCTGCAGTTTTTAGAAATATCACACATGTGGCTTTAGTATGATAATGGACTAAAGCACCGGCCTCAGAAGCAAAGGCGCACCTAGAGGATTTTGGGCCTCCCTTTTTTTAGAATATATTTTAGGCACCATGTCAGGTTTGAAGAGGTCTTGTGGTGCCAAAACAGTGGAATCTCCCCAAAAGTGGTTTGGAAAACAACACACCTCAAGGAATTTATCTAGGGGTATAGTTAGCATCTTGACCCGACAGGTCTTTATTGGAATAGGTCTGTGAAAATGAAAATCGATTTTTTTTCTGAAAAAATATAATGTAATTTTTACAAGGAATAAAGAATAAAAAGCACCCCAAAACTTGTAAAGCTATTTCTCCCGATTACGGCAATACCCCATATGTGGTAATACACTGCTGTTTGAACCCACAGCAGAGCTCAGAAGGGAAGGAGCGCCATTTGGCTTTTGGAGTGCAGATTTTGCTTGGTAATAGTTCTGTTTGGGGTTTTGCTGGTATTTCAGTTTATAATGTGGGAGTATATGTAAGCTGGGCAGAGTACATCAGGGCATAATAAGGGGGTAAATAAATAATTCATAGATGTATGGCCGGTGTCCCACTGATAAATGGTGCCCAATCTTATCCGCTTTTGGACACTGCACAATTTCTGGCGCTATATTCTGACTTTTTTTTTTTTTTTCTCCACCGGAGCCGTGCGAGGGCTTATTTGTTACGTTACAATCTGTAGTTTTAGGGTACATGTGATTTTTTTGATCACTTTTTATTCGATTTTTTTGGCAAGCAAAGTGACAAAAAAAAACATACATTTTGACAATGTTTTTGTCCTTTTTTTTTACAGTAATCACTGTGCGCTATAAATTACATTTTACTTTATTCTGCAGGTTGGTATGATTATGGCGATACCATATGTATATTGTTTTTTTATGTTTTGTGGCGTTTGCGCAATAAAATAATTTCTTTTCTGTGTCACCATATTCTGAGAGCCGTAATTTTTTTTATTTTTCAGTCAAAAAAAGCTGTGTAAGGGCTTGTTTTTTGCGGGACAGGTTGTAGTTTTTATTTGTATTATTTGGGGTACATGCGAATTTTTGATCACTTTTTATTCTATATTTTGGGAGGGGTGATTGACAAAAAAAAAGTGATTCTAGTATTGTTTTTTAATTATTTTTTTGCGGTGTTCATCGTGCTCGAAAAAGAATACAATAGTTTTATAGTTGGGGGCGTTACGAACGCGGTGATACCAAATATGTGTACTTTTTTAACGGTTTATTTTTTTTCCTATAATAAGAGACTTATTATAGGAAAAAAAGCATTTTTTGTTTTTGTACCTTAACTTATTTTTACACTTGTATAAAACATTTTTATTACTTTTTTTACTTGAAGACCTGCAGCACTGATAGCTGCTATAATACATTACACTACCTAGGTAGTGTAACGTATTATAAACTGTCAGTGTGATGCTGACAGTCACACTGACAGGAAGCCTATGAGGACCAGCTGGTCCTCATAGGCTTCCGTGAATGGCTGTTGTATGGCCTCCGGTTTTGCCATGCAACTGACGGCTGCACCCGCAATCGGTCCTCTGGAAAGTTTGTTGTAGCAACAAACTTTCCAGTTTATTGCTACAACAAACTTTCCCTGCGATCACATGATCGGGACCTGAACCAATCAGGTCCCGGTCATGTGTCTGGGACTAGAGGCAGGGGTTGACAGCGCGATCCGGGTGTCAGCACTACTCTGAGACACCCGGATCGCGCTTTTAACACCCACTGTGAATTCACATCGGCGCTGCACAGAGCTCAGCAAGCGCCGACGTGAATTTACAGTGGCCGGTCAGGAAGCGGTTAATACCGGTGATTATATTCTCTGCAGCCGAACCAATCTGTTCGGCAGTCAGATAACAGGTTGCTGGGGAGCCGCAGACACTGACTCTGCCGGCGTCCGAGCGCTTTTCACAGCGCTATGCCGGCTGGAACAGTGATCTGTATATTCACGCCCTGGCTGCACGGGGTATGTGCGAAAAGGACGTTAATAATATCTAAAAGTAAGGGTGGAGTCGCTGTCATGAATACAGATGCAGTGGTCCGGTGGCGCCACAGTATTACGCGCCTGCGAAGTAGCAATATCGAGCATTCGCAGAAAAGTCATCAGAACGCCAACAACGCTCACTGTATGTTTTTCTTGCATGGTTTGATCTGCTTTTCCATCCTACAGATATCTTTACATGTATTAAGCTCTTGTGAGTATTGGATTGACAATTACTTATTTCATTTGTAAATGTTTGTAAATGCTTACACCTCTATATTTGCATATTAAATAAGGGAGTGGGATTACACCCTTTATATTTGATGCACCTTGAACTATGTGTGTATGCTTTAAAAAAAAACATGTTGGGTTGAAACGCTGCATAATTCGGTGAATAAAGTTATATACTTTTTTGCGAACTGGACGAGTGCTGCATTTTTCTTCTACCTTTCTATATGAGGAGCTCTTGGGCTAGAGCCTGACACTATCAACAAAGATTAGTTAGGAGATAGGGAATTAATAAATTAGTGACAGATCCTCTTTAATCTAATAGGCGCTATGATGCTGATAACTAGAGTGTAATGGTATTTTTAAAAAAAACTTTTATTATTTGCATAGTTATGTGCATTTTTCTTAATATGCTAATATGGCTATACTTGCCAAATGGGAGGTCACTCTTTTCAGTCTGGGTGGTGTAATGTTTTCTGTATGACGCTGTCCAATCAACTCATACAGTTCTACTCTCCCCAGCCCAGTAACACAGCGTGATCATATAGTATACTTCAGTAAAGTTTCTATGGGACTTAGTCACACAGCACAGTGTGATTTCGCAAGATCCCGCTGTGCTGTCATTCACAGCGTGGTCTCGCAAGATCACGCTGTGCCGTGAGTAAGTCCAACAGTAACTTTACTGAAGTGTCGGGAGTGTGAATAGACATTGCGTCCTGGCTGGAGGCAATGTCTATTCACTCTCAAAACACTTCAGTAAAGTTAATGTGGGTGTATGTAACAGCACAGCGTGATCTCGCAAGATCACGCTGTGCAGTGAAGACAAATGGAGATGAATGGAGAGAAGTGTATGACGCTGATTGGTCAGCGTCATACACTTCTCTTTACAATGCCCACTGATGGCTCCTTGCTCCAGCATTCACTGTGCCGTGAGCGGCTCGGCGCAGGCAGGCGCGATTTAGTGACGTCATTGCACCTGTCTGCGCCGAGTCACTCAGCACAGTGCAGAGGAGGAGAAAGATCTCCTCCACCCGTCGTGGGAACGGGGATAGGTAAGTAATTATGTCATATTTTTCCATAAGGTACATATGGGGCATTATACTGGGTATGGGAGGGGGGCCTGATATGGTTGTTGCTGAGGGAGCATGATACTGTATGGGGGGGAATTATACTGTACGGGAGCAGCTATGGGAGGAATTATACAGTTTGGGGGCATTATATTGTATGGGGGCATTATACTGTATGGGGGCATTATACGGTATGGGGCAGCTATGAGTGGCAATATACTGTGGGTGCAGTTATGGGGGGAATTATACTGTGTGGGGGCAGCTATGGGGGGCATTATACTGTGTAGTGGCATTATACTGTGTGGGGGCAGCTATGGGGGCATTATACTGTGGGGCAGCTATGGGGGAGCATTCTACTGTGGTGGTCAACTATGAGGGGCATTATACTGTGGGGGTACCTATGGGGGCATTATACTGTGGGGCCATCCATGGGCTGTTGGGCAAGGCGGCTGGGCATGGGCTCGCACAGTGGTCTGGTGGTGTTGGGGATGGGTAGGGGGGCCCAAGCTGAATTCTTGAACCAGGGCCAATAAGCCACGCTACGCTCCTGTCTGGGAGTATCTTGTCTCTTGCCCAGTTTAGCCCAATATTTAAAAGGGCTAATAATCCCTTAGATTTGTATATAGAATTGGACATGATTACCTCTTGTGACCTGTCAAGCAGACTAACACTCCTGTTACCGTTGACAGGCATTCACTCATCAACCACTTTCTGGCCTCACAAAGCCTTACCAGGACTAGCATAGGGGCATCACTTGTCCCCCTCATGTGGAACCTGACAGCACCTGTCTTAGTTTACTATGCATTTCTCAACATTGAAATTGCAACACCAAGAAGGAAAAGTTTGGGAATTTTGGAAATCACAATATCGATAGACATGTTAATGATATGCAAAATATTCCAAACATCTTGATTTATTCAGTATCAAGTATGAGCACCACGTGCAGAAATATACGCACTTACACGCCTTGGCATGAGGTTATTAATGGTTGTCTGAGGAATGTTATGCCACGATGAACGCACTTGGGCACACAAATCATCAAAATTGGCTGCTGGCACCTCCCTTTGTAATTGTCGACCAATGACAGGCTGCTCACAGTAGCACGAGCAACATGAAACCTGGTGTTGTCCTGTTGAAAAATGACTTCTGCGACACTTTGGTGCCACAACCAAATCAATGTAACACTGAGCTGTTAGTGTATCTGAAATGAAGACTAGAGGGGTCCGGCCACGCCAGACCATAATCCCTGGAGTCTCATGGTCTCCAGACCAAACTCTGCCTATTATTGCATCCGAGACAAAAGCGGGACTCATCGCTAAAGAGGATAGACCACCAATCCAGCCTCCATTACCATCTTGCTGTGCACCATGATAGCCTTTGAGAGTGGTGGCATGTGGTCAATGGACCACCTGTAGCTGGATGTCTGGCTCATAGCCCAATGTCATGTAAATGCCTTCTGATGGTTTGTGTCGACACCCTAGGATTGGGATGTGACATCCAATTTCATTTGGAGTACTTAATGGATCACTACACACAATTTTACCAATCAGACGATCCATCCATGCAGAGGTTCGCCTCTGTGCACCCCTTACTGTCATTCCTGTTCACTTTTGCTCCCCTAACGTCCGAGAGACGCAACGTTGAAAAATGCTGACATCTAAAGCCTAGGCGCGTACAATCTATCAGAGTGATAAACCAAGGTCACTCAGTTTGAGACAAGTGGCTATAACTGGCACGTCGACTAAAAGGAGGCATCACACAATCATCCCAAACCACTTGATCTGCTTTTTTAGGCTTCATGTGGCTTGTGAAAGTGATTAACCCCTTCCCGTCGTAAACAACTTTCAGATTTTAATTTTCAATTTTTCCTTCCCACCTACCAAAAGCCATAACGTCTTTATTTTTCGATATAGTACTATGAGGGCTTGATTTTTGTGGGACGAGTTGTAGTTTTTCGTAGCACCATTTATTTTGCCGTATAATGTACTAGGAAATGGGAAAAAAATATTTGTGGGGTAGAAAATGAAAAAAACAGTGATTCCTCCATGTTTTTTTGCGCGCCGTTTTTACGGAATTCACTGTGCAAATTAAAACAACATGTTAACATTATTCTGTGGGTCAATACGATTACGGCGATATCAAATATATATAGTTTTTTCTATATTTTACTACTTTTACAAGTAAAAACCTAAGTGTAAAAAATAAAATGTATTTTGTGTAGCCAAATTCCGAGAGACATAACTTTTTTATTTTTCTGTCGATTAAGTGGTATGAGGGCTTATTGTTTGCGGGATAAGCTGTCGTTTTTAATAATACCATTTTGGTGTACATGTGACGGTTTGATCACTTTTTATTTCATTGTGGGAGATTAGGTGACCAAAAAATAGACATTCTGGTGTTTACAATTTTTTTTTTACGGCGTTCACTGTGCGGGTTAAATAATGATATATTGTAATAGTTCAGACTTTTACGAATGCGGCGATACCAATTATGTTTATTTATTTATTTTTTTACTATGCTCTAGGGGGAAAATGGGAAAAGGTTTTTTTTTTGAACTTTAATATTTTTTATATTTTTTTTAAACAGAAAAAAACTTTACCTAATTTTTACTTTTTTTTATTAGTCCCCCTAGGGGACTTCAACCAGCGATCGTTAGATCGCTTGCACGATATACTGCAATAGTAATAAATTGCAGTATATCGTGATTCTGACAGGCATCTATTAAGCCTGCTGGAGGCAGCGCTTAATAGGTGCACAAAGATGGAGGACCTGGGGGCCTTCATTATGCCCCAAGGCAGCCATAGCAACCATTGCCCCCCCCCCCCTGCGATTGCGTTGCGGGGGCGCGTTGAGCTGTTAGAGGGGGCCGCCCACCTCTTTCTAATGATTTAAATGCTGCGTTTGCTATTGACCGCAGCATCTAACGAGTTAAACGAGCGGGATCGCGCTCGAGCGTGATGACGCTCGTTACTCTGAAGTGCCGGCTATGACGTAACTGTGTGTCATATGTCGGGAAGGGGTTAAAATTCAATGTTTAAATGACTCCATCTTGCATAGATGACATCTTGTATGGTGGTGGCCATTTTGGATGTTGGAATCCATCTAGTGGCCTGAGGGAGCCATTTTAAGATTAATAAGTTTTGATTGCTTTAAACAGCTAATATATCTGTAAGCACTGTCTGAAACAATTCTATGTTATGTGTTCTCGGGTTGAATGTTTTCATTATGTTTGCGTGATAAGGAGCTGATCGTCTATGACTATGTTTACCATAAGGGAGGGGCCAGCCTGTCTTCTAGCCTTGGGGAAGAGGTTTGTTTAATATAAGGGAGGGGGTAGTCTGACTCCTAGCATCTATGACCAGGTATATTTTGGGAACTCATAGTTTGACACTTCAGACGTCTTCTAAGCCTATGATTGGTTCAGGGCAAAACACATTGTCATTATATGCTATTGGCAAAATTAAATCCAAATTCATATCATATTGTAAACATTGTAAATGATAGGCTGGAATCAAACTGCTCCTACTTCGAAAGATATTATTGTGATGGTTTGTTGAATAAACGTCGGAGAAGGATTTTGAACATACACAGCATGGTCTCTTGTGTCATCTTTTCTCTCCGGCCGGTACGTAAGAAGCTTATTCTTACAAACATTGTTCACTCATTCATTGCTGAGGCTGGGATCAGCTGTCATTATGTCACATCTCCTGAACGCAGTATTTATCCAGCAGGTATGTTGAAAGCTTTTAGTGTGATGAATGATTGTAAATACGTACGTTATCTTGAGTTGTTGTACAGATGTGTGATTCTTGAGGTTCTCAAGTGATCTAAGTTATCTGATGAGTGTGGAGAAGTGTATAACATTTGTTTTTATTTTTGAGAATAAAACTCCACCCTTTTTAAATAGTCTATCTATATGCAACTTGTGTTTCCAATGTAAATTTGTCATGTAGAAATACTTTATCATATACAGTTTGTATGTACAAGACAGGATACGATGCACCAGGTAAATTATCCAAAAACCACTCCCACTTTCTTGTTCATCTCAAGGAGCGGAGCTGGAGGTGCTCACTGAGGCTTGTAACCTGGCAAAAGGTATGACGGCCGATATTTACACTGACTCTAGGTACGCTTTTGGCATCACCCACAATTATGGGCCCATTCGTAGTAGGACATTTGTTGGATCATCGGGTAAGCCAATTGAGAGAGCAAGAGAAGACAGACCTGACAACAAGAGTATGTGCAGCCAGGTATCAGTAAATTGGCTTGTCCCTGGTTTGAATAATGCCACCACTAGGTTTGTAGCAGCCTGCATATGATTTGCGCACGGCATGACATAGGTAAAACAGCAAAGGTACCTATGAGAAGTGCACCCCGGCCAGATTACCCGTCCCAGCGACTGCAGATCATACAACTACCCGAGGTAGGTGTGTATGAAGATGTGCTCGTATGTGTAGACCGGTTCTCAGGGTGGCCTGAAGCCCGGCCAGTACCTTCCCCACTGCAGTAGTTGTGTGTAGTGACAGGGGAATAGTGTTGTGGGAATATTAAATACTGAGGTTAAGTTTTATGCTAGACCAGCGTGCCTTAGCATTGGACTATTGGAGGCATGCATCAGATAAAAGGTACAGCAGCGGAATATTCCCATTTGAAATGTTTTTTTGTTGTGAATGGAAAATTTTAGAGCAGAAAATTATGTGCAGTATGTATATAAAAAGGAGAAAAATTAGTTTGTACGTATCAGTTTTAGTTACTGCCGAATGTGAATGTTTAATGTAAAGATTTCATTGTTAATGTTTTTCTTCAACTGAATTATCTAATTAAGATCAATTAATGATTATGCGATGAAAAAGATTGTTCGACACAGGAAGAGTCCAACTGGGAGCGAAAGGCATGAAAACCAGATGCTAACAGAATGTGGACGGATAAGGAAGGTATACCGATAGCACCCAAGGCACTCTTAATCGCACTTGCATTGATGGTGTGTGACCTTACATATGCCCCAAGACTGCAAGGATCGGTTTGATAAGATCTAATTGGTAAGTCCAAGGTTTTTACAGCTGTTGCTGCTAAATTCTGTTAGAGCTGTTTGATTTGCCTACAGAACAGTCCTGGCAGACCGGTGCCAACCTTATCATCATACCCGCCTCCCACATAAAGAAGAGACCTTGAGAGGCCTTCCTAGGCAATACAAATTAGAGTAAGAAAAAATGGTTTGAGACACTTGTCAGATAAACATGTGGAATCTGTGTGTATTTTTGTGAGTAGGAGCTGGTACAGGTAATCAGCTCAGGACATGGTACAAATCCTGCTGAAAAGTGTAACACCAAGTGCAAATACAATGTACCTAGTAACTACACATCTTCTAGGTGCCCTGTCCTTTGGGACAGAGAAGTTTTTCTTGTATAATTTTTTTTATGTAGTTTAAGGGCCTGACATTGTTATTGTATGTACTTAGAACAATTCTTATAGTGTATGCGGATGTTATCACCAGATAAATATTTATTTTAGCAATTGACAAGGGTTGGGTCCCCAGCAAGTGCCAGTAAACATGAACTAAAAGACTTTTAACATGATGAACTCCATCACTGAGATGCGGCAGGCACAGCCTGAGCCAATACAACGCGTTTGTCATGAACTGAAGGGAGTGTCACAATTTTAAGCAGCCATGCAGACAGGTAACTTTCTGGAGGAAGAGGACAGATGCGGAGGGTTTGTGGTAGTCTCAATAAAACTCCATTACTCCGTCTACATGGGATCTCACCCCAGGCTCACAGCATGAGGTGCTGTGTACAGCATGGTGAGAAGGACTAAGTCCTGATGACATCAGCAAAGATCAAAGTAAAGCAAAGACCTGAGTGAATCCGTCAGCAGTATCCAAGTGTTTTAATAAGTAAGTGACCAGGAGGAGGGTAATAATAAATCCCCCACTGGACACCACCGTACAGTCTGACTCCACAATTGTGTGGGTTATCCTAAGGGCAACAGTCAGTGAAGAGCAGAAAACAGAAGAAGAAGAGGACGATGGTGTACCAGACTTGCAATGAACTGATGGGACCTAAACCTGAGGGCTGAAAGCATGAGATTGGTGATAGCATTATTTTATTAGTTGAGGCCCTATTGTTTATATTGTCTGAGGTTTATAATTATAATGTATGTAAATATGCCATGGTACTGCAAATTACAATCTGAGGTATCACTTGAATAGGAGCAGAGCAGCAGTTCTGCGGAACAGTCGCTGTGCAGTGGTCGGAGCTATATGCTTCAGGCTCCAACTACTGCATAGCGTTCAAAACGTCCAGTGCCCGGAAGCAGCCAGAGCAGCTGATCGGTGTGGGGTCCATGTGTCAGACCTGCACCAATCATGTATCGAATACCTATCCTGTGGATGGGTCACCAGTTGTCCGTTCGTGGACAGCCCCTTTAAGATACTCCCGAGCATTGGGCCCACAACAATGCTTTACTACATAACAATGCTTAATAAAAAGTTCAAAAATTCTGTAAACATCCTTTCATGCATCTTAATTTCTGATATCTATGTTTAATTTTCATAGTAGCCTTTATTAGTGGTTTAGTGGGCAAGAAATAGCCTACTCTATGCAGAATCACCAACTTAGTAATCGTTTTGCTATTTTGCAAACCTTTGCTACAATAAATAATAAAGGTCAACATTTTATTTGCAGAATATGAAAAAATATTGTTTAATTTTAACATATTTCGATTTATTTTGCAATGTTTTGATTTAAAGAACATTCCTATGCTCAGTAAAGTCTTACCATCACCACAGTAAAGAAGTATATGGAAAATTACATTTGTATGATGCCATCTAGTGGCACTTTAAACAATGCAAATAAAAAGCTTCAAACATAATTTAGAATCAATGATATGTTCTCTCAGCTGTAAAATTAATCATTTCTGAAGCTGATTACATTTTTTCTATCTTCTTCCTTTTGTCATTGTATAATAAATATGAGATTGTCTGTCATGGAGCACTGTGTCAACATATAAGATTGATTTTGCTTTATACATGAAAATTATATTGCCTGATAAAATGGATTGCACATTATTCTGAAGTGGCAAACATTTGTTTGAAATTATTTTTAAATGTTGTGGTGCATTTATGTGTTTTGATTTAAATCACATTTAACTTTCTTGGTGCAGGAAATTCTATTGATGATAGAGTGCTATCATAAGGTATATATTTAACTGATTTCAATTATGTGGAAAATGAGATCCAGATCTCACCTATTATCTAATACTAACAGATCTACTGTAATACCTTCTCATTCATAGCTACTAGGAATGTATTACATATTTAGCTGTTTGATGAATTTTAAGTTTTTATTTTTACATCCACCAGTAATTTTCAAATGAATAAAACAACAGTAACATGAATTGTTATATTTATAATTAAATAATCATAGTTACAGTTTCTATAGTTTTAGTTATATTTTTAGATTTTGAAAGTCAGAATCCTTTTTTTTTTATTTCTCTAACAATTTTAGAAAAATAGTGGAATATGCATTAAGAATAGCACGCAGGCCCAAAAGATGAACAAGGAACAAACTAACCTGTATGACAGTATCTAAAGTGGCTTACTTTGTTTTACCTTCATCGGCCCTAGCATTGTGAACAACGGGACTGCCAGTTTTCACATGACAACATGGGGTATATTAACCCCTTAACCCCTTAAGGACAGAGCCTGTTTTGGCCTTCAGGACACAGCCAATTTTTTCAAATCTGACATGTTTCACTTTATGTGGTAATAACTTCGAAATGCTTTTACCTATCCAAGCGATTCTGAGATTGTTTTCTCGTGACACATTGGACTTTATGTTACTGGCAAAATTTGCTCGATACATTAAGTATTTCTGCTTGTAAGACAGATAGTAATACCACACAAAATTGTTGCTAATTAACATCACCCATATGTATACTTTAGATTGCCATTGTTTTTAGAACATCCTTTTATTTTTCTATGACGTCACAAGGCTTAGAACTTTAGCAGCAATTTCTCACATTTTCAAGAAAAATTCAAAAGGCTATTTTTACAGGGACCAGTTCAGTTGTGAAGTGGATTTTAGGGCCTTATATATTAGAAACCCTCCATAAGTCACCCCATTTTAAAAACTTCACCCCTCAAAGTATTCAAAACAGCATTTAGAAAGTTTCTTAACCCTTTAGATGTTTCACAGGAAGTAAGGCAAAGTAGATGTGACATTTTCAAATTTCTTTTTTTTTTTGCAGAAATTCATTTTTCATCTATTTTTTTTGTAACACAGAAAGTTTTACCAGAGAAATGCAACTCAATATCTATTGCCCAGATTCTGCAGTTTTTAGAAATACCCCACATGTGGCCCTAGTGCACTTATTGACTGAAGCAACGGCCTCAGAAACAAAGGAACACCTAGAGGATTTTGGGGCCTCCTTTTTATTAGAAAATATTTTAAGCACCATGTCGGGTCTGAAAGGCTCTTGCAGCGCCAAAACAGTGAAAATCCCCCAAAAGTGACCCCATTTTGGAAACTATACCCCTTGAGGAAATTATCTAGGGGTATAGTGAGCATTTTGACCTCGCAGGTTTTTTGCAGAAATTATTGGAAGTAGGCCGTAAAAATGAAAATCTACATTCTTTCAAAGAAAATGTAGGTTTAGCTAATTTTTTCTAATATCCACAAGGACTACAAGGAGAAAATGCACCACTTCTTTTGTAAAGCAATTTCTCCCGAGTAAAACAATACCCCGTATGTGGTCATAAAAGGCTGTTTGGACACACGGCAGGGCTTAGAAGGGAAAGAGCGCCATTTGGCTTTTGGAGCTCAAATTTAGCAGGGATGGTTTGCGGAGACCATGTCGCATTTGCAAAGCCCCTAAGGGACCAAAACAGTGAATTCACCAAAAAAGTGACTCCATTTAGGAAACTACACCCCTTGAAGAATCCATCTAGGGGTGTAGTGAGCATTTTGAACCCACAGGGGTTTCATAGATTTTATTAGAATTGGGAAGTGAAGATAAAAAAAAAATCCTTTTTTTCCCAATAAGACGTAGCTTTAGCTCAAAATTTTTCATTTTCTCAACAAATAAAGGAATAAAAGAACCCCAACATTTGTAAAGCAACTTCTCTGGAGTACGGCAATACCCCATTTGTGGTCATATCCTGCTGTTTGGGCACACGGCAAGGATCAGAAGAGAAGGAGCGCCATTTGGCTTTTGGAGCACAGATTTTGCTGGATTGGTTTCTTGAATCCATGTCACTTTTGCAAAGCTCCTAAGGTACCAGTACAGTGGAAACTCCCAAAAGTGACTTGATTCACGAAATTACACCCCTTGAGGAATTAATCTAGGGGTGTAGTGAGCATTTTGACCCCACAGATGTTTCATAGATTTTATTAGAATTGGGCAGTGAAAATAAAAACAAATATTTTTCTTCAATAAGACGTAGTTTTAGCTGAAAATGTTTTATTTTCTCAACAAATAAATGAAAAAAAAGCACCCCAACACTTGTAAAGCAACTTCTCCTGTGTACGGCAATACTAGGGTAACAGAGAGAGGTTGGGTCCAGCGCTTTGAATAGAAGTAAAATGGAAGCTGTTTCCAAGTTTAATGGTCTTAGTTAAAAAAGGTCCAATGGTGTGGAGTCCTGGTCACTACAGCCAAGTCTAAGGACGCCAGAGTCGTCCGAAACGCGTAGGCTCTAAGGATCTACATTCCCCCATTTCTGCACACCAGGACTCCACACCATTGGACCTTTTTTAACTAAGACTATTAAACTTGGAAACAGCTTCCATTTTACTTCTATTCAAAGCGCTGGACCCAACCTCTCTCTGTTACCCTGTTATCTACATCGTGTGCCGACGCGAGGATCCGGGCGCTATCAGCGACACAAATTTTCGTGTCAGGTGAGCTGGAGGATTCCTCCCCATTCCTTTTTTTTTCTACGGCAATACTACATATGTGGTTATAAACTGCTGTTTGGGCACAAAGTAGGGCTCAGAAGGGAAGGAGCGCCATTTGGCTTTTGGAGTACAGATTTTGCTGGATTGGTTTCTGGGCGCTATGTCGCATTTGCAAAGTCCCTGTGGGACCAAAACAGTGGATCCCCTCCAGAAGTGACCTCATTTTGGAAACTACACGCCTCAAGGTATTCACCTAGGGGTGTACTGTGCATATTAACCCCACAGGTGATTGGCAGAAATTGGTGTGCACACGATGTTGCAGAGTGAAAATGGGATTTTTTTCCATAGATATGCCAATATGTGGCGCCCAGCTTGTGCCACTGGAGACACACACCCCAAAAATTGTTAAAAGGGTTCTCCCGGGTATGCCGATGCCATATATGTGGAAGTAAACTGCTGTTTGGGCACACTGTAGGGTACAGAAGGGAGGTAGCGCCATTTGGCTTTTGGAGCGTGGATTTTGCTTGTAGTAGTTTTGTTTGGAGTCTTACTGGTGTTTCCGTTTATAATGTGGGGGTACATGTAAGCCGGGCGTAGTATATAAGAGGCATAGTCAGGTGGTATAATAATGGGGTAAAAAAAAACAATAAAATGATCCATAGATGTGTGTTATGCTGTGACACAATCCTTTCTGCACAGGCCGGTGTCGCTCTAATAAATGGTCTTTACTTATTCCCCTTTTGGTCCACACTCGGGATCTTTGCAGTTTGAGGAATTTTGCTGGAAAGTGTTGTCCTGGTATAATACGCACACACTCACTTCCAGCAGATATGTTTGGGCCCTCCCCTTCCTGGTTCCCTAATGTTAGGTTCTTGATAAATCGCCACTTGAAACAGAAGAAACGTTCCCCTTGGGCCGGCACATATGCATATTTTTATTTCCTGGCTTAACTAATTTAATTTTTTCATAGACATAGTGGTATGACGGCTGTTTTTTTTGCGGGACGAACTGGAGTTTTTATTGTTACCATTTTGGGGTACATGTGACTTTTTGATCACTTGTTATCCTTTTTTTTTGGGAGGCAACGTGACCAAAAAACAGCAATTCTGGCATATTTTTTAAATTATTTTTATACAGCGTTCACCATGCGTTATAAATTACATGTTACCTTTATTCTGCGGGTCAGTCAGATTCCGGTGATAACTAATTTATAGCACTTTTTATGTTTTACAACTTTTTGCACAATAAAATAACTTTTGTAAAGAGAATGGATTTTTTCTGTCGCCAAGTTATGAGAGCCATAACGGTTTTCATTTTTTCGTCGATGGAGCTGTATGAGGGCTTGTTTTTAGCGAGACGAGTTATAGTTTTTATAGACACCATTTTTGGGTACATGCGACTTTTTGATCACTTTTTATTTCATTTTTGGGAAGACAAAGTGACCAAAAATAGCAATTATGTCAGTATTTTTTAGTTTTTTTTGACGGCGTTCACTGTGCGGAATAAATAACATAATATTTTTATAGTTAAGGTCGTTACGGTCGCAGCGATACCAAATATGTATGGCTTTATTATTTTTTTCAATAATAAATAACTTGATAAGTGAAAAAGGGCGATTGTATTTTGTGTTATTATTTGAAACTTTTATTGTATTTTTTACAACTTTTATTTTTACTATTTTTTACACTTTTTTTTACACTTTTCTTTAGTCCCACTAGGGGACTTGAAGCTCCAACTGTTTGTTTGATGTTCTAATACATTGCACTACCTATCGTAGTGCAATGTATTAGAACTGTCAGTTGTTCACTGACAGCAAGCCGATCAGGCTCCGCCTCCAGGCGGGGCCTAATCAGCTTACGTAATGGCAGACAGGAGGCCATTGTCATAGTAGCATGGCATGTCATCGCATGTCATCGCATGGCAAGGCTGCCGATTTGCTACAAACCTCTAGGATGCAGCGATCACAATGGATCGCTGCATCGAAGGGGTTAATGCCAGGAATCGGAGCTAGCTCCAGTTCCTGCCAATAGATCGGGGTGTCCGATGTAACGTACAGCGGACACCCACTGCTGATGATGCCGGCTCAGCTTCTGAGCCGGAAGCTGAGCCGGCGCCATTTTGCCGATGGTACCGGAAGCCTCCTGGGCCCCGCCGACGACGGGACATAGGAGGATTCCGTTACTGGCAGACCCGAGGTAAGCATTAGCCCTCCGATCGCCTTTGCAGCCACCGGCAACCCAGCGATCACGTTGCTGGGGTGCTGGTGGCTATAAACTCCTCACATGCTGCGATCTCTATTGAACGCAGCATGTGAGGGGTTAATCGGTCAGATAGGAGGCTAGCTTCGGTCCTGGCCGATACCCCAGGGTGCCAGCTGTAACATACAGCGGTCACCCTGTGGTGATGTCGCTGGCTCAGCTCCTGAGCCAGCTCCATCTGTTTCACGTACAGTTACGTGGAGTTGCGGGAAAAGACCATTTCCCATCATGTAACTGTACGTGAAATGGCGGGAAGGGGTTAAGGACCCAGGCTCAGGACCTATTTTTCAAATCTGACATATTTCGCTTTATGTGGTAATAACTTCGGAATGCTTAAACCTATCCAAGCAATTCTGAGATTCTTTTCTAGTGACACATTGGGCTTTATGTTAGTGGTAAAATGTGGTCGATATATTCAGTGTTTATTTCTGAAAAATAGCAAAATTTAGAGAAAATGTTAAAAAAATAGCAGTTTTCTGAATTTAAATACATCTGCTTGTAACACAGAGAGTTATACCACCAAAAATAGGGACTAGTTCACATTTTCCATATGTCTACTTTATGTTGGCATCATTTTTTGAACATTCTTTTATTTTTCTAGAACGTTACAAGGCTTAGAACATAAGCAGCAATTTCTCATATTTTGAATAAAATTTCAAAAGCCACTTTTTTTTTAGGTACCAGTTCAGTTCTAAAGTGGCTTTGAGGGCCCCTATATTAGAAATCCCTATCAAACACCCCATTTTAGAAACTAGACCCCTCAAAGTATTCAAAACAGCATTTAGAAAGTTTATTAACCCTTTAGATGTCTCACAGGAATTTAAAGCAAAGTAGAGGTGAAATTTACAAATTTAATTTTTTTGTCCGAAAATCCTTTTTATTCCATTTTATTCTTAAAAACAGAAGGTTTTATCAGAGAAACACAACTCAATACTTATTGACCAGTGTGTTCAGTTTTGAGAAATATCCCACATGTGGCCCTAGTGCGGTAATGGACTGAAGCACCGGCCTCCGAAGCAAAGGAGCACGTAGTGGATTTTGAGGCCTCCTTTTTATTAGGCACCATGTCTGGTTTGAAGAGGTCTTGTGGTGCCAAAATAGTGGAAACTCCCCAAAAGTAACCCTATTTGGCAAACTACACCCCTCAAGGAACTTATTAAGGTGTATAGTGTGCATTTAGATCCCACTGTTTTTTGGCTGCATTTTGTGGAATTAGGCTGTGCAATTGAAAATCAAATTTTTCCGATAAAAGGTACGAATTTTTAATTTTGACAAGGAATAAAGGAGAAAAAGCCCCGCAACATTTCTAAAGCAATTTTTCCTGATTACGGCAATACCCCATATGTGGTCATAAACTGCTGGTTGGACAAAAAGCAGAGCTCAGAATGGCAGAAGTGCTATCTGGCATGTAGATTTTGCTGGATTAGTTTCTGAGCGCCATGTCGCATTTGCAGAGCTTCTGAGGTACCAGTACAGGGGAAACCCCTTAAAAGTGACCCCATTTTGGAAAATAGACCCTTTGAGGAATTCATTGTAGTTTTCATGGGGTGCATAATGTCCCCATGGATGCCCAGTAATAATGTCTGATTGACGGACCTCAGGTAGGCTCTGCCCACCAGCTTGGTGACAACTGAGAATCAGAGAGAGAGCCTGCAGAGGGGAAAACTTCAGAAAAGTTCCATATACAAGTCATATAAGTGCTAGAAATAGTGTTATTCCTAACGTATACACATATATAAGCTTTTTTTAAAAGTCCCGGGAAAAGAGACAAGGCTTAATAGTAGAGCAAATATAAAGACAATATGTGTATTGCATGTGTATTGCATGAACGATCTAATGGTAAAGTCTCATAAGGGGAGTGAGAAAAAAAAGTTTAAAAAATGTTTAATACAATTTTTGAATATATAAAATAAAAAAGTTATAAAAAAAACTTCCCATTTTTCACCCAAAATTTGCAGCCAATAAAAAAAAGTAAACATAATTGGAATCACTGCATCCCTAAAAGGCTTAAATATTGAAATATCATGTTATTTAACCCACCCAGTGAACGCCGTTGGAAAAGTAACTTCAAAATGCAAAAGCATTGCTGTTTTATAGTCACACTCGCTTAGGATAAAAATTGAAAAATGATCAAAAATTTGCATGTACCCCAAAATGGTACCAATAAAAAAACACAACCAGCCCCATAAAAAAACAAGCCCTTACACCGCTCTAGCGATAGAAAAATAAAAAAGTTATAGCTCTCAGAATATGGCGACACAAAACAAATTATTTTTAACAAATAAGTAGTACATCATTAAAAAAAACTATACAAATTTGGTATAGACTTAATTTTATGGACACGCAGAATAAATCTAACATGTTGTTTTTACATCACGGTAAATGCGGAAATACGAAACCCAAAAAACAACGGAGAAATCCCATTCGCTTCAATGGGAGAAAAGGCTGCAATACCTGTGAATCACCACTAAATGCATGTCGAACATTTACAGTGAGCAAGAAGAAATGAAGGGGAAGCAGTGCTCGTACAAGCGCTGCGGCCCATTCTAAACATCAGATCGGCGGGGGTCCCAGGAGTCGGACCCTGACCCCTCAGCTATTTTCTAATTTCTATCGGCT
Source organism: Rhinoderma darwinii (assembly GCF_050947455.1). Lineage (NCBI taxonomy): Eukaryota > Metazoa > Chordata > Amphibia > Anura > Rhinodermatidae > Rhinoderma > Rhinoderma darwinii. The sequence goes on along the minus strand of NC_134689.1, from coordinate 179,136,391 downwards.
GGAAAACCCCTTTAAGTGTCTGATATTTTTCACATTTATGAAAAGGGTTGTGCCAGAATGGACACTTATGACCTGTACACAGGATCGGTGATGAATGTGTTATCCCTAGGGCCCAACCGATCACTGATTAAAGCTGTTTTGCGCTACCCATTTCTCCTCATTGCTCGATCGCAGGGAGAATAGTTTGAATGGAGCGACGGTCGAGCACGTATCCTGCTGCTCCATTCAATGTCTGGAGCTGACCGAAACAGCCAAAGGCAAAGAATGGGGCAGTAGGATACATACTCGACCTCCCCTCCATTTAAACTATTCAAAGATCACTTTGATTCCGCTCATTTAACTTCTTAAATGCCACATTCATTTTAAATCGAACGTTCAATTTAAATAGTGAGAATCGGGGGCGGCCCCCTCTGACATACCATCGCCCCCCTGCAATGCGATCGCGGGGTACCTATGGTCAGTGCCGGACTGGGACTTAAAATCAGCCCTGGCATTTTTAAGCACACAGGCCCACCGCAGGCCATACGCAGCCGCCAGTTTTGCGCTGAAGTACATGGGACCACCTTTCAGCTATACAATACATAGGGAGATTTATTAAAACAGGTGTAAATGAAAGAGGAATAGTCCTGATAGCTCCAACTCCAACGAATCCACTGCACTTTCATGAGAATAATGAACATGTCATTATTCTAGGGGATTTTTCTTTGCGGAGTAGAAAAAAATTCAAGCAGATTTATTTCCGCTGCATGTGAATGGGGTATAAAATAGCCCATTCACTTGTAATGGATGCAGAATATTAGTGAATTTGAAAGGGATTTAGGTGTGGAATCAGGGACTTAGTCCTAATCAAATCCTGATTGCGTGATCATGGCCTAATACTGACGTATAAAGATTGCAAATTATACCATTATACAATGCTAAAATATCACCATACTGTAACTAAACAGATTTATAGTTTATATTCAGCCATAAACACACACACACACACTCACATGATGGACACATGACGCATAGATGCAATCCAGAAGTTGGACACATGCTGCATTTCTGCCACTCACACCTAGAACACATGCACACGCACACCACTCACACCTAGGACACATATGCACGCACACCACTCACACCTAGGACACATGCGCACGCACACCTAAGGACACATGCGCACGCACACCTCTTACACCTAGAACACATCCCCCACTTACACCTAGGACATATGCCACCCATGCACCACTCACAGCTAGGACACATGCGCACGCACACCACTTACACCTAGGCTATATCCTCCACTCTTGACCAATCCCACCTAAGACATATGCCGCACGTTGTCTACACACACCAAGGACACATGTTGAACGCGCACTACTCACACATGGCACAGATGCTGCACACACCACTCATATACTAGACACATACCACTCACACACTAGACACGTACAAAACACTAGACACATACCGCACACACTACGTACACTAGACACATACCGCACACACCACACAAATTCTAAACACATATCTCACATAACACTTACACACTAGACCTATACCACACATACCACTCACACTGAAAACAACACGCACACAAATGCCACTAATACATTGGAAGAAGACACAAAACTCACACAAACGCATATTTGTGCTCAGGGGCAGTAGAAAGAGCAAGCCCATCACTGATTGACTGATGCTCAGCCAACCTGCGTTAGGTTGGATTTGTACATGCAGACTGGGCAGGTACTGATTCTCCTTTTCCTCTGCAGCACCAGAGATGTGCGCTAATGGGCGAGGCATTAGTGCAGAAACAAGTCTAGAGCTGATTAGCTGTCGCTCGGCCAACAAGCACTATACTTCATTTCTGCCGTGCTCCTTCCTATCATTGCAGAGTACACAGCAATAAATCTCGGAAAGATGTGGTTTTAAACACCAGGAGTCAGCAATTATTGTAATGTTGGTGCTTGTGTTCACCACTGTCTGCAGGGCCGATTCTAGCTTTTCTGCTGCATGAGGCGAAAATTAAAATGGCGCCCCCCAGGTTTTGATTGACATCCCACTGGCTGTTCTACATCACTAGCAGCCTCCTCCAACTCTTGTGGATGCACCGTTGCCTTGTGCTGGCTTGTGTGGTGCAGCCAGGCAGGGTACACATCGCTGCACAGTGTGTGCCCAAGTAGTACAAGGCAATGGCGCGTACGAGAAAGTTGGAAGAGACTGGTAGTGATGTATAACAGCTCAGTGATGTATAACAGTGATGTATAACAGCTCAATCAAGCATGGAAAATTGGGTTTGGAGGCAGGACTCTGACTCGTCAGGATAGCGGCACCGCCACCGCCACATGACCCTTTAATGAGTAATAAGCATATAGCGTGTGACGGTTTGAAAGTTGATTTTATAGATTTTTCTGCATTTGAAAACAACATACAGGGGAATGTTTGGAAATCTTGTCAGGTCATGTATTACCGCATGGTGGGGGTTCAAGGGGTTAAAACTACCAGATAGGTTCCCATTAAATATACAATGAATTGAAAACAATTCCATCTGCCCTGCAATTTTGCTATTATAAATATATCCTATATAATTATAGCATCAGAACCAAGCTCTAACATATACGGCTCCAGAACCAAGCTTATACATATATACAGAACCAAAACCAAGCTCAGTAGATAAATACAACACCAGTACCAAGCTCATTACATATATATACAGCACCAGAACAAAGCTCAGTACATATATGCAACACCAGAACAAAGCTCAGTACATATATACAACACCAGAAAAAATCTCAGTACATAAATACGGAACCAGAACTAAGCTCATTACATAAATACAGTACCAGAACCAAGCTCAGTACATAAATACAGCTCCAGAACAAAGCTCAGTACATATATACAGCACCAGAACAGAGCTCAGTACATAAATACAGCTCCAGAACCAAGTTAATTACATATATTACATTGGGGGTTGCAATTTCATGATAATAAGAGTAAAAAAAAATTATGAAATGAAAAAAAGATTTTACTTTATTAAATTTTAAGTTTAGTGCTATTCAATAACTTTATTGTAAGTATTTTTTAGATGAAACCGTGCTGTGACTTCCTTAGGCCGGATTCACACAAGCGTGTTCGGTCCATGATATACGGTCCGTATGTCGGCCGCATTTCCCGGACCGAACACTGTAGGGAGCCGGGCTCCTAGCAACATAGTTATCTATTAAGCTAGGAGTCCCTGCATCGCTGCAGGAAAACTGTACCTTACCGTAATCATGTTTTCAGGAACACATAGCGTCATAGATAACTATGAAGCTAGAAGCCCGACTCCCAGCACTGTTTTCGGTCCCGGAAATGCGGTAGACACGCGGACCGTATGTGACGGACCGAACACGCTCGTGTCAATCCGGCCTTAAGTGGACATACTACATCTTGCCTACCTAACACAGGGGTTAGCCACCTGTGGCATTCCAGTTATGAAGCTACAATCCCAAGCATTCTTTAACAGGCTTTGTCTGGAATACTAAAGCCTTTGGCTGTCAAGGCATTCTGGGAGTTGTAGTTTCACAACAGCTGGAGAGCCGATGGTTACTAACCTCTGACTTACCATTATGCTGTGTTAGTAACTCCTGCAAGGGTTCTATAGACATTTATTATGAGCATCAAAACATGGAGAGCTAATCTACCTATTTTAATTGCCACATGCCCAGCATATCACAGCTGAATGATATAATTAAATAATTTCAACATAAGAAAGATTGGTCATAAGAAGGCATTATAAAGGCATACCGCACCTACTGGCCAGTTTACAAAAAAATATTTGCCCTCCTCAACTGACTACCTTGCTGTCTCACTTTTTAACCACTTAAGCACGCATCTATTTGAGGCGTTTAGAACACAATGATTTGTCTTCATTTTTTCATTACTGCGTTCCGAGAACCATCATTTTTCCTTTTTTTCTTCTTGTATTATTGAGTTGTATTTTTATTTTTTTAATAAACAGATTTTTATTGATCCAGTATACATCTAATCATTACATACAGCAATGAAACATTGCAAACAAAGCATTGGGATAAGGATCAAATTTTTTTACAAAAACAAAAAAGAAACATACCAGCAAACAAACAAACAAAACTCCCGATCCAGACACGGCAAATTGACCACATATTCGACTAAGGTAATCATAAGAGTATGTCGGAGTAAGTAGAGTCAGTCCATTAATCCCATAAGGAAGTACGAGCGTAGGACCCTTGAATAGAGGCTAAAGCGCGTTCCATAACACAATTATTGTTAACATATAAAATCACTTCACTCATACTAGGCACTTTTGTAGATTTCCAGTATTTTGCAATCAATATTTTTGCAGACAGCAATACATGAAAAAGTACGTTTCTGACACCCGGAGAGAAATCCACCAATCCCACATGCAGTAGGGCTAGAGCAGGGGCGAGCTGAATGTCAACCCCTCAAAGAGATCGTAAGAAATCTTCTACTTGCTGCCAATGGCTGGACAATACTGTACACTCCCAGAAAATATGGAGGATGGCACCCTTAGAAGTGAGGCACCTCCAGCACCTATCTGATGATGTTGGATATATTCGCGACAAATGACTAGGAGTGTAATACCACCTATACATTATTTTCCTAGACGCTTCCAAATGTGTAGCACACTTAGAGAGAGAGCAAGCTAGATTGAAAGTGGCTTCCCAATCCTACGTACTTATAGGGATTCCCAGATCTCTCTCCCAATGCCCCAGACAAGGAAATTCCTCCCGAAGCAAACCCTCACACAATACCTTATACATTTTTGATATCCCTTTGCATGTTTTATCCAGATTAGTGAATGACAATTCAAAAGGCGTTTTAGGGGAATCAATCAGAGGAGGCAATGTACTCAACAAATGACGTATTCTAAGGGATTTATAGAAGTCCCTACGGGGTATGTTGTACTTCAGACATATATCATTAAATGCCATTAGATGAGTTCGCTCCATAATGTCAGAAATACACTCAATGCCGGACAACAGCCAATTTTGGATATCAATATCAGGTATCAGATGCGGAAGCAGTCGAAGAGGAAGATCAGAAAATCTCACTGGGATTATAGGGTGAATAACAGTAAATGTTTCCCAGACCTGCATCAATCGTTAAAAAAGAAGATTTCGATATTTTAGCACCAGTGGACAATATCCTCATGCGCGCTTCTACAGAAGATCCATAAAGTAATTCCTTTTCCATAGAAATCCAATGTTTCATAGGAACTTTAGTATTCCACATTCTAGCTTGATCCAAAATTGCTGCATAATATTAATGAGCCAAGTTCGGGAGACCCAAACCCCCTTTAACAATTGGCTGGTATAATACCTCCGCAGCTACTCTAGGGCGGGAGTTTTTCCATATATATTTATTAATTATACCTTGGAGTCTTTTAAGATAAGATACCGATAGCAGAATAGGTAAATTTCTAAATAGATATAGTATTTTTGGGAGGATCATCATCTTAACCGCGGAGATTCTCCCTACCCATGATGCCTCATTCTTCATGTACTTGGATTAGTCTGCTTCTATCGCAGATACCAATGGTATATAATTATATTTATATAAAAGAGAGGTGGGGTAGGTAAGTTGTATTCCTAAGTATGAGAAAGAGTTCTCAACCCAAACAAACGGAAATTTCTTCCGGAGAGAGTCCAAAAGAAGACGAGAAATATTCATACTCAAAACCGCGTACATGCACGTGGGAATGCGCGAACAGGCTGCATTCCCCGACGTGCATGTATGTGAAAATGCGGGAAGGGGTTAAAACCCGCATCATAGACTATATACAGCGCAGGTTTTAACTTGCTACCCGAGAGATCAGGCAGTTGAATGCTGGGTCTCTGGCAGTCAGGGAACCTGAGGAGAAAATAAGAGCAGCTTCTGTCTTTTCTGATCTCTTTTACACAGCGCTCAACTATGTTATTACCAAAAAAAATAGCTAAAAAGTAAAAAAGCTTATTTTTTTACTATTATTTTCAAACTTTAAGCCTAAAAATTCAAACATTTCCAAAAGGAAGTGTATAAAAATGATAAAAAAAATGAAACCTGCATTGTCTACGGAAAAAACATCGCAAAAATCACGCTGCTAGCCAAACAAATAATAAAGTTATAGCCATTTAACTAACACATGCTAAAAATGGCTAAACGGTGTCTGATCCTGAAGGCTCAAAATATCCCGGTCCTGAACTGGTTAATAAAAAATTAAAAAAAGATTAGAAAAAAAAGGTTAGGTTTAACTATCTGGTTTTAATTAGGAAAAAATATATAGGTGATACATTCCCTTTAACATGCAAACTTGTGAGACATGTGTGGTATGTATGAACTCCTTACATCGTACAGATTTTTGTATAATTTTGTTTGCATAAAGGGTCTGTTTGACTACGCATTTTAGTTGCAAAACTTAATTTTGATTTTAATGGTAATGCTTCCATTGCAATTGGTTTACGTTTGTCTCCGTTCCGTAAGGTTTCCATTTTTTAGCAGAAACAATGGCGCAAGTCGACTATGCTATTGTTTCCACTAAAAAAGCGGAAAGATTATAGAACGGAAACAAACGGAAACCAATTGCAACGGAAGAATTACCATTGAAATCAATGGTAATGCAAACGGCAGCTATGGTTTTAGTTTGGCTTTCCGTTCATTGGTTCCTCCAACGGAACGAAAGCCTGACACTGATGTGATAAGGGCCCTTACAAACAGATTTTTGGTCTCTCCAGTTCTGGGGATTTTATGCAGATATGTTCATGTGGACATAGGCATAATTGTAATAAATATGTATAAGCTTGGCACATATTGAACTTTTTTTTAGGATGTTTACAGCATCTAAATTTCTGCTTGGGTCACACTTTTAGCCACAAACATAGATTTTAATGCATTTTTATGAAATATTACACCTTGACCTAAAATTGCATGACAGTGCTTATGTGTATAAAGTGCTGAGTGGCATTTTGATAATGTGCCAGGTGTTTACTTTCAGAAAATATATAGGTATGGGGGTTTAGTATGATTTTTTTTTTTTTTAAATTTAGATTTTATTTGTACATGTCAAGAGTGGGAAATTTGTCCTGGCTACCAGAAGTGGAAAATGTCCAGATATCCTTGGCAACGAAGGTGTCAGTGTTATGGCTGAACTGTGTGTGTATATATGTGCGTATGTACGTACACACATATGTTGTGTGCGTGTGTGTGTAAACATATATATATTAGTATATATATATATATATATATATATATATACACATATATATATATATATATATATATATATATATATATATATATATATATATATATATATATAAATAAGTGTGTACATACATAGACATTAAACTCTGATTACATAACTTAAAGAATGTGAATTCTTCTGTATGAAAACCGATTACATTTTTTAATACAGCACTTGAATTCCCATTCTAGCCTGAAGTCAAGAACCCATAGTACTATAATTCTAGCAAATGATCTCAAAATGGAGTTCTGAGCATTAAAAAAATCAATTAAATAGATCAATACACCTTAGTCAGGTTATCAAAGACATCTAAGTCATTAAATAGAATTAGATACAAATAAAACCTCCTACATCAAGATGCTTTTATAAGTTTATTTCCCTAATAAAGGAGCATAAAAAGATGTTTAATGAAAGACAATGTGAAAGCAGGAGAAACACTACAAAGAAGAAAAAAATCAATGAGGTGGAAAAATGAGGGAACAAAGATTGGATTTCATAGCTAAATTATTCTGTTGGATTTCACATCTTGATATTATATTGAAATTTTATGTGCATACAAATTGTATTTCATGGCAGCATTACAGGGTAGCTTTTTCAGTGCACTTCGTGGGGAATTAGACATGCAAATCCCATTAACATTAATGGGTGTTGTGCACTTAATTCCCTTCAAACTGTGCTGACAATTTACACTAAATCTGCATGTAGTTAACACTTTATCACAAAACAGTCGGGAGTGTCAGCAAAGCATACTGTAGAGAATCAGATTTCTAAAAAGATCAATGGATTTTTGTGACTGAATACTCTTTACAATTAGGATATCTTTGATTTACCAATTTTATAGCACAAGAGTTGTGTATAGCAACAATAACATCTAAAGTTGTTTGTACACTTGCCAATTTGACGCTGATCTGACAAGTTTTCCTCTATCAGGATGTTTGTTAGGAAAGGAACATACACAAAAAGATAGTCCCCCACGATAAAAATGATTTTAGCCATGGCATATTGTTTGCATGATGGGAAATGTTATACCCTTGCATTGGCCACATGTACTTTTCTAGGAAAATTGTGAAATAGGTGCCACCATCTCCACTGTTTACTAATAACACCCCAAAAAAAACACACATTAATGCATGTATAAAATATGTTCTCAGCAATGGATTGTTTTAGCAACACAGACGTAATATCAATCATTAGTCATCATTTCCAGTCAGATTGTTACCAATTATCATTACATGAATGGCCAACTTTAGATATTCATTAGACACTTTAGACCAGTACTAACCTTTATAACATGGGGGAACCTCTACAATTATTCCATTCATAGTGTAAAAGAGAACCTCTTAGCTTCTGGAGAACCTCTAACCAGGTTCCAAGGTTTCCCAGGATTGCAAGGAACGCTTGTTCTGAAACACTGGTGTCTGTAGTTCAGCTATGCAATTTAGATGAACAGCAAACAAGCAGTAACTATCAAAGTTAAATTAAATCTAATCGAATCTTCGTGTTTTTACTGGATTTTAAGGCCCTTGCACATGTGCAGAGTCACAGGGTCCCCTTTTTCATGTCTCCGTTGTTGCTGATCTTTGATACAACTCTATTGCTGTGTGAAATTTAGGACGTGATTTGAAGCTCTGAATCTGAAAAACAGATCCGAATATTCTAAAGATATATTATGAAATGACTTCGCACAAGTTTAAAATAAGCAAATTAAGCAAAAAAATAGTTCCACTTTAAACCCTTTAGTTACTAGAATAACAGAGACCCCTGGCAAACAATTTTGTCAGGTAAGGCCCTTTTCCCCTGTTTTTTTACATCTATTTTGACATGGAGGCCGCATCTGAGTCAGCGCCAAAAAATGCCCCAAATTTCCCTCCATTGATTTCAATAGCTTGTAGAGATGTTTTTTTTTTTTATCCCGGGCAGTTTTTGACCGCTCGTGGAAAAAAAAACATTAAGGCCTATCTTAAAGCGATTTTTGATGTGGTTTTTCACTAAAAACCACCCATTGTTTTTGCATTTGCTAAATTAAAAAAGAAACTGCCAAACACAAACGCATCAAAAAACATTTAAAAAAACGTGTTAAAAAAAGAACAATGGGCAAAGTTAAAAGTGGGGCCCCAAATGCTAAATTATTGTATCAATAATGCAGTCAATTCAGAAGGTGGTGTGCGGAAAGCTGCAGCGCTGATTTTTAGCTCGTCCAGGAGTGTTGCAAGCCCCAAGTCATATGTCCCTCTCTCACACAAAAAAATGATCAATATACATATTAATTTATTAATCATACCACTATACCAGATTAAATATTACCTGCATACCGTGATTGAACATAACTCACTATTATAAGAGCAATATTACCAATAATAACACTATACAAGTTCCAAATAATACCGCCAGCCCGTAACCACATAGTGACTGAATATTACCACTATACTGTTACTGAATAATAACTCCACAGCAGAACCACATAGTGACTGTATATTATCACTATACTGTTACTGGATAAAAACCACTGTACAAAGACCAATATTACCACTATATTGTGACCATATAATGGTAGATATCTGTCCTACACAGGCGCTCTGCAGACTAGATGAGTGATTACAATACAGTTACATCCAGTGACTCACAGGTTATGTCCTCTCTGATTAGAGTTGTTGATTTATTTATTTTTTTCTACATCCACCCCACTCCTCCATGATCACTTCTTGCAGCCATGACTTTGACACACAGACATGTTAGTTCCTCGCTTTTCCAGCATCCTCCCTACTTATACCCCACCCTCTAAGCAAACGCGCCATCCACTGCGCACCAGATGGTAATAATGATCCCTCGACATTCAACACAATAAAAGTGCTCCCTCAGTAACCGTGCCGTCTTTGTACTCCTACACCATTTCTGTGTCGTATTCAGACCCCTCACATTATGTGACATTATCTTAAGATCAGCCATCTCTCATAAGGACCCAACATAACAGCAGCTTATTCCACATGAGATGACAGAAAAAATATATAACTGTAATGGCAGGGGGTAGGGAGACGGACAAGTGAGCCCTAATCTACCCGCCACTCTGTCCCTGCCTACTTGCAACGACCCGCCCTAGGCGACGGGGTACAACTGGGCGGCGGTCCCTGCGCTCAGTAAGTGCACGACAAACATACAAAGGAACACAAGCAAGAAAAAGGGGCCGTTGCCCACGGCAACACCGTGAGCAACCAGAGTGGTGAACGAGCCGAGTTAAGCCAGGAGTGTGCGAGGTACAAAACGAAAAGCAGAAGAGTAGTCGGTAAGCCAGGGTCTGTATGGAGCAGGAACAAAAATAGCAGGAGCTGTAGCTGGGCCAGGAAACCACAAGGAAAGATCACAAGCACCGAGGGACAGGAAGTGCAGGCTTAAATAGACCGAGGGCGGGAGCTAGCTGAGTCTGGCCAGGTTACGATAGGTTCTCCCACTCCTAAGCCTGCCAGCCTGAATGGTGGAAGCAGGAGTCAGTCTCAGGGATGTATTCTCAGGTGCTGACTGATTAGTTCTGGGAGTTAACCCCGAAGCTGTGCCTGGCAGATCCTTTACAGTACCCCCCCTTTTATGAGGGGCCACCGGACCCTTTCTAAGGGGACCTGGCTTACTGGGGAAACTGAGGTGGAACCTCCTGACCAATACCCCAGCGTGAACATCCCGGGCGGGTACCCAAGTCCTCTCCTCGGGCCCGTATCCTCTCCAATGGACCAGGTACTGGAGGGAGCCTTGGACCATCTTGCTGTCCACAATCCTGGCCACCTCGAATTCCACCCCCTCAGGGGTGAGGATGGGAACAGGAGGTCTCCTCGAGGGAGCCAAGGACGGGGAGCAGCGTTTGAGGAGGGAGGCATGAAACACGTCGTGTATCCGAAAAGACGGGGGTAACTCCAGCCGGAAGGAGACAGGATTGAGGACCTCAATGACCTTATACGGCCCAATAAACCGGGGAGCAAACTTCTTGGACGGAACCTTGAGACGCAAGTTCCTAGACGACAACCACACCAGATCCCCGACCATAAACAGGGGGCTAGCAGAACGTTTTTTATCAGCCTGAGTTTTTTGTACGCTCTGGGACACCTCTAGGTTTTTCTGAACCTGGGCCCAGACTGTGCACAGTTCCCGATGAACGACCTCTACCTCGGGATTGTTGGAACTACCAGGTGAAAGGGAGGAGAACCGTGGATTAAACCCAAAATTACAAAAAAAAGGAGAGACCCCTGACGAGTTACTGAACCGGTTATTAAGGGAAAATTCAGCGAGGGGAATGAAAGAGACCCAATCAAATTGACAGTCAGAGACAAAACACCTTAAGTATTGTTCTAGAGATTGATTAGTCCTCTCCGTTTGGCCATTGGTTTCAGGATGGAAGGCAGAGGAGAAGGACAGATTAATCCCCAACTTCATACAGAAGGCTCTCCAAAACAATGAAACAAATTGTACCCCTCTGTCCGAAACAATATTGACAGGGACCCCATGGAGACGCAGGATGTGTTTGACAAACAAGGTAGCCAACGTTTTGGCGTTGGGTAGTTTCTTGAGGGGCACAAAGTGGGACATCTTACTGAAGCGGTCCACCACCACCCACACCACCGACTTGCCTTGGGATGGAGGCAAATCGGTGATAAAATCCATGGAGATATGTGTCCAAGGTCTCTAAGAAATGGGCAACGAACGCAGTAAGCCCGCTGGTCGGGACCTGGGAGTCTTGGACCTAGCACAAACCTCACAAGCGGCAACGTAGGCCTTAACGTCTTTAGGCAACCCAGGCCACCAATAATTTCTGGTAATGAGGTGTTTGGTACCCAGGATGCCTGGATGGCCAGATAGTGCAGAGTCATGATTTTCCCTAAGTACCCTTAGCCGGAATTGCAGGGGAACAAACAGCTTGTTCTCAGGAAGGTTCCCGGGAGCTGCACCTTGATCAGCAGCAATATCAGAGACTAAATCAGAATCGATCGAGGAAATGATTATACCTGGAGGCAAAATACAAGCAGGATCTTCCTCCGAAGGAGGGCTGGCCATGAAGCTACGCGACAGTGCATCAGCCTTAATATTTTTAGACCCAGCCCTATAGGTAACCAAAAAATTGAATCTGGTAAAAAATAACGCCCATCGAGCTTGTCTCGGGTTTAGCCTCCGGGCAGATTCTAGGAAAACCAGATTCTTGTGGTCGGTAAGGACCGTTACCTGGTGCCTAGCCCCCTCCAGGAAGTGGCGCCACTCTTCAAATGCCCATTTAATGGCTAAGAGTTTGCGGTTGCCAATATCATAGTTACTTTCAGTTGGCGAAAACTTCCTGGAGAAGTAGGCACAGGGGCGGAGATGGGTGAGGGACCTGGTACCCTGGGACAAGACAGCCCCCACTCCCACCTCAGATGCGTCAACTTCCACGATAAATGGCTCCATTTGGTTGGGCTGAACCAGCACCGGGGCCGAGACAAAGCACTTCTTAAGGACCTCAAAAGCCTGGACAGCCTCAGGAGGCCAGTGGAGGAGATCAGCACCTTTGCGAGTGAGGTCCGTAAGGGGCTTAGCGATGACCGAGAAGTTAGCAATAAATCTCCTGTAATAATTAGCGAACCCCAAAAAACACTGTAACGCCTTCAGGGAGGCAGGTTGGACCCATGCGGCCACAGCCTGAACCTTGGCGGGGTCCATGCGGAATTCATGAGGAGTGAGGATTTGACCCAAAAATGGAATCTCCTGTACCCCAAACACACATTTTTCGGTTTTGGCAAACAGTTTATTTTCCCGAAGGACCTGGAGCACCTTCCTGACATGCTCAATGTGGGAGGACCAGTCCTTGGAAAACACCAGTATGTCATCAAGGTACACTACCAGAAAAACCCCCAGGTAATTTCTCAAAATCTCATTTATGAAATTCTGGAAGACCGCAGGGGCATTACACAACCCAAAGGGCATGACGAGGTATTCGAAATGGCCTTCGGGCGTGTTAAACGCAGTCTTCCACTCATCCATCTCTTTGATGCGAATAAGGTTATACGCCCCCCGTAGATCCAATTTAGAAAACCATTGGGCCCCCTGAACCTGATTAAAGAGATCAGGAATCAAAGGAAGGGGATATTGGTTCCTTACCGTGACCTTATTCAGGCTACGGTAGTCAATGCATGGCCTAAGACCACCATCCTTCTTCCCCACGAAGAAGAAGCCAGCACCTACCGGAGAGGAAGAGGGACGAATGTAACCCTTGGCCAGGGATTCCTGGATATACACTCTCATAGCTTCACGTTCGGGACAAGAAAGATTAAATATCCTACCCTTAGGAAGCTTAGCTCCTGGTACAAATTCGATAGCGCAATCGTATTCTCTATGAGGAGGTAACACTTCGGAGGCCTCCCTAGAGAAAACATCAGCGAAGTCCTGAACAAACTCGGGTAGCGTATTCGCCTCCTTACGGGGAGAAATAGAATTAACAGAAAAACATGACGTACAACATTCATTACCCCATTTGGTTAGCTCCCCAGTATTCCAGTCAAACGTGGGATTATGCAACTGCAACCAGGGAAGACCTAGAACCAAATCGTACGATAATCCCTGCATCAACAGTACAGAGCATTGCTCCAAATGCATGGAGCCAACAAGGAGTTCAAAAACAGGGGTATGCTGTGTAAAATAACCATTAGCAAGAGGAGTGGAGTCGATACCCACTACCGGGACAGGTTTAGGCAAATCAATCAGAGGCATAGCAAGGGACATAGCAAATTCCACAGACATGATATTAGTAGAGGACCCTGAATCCACGAAGGCACTGCCGGTAGCAGACCTACCACCAAAAGAGACCTGAAAGTGAAGCAAGATCTTAGTACGTTTCATATTTACGGGAAATACCTGTGCGCCCAAGTGACCTCCCCGATGATCACTTAGACGCGGAAGTTCTCTGGCTGCAATCTTATGCTTAGGACAGTTGTTCACTTGATGCTTGTCGTCCCCACAGTAGAAGCAGAGACCATTCTTCCTGCGGAATTCTCTACGTTGTTGGGGGGACACGGAGGCCCCGAGTTGCATAGGTATCTCTGAATCTTTCGGGGAGGAACAAAGCAATGGAGCTTCGGGAGGCATCATGGGGGAGTCGGAGGAGAAAACACATAAACGTTCACGTTGTCGTTCCCTGAGACGTCGGTCAAGTCGTACCACTAAAGCCATAACCTGGTTTAGGGAGTCAGAAGAGGGATAGCTAACTAGCAGGTCTTTCAGGGCATTCGACAGACCCAACCTAAACTGGCACCTTAAGGCAGGGTCATTCCACCGAGAAGCTACGCACCACTTCCGAAAGTCAGAGCAATACTCCTCAACAGGTCTCTTACCCTGACGTAAGGTCACCAGCTGACTCTCGGCAAAGGCAGTCCTGTCAGTCTCGTCATAAATAAGTCCGAGAGCAGAAAAGAAACAATCAATGGAGGAAAGTTCAGGGGCGTCAGGAGCCAAGGAGAAGGCCCACTCTTGGGGCCCTTCCTGGAGCCGGGACATAATTATACCCACCCGCTGGCTCTCAGAACCTGAGGAATGAGGCTTTAAACGAAAGTAAAGCCTACAACTCTCCCGAAAGGAGAGAAAAGCCCTCTGGTCCCCTGAGAACCGGTCGGGCAACTTGAGGTGGGGTTCAAGAGGTGCGGTGAGGGGAACTACCAGGGTAGCATCAGGCTGGTTGACCCTCTGAGCCAGGGCCTGGACCTGTAGGGAGAGACCCTGCATTTGCTGAGCCAGGGTCTCACGGGGATCCATAGTGGTGTCAGGGACCAGGGGTAGACTAGGTATGGGCTTGTGATTATGTAATGGCAGGGGGTAGGGAGATGGACAAGTGAGCCCTAATCTACCCGCCACTCTGTCCCTGCCTACTTGCAACGACCCGCCCTAGGCGACGGGGTACAACTGGGCGGCGGTCCCTGCGCTCAGTAAGTGCACGACAAACATACAAAGGAACACAAGCAAGAAAAAGGGGCCGTTGCCCACGGCAACACCGTGAGCAACCAGAGTGGTGAACGAGCCGAGTCAAGCCAGGAGTGTGCGAGGTACAAAACGAAAAGCAGAAGAGTAGTCGGTAAGCCAGGGTCTGTATGGAGCAGGAACAAAAATAGCAGGAGCTGTAGCTGGGCCAGGAAACCACAAGGAAAGATCACAAGCACCGAGGGACAGGAAGTGCAGGCTTAAATAGACCGAGGGCGGGAGCTAGCTGAGTCTGGCCAGGTTACGATAGGTTCTCCCACTCCTAAGCCTGCCAGCCTGAATGGTGGAAGCAGGAGTCAGTCTCAGGGATGTATTCTCAGGTGCTGACTGATTAGTTCTGGGAGTTAACCCCGAAGCTGTGCCTGGCAGATCCTTTACAATAACCACAAGAAGTGTAAATTACCCTGCTCCATATAAGAATAGAACATTAACTGTGGAGAAGAGTGCAGTTTTGATAACATGAAACACAATCCGCTTCTCCTTAAATGAAGGAGAAGTACAGAGAAAAGGAATGAAGTGGGGGGGGGGGTCACTAGAGAACACATGAGATTTACCTCTGGGCGTGACAACCCAAACCCCAACCCAAGTAGCTCGTTATACCACTACATTATAACAGACAGGACATTTCCAGAGTGCAGCGATATTACAATATATGTACATATGTGACAACCAAGAAACAAACGGCAATCATTTTATAACAATTTAGGTATGACCATAAATCTCCCTAACCCCAATGCAGGAGTATGCAAACAGGGAAAAACTTAGTAGCTAAGAGAAGGACAGAGGAGAAACGGAAAGTCATAATCACTAGGAAGTAACCAAGAACCCTCAGGTCGAATCCAATCTTTGGCTCGGGAAGGGATGTTTCTGTCCTCTCGGAGAGCGATGACTGGATACCGTGTTCCAGGGTTCCGCATCACGTAAAGCAGGTATCTTGGGTCCTTGTTCTAGAGGAAGCCAAGAAGGAATGTCCATGGGTTGCAAAGCAATCGAATCCCATGCAGAACGGAAATCTTCTGGTTTCCTAATCACAATTTGCTTATCATGTTTAGTGATCGCCAAACCAAAAGGATATAACCATCGAAACTGAATATTGTTAGCTCTCAAAGCATCCAATAACGACTTCAAAAAGGGACGTTTAGCAAGGGTTGAAGATGCCAAATCCTGGAATAAAAGTATAGAAGTTCCTTCATATTGTACATCATCAGATATCTGTGCCGTTTTTAAGTAACCATAGCTGAGTAACCCACAGATTAGCCCTCAAGGCACGATGTATGCGTTCAGTGTGAATCGAGGCAGCTCTTTCTGCTCCCAATATAGAGATAAAAATCTCCAGGGGCAACTTTAGGCAGGGCCTCATGGGCTATGGATTCCAGAAGGCCGCGAATCCTGACATTCTTGCGGCGACTTCTATTTTCCTGATCTTCAGCTTGTAACAAAGCCATATTAATGTGGTCATATTGTATTTGAAAAGTCTCTTGAACCACCTCCCCAAGTTTGACAACTTCAGTGTGTGCCGATTCTAACATGTCCATCCTGTCCCCAATATGGCGTAGGTCAGCTTTTATATCTGCCAAGTCTTTGGCAAAGGGGCCCAGGGCCTTGAAGAGGACTCTCCTGATAAATCCTCTAGACACAGGGGCATAAGCAGACTCACATCGGAGCAGTTTCCAGTACTTCCAGTATCAGAGTCCTCCTCAGCAGCATGGCCGCTTGCCGAGTCCAGCACCATCTTGGATGTTCACGTCGGAGAGGGATCTAGATTCCTCCGCAGAAATTTGTCCAGGTCAGCTTTCGTTTTCCCCCGGTTTCGGGGAAACCTGCATGTCTTTTCTGTTGCGTGGTCCTCACCATTCTGGAGTGTCCTATCCCAGTATTAACTCGGGTTAAGGCAGGCGGAAGTAAGAGCTCTGGTTCAATCCACCTTTGCCGCCTGCGGTCATGCTCCGCCCCTGAAAATCTGCCAGTTTAACCCCTTTGATGCGCCGCTCTATAGCTAGCACCGCATTTAAGTGGATTTCAAGGGGGGGAGGGTCTCCCCCTCTCACCCCATTGGCACCCAATCGCAGGGTGTCGGTGCTTTCTTTGGCAGCCGGGGGGCCTTAGAAAGGCCCCCAGGTCTGCCTCTAGTTAATAGATACCTATTCAAGTATAGACCATGGACATACGCCAAAAGAATTATCATGCGTCCTCACAGATCAAAAACGACAAAATTCAAATACCTATCACGAAATGTGAAGACATATATAACATATCCATGCCTGGATAAATAACATACAGCACACAATTTGTACCATGAAAATATAAAAAAACTTTATTGAAATACACATAACGATATATTGGCCATCAGACGATAAAAGGCCTCTAGTTAATGCCTGCTAGGCCATGCCAGAGGCATGACCTAGCAGGTGCCTGTCAGTTTTAAACTGACAGGCAATAATACACTGCAATACAGAAGTTTTGCAGTGTATTATAAAAGCAATCAAACACTTGCATAGTAAAGTCCCCTAGTGGGACTAATAAAAAAGTCAAATGAAAGTTTAACCGCTTCCCGACCGCCCACAGTAAATTCACGTTGGCGCTTGCTGGGATCCATTAAGCACCGACGTGAATTCACGGTGGGTGTTAAAAGTGCGATCGGGTGTCTCAGAGTAGCGCTGATACCCGGATCGCACTGTTAACCCCTGCCTCTGGTCCCGGAGACTTGATCAGGAACCTGATTGGTTCATGTCCCGATCATGTGATGGCAGGAAAAGTTTGTTGTAGCAACAAACTGGAAAGTTTATTGCTATAACAAACTGGAAGGTTTGATGCTACAACAAACTTTCCCGGGGACCAATTGTGGGTGTTGCCGTAGGTTGTCATGGCAAAACTGGAGTCCGGGTCTTCCATGCACAGAAGCCTGTGAGGGCCAGCTGGAGGCCGGTCCTCATAGGCTTCCTGTCAGCGTCACACTGACAGTTTATAATACATTACACTACCTAGGCTAAATAAAGTTATCATTAGTGAAAAAAAATAATATATTTAAAGTCCAAAAAAAAACCTTTCCCATTTTTTGTGGAAAAAATTTTGATATTCATTTTCACAGCCTAATTCTAATAAATTCTGCTAAAGACCTGTGGGGTGTAAATTCTCACTATACCCCTAGAAAGATTCCTTAAGCGGTATAGTTTCCCAAATGGGGACAGTTTTGGGGTGTTTCCACTATTTTGGTACCTCAGGGGCTTTTCAAATGTGACATGACAGCCAAAAACTATTCCAGCTAAATTTTAGTTCCAAAAGCCAAATATTTTTTCCTTCCCTTCTGTATCCTGCCCTGGGTCCATACAACAGTTTATTACCACATATGGGGTATTGCTGTAATCAGGAGAAATTGCTTTACAAATTTTGGTGATCTTTTTTTCCTTTATTCATTATAAACATTTAACATTTCTTTGTTTTCTCAGAAGAAAATAAGATTTTCATTTTCACAGTCTAATTCCACTAAATTCAGCAAAAAATAAATAAATGTGGGGTCAAAATGCTAACTATACCCCTAGAAAAATTCCTTGAGGAGTGTAGTATCCAAAATGGGGTCACTTTTGGGGGGAAGTTTCCACTGTCAAACGCGACACGGCACTGAAATCCAATCCAGCAAAATCTGCGCTCCAAAATCCAAATAGCGCTCTTTCCCTTCTGAGCTCTGCCGTGGATTCAAACAACAGTTTATTACCACATGTGGGGTATTGCCGTAATTGTGAGAAATAGCTTTACAAGTTTTGGGGTGCTTTTTATTCTTTATTCCTTGTAAAAATAATTTTTTTTAAATATTTTTTCAGAAAAAAAAGTAGATTTTAATTTTCACAGACAAACCCCAATAAATATAGCAAAAGACCTGTGGGGTCAAGATGCTAACTATACCCCTAGATAAATTCCTTGAGGTGTGTAGTTTCCAAAACTGTGTCACTTTTGGGGAGTTTCCACTGTTTTGGCACCACAAGACCTCTTCAAACCTGACATGGTGCCTAAAATATATTCTAAAAAAGGGAGGTCTCAAAATCCACTAGGCGCTCCTTTGCTTCTGAGGCCTGTGTTTCAGTCCATTAGCACGCTAGGACCACATGTGGGATATTTCTAAAAACTGCTGAATATGGGTAATAAATATTGAGTTGCTTTTCTCTGGTAAAACCTTCTAAACAGAAAAAAATGTATTACAAATAAATTTCGGCAAAAAAAAAGAAAATTTGTAAATTTCCCTTCTACTTTGCTTTAATTCCTGTGAAACGCCTAAAGGGTTCAGAAACGTTCTGAATGCTGTTTTGAATACTTTGAGGGTGCATTTATTAAAATGGGGTGATTTATGGGGTCTATCTAGTACATAAGGCCCTCAAAGCCACTTCAGAACTGAACTGGTCCTTGAAAAATAGCCTTTTGAAATTTTCTTGAAAATGTGAGAAATTGCTGATAAGGCTCTAAGCCTTGTAACGTCCTAGAAAAATAAAAAAATGTTCAAAAAACGTTTTTTTATATTTTTTTTGTTCTAGGAAATTATCTAACCCTTTTTTAAAGCCATCTACTGTCCATGCTGTGACCAGCTCCTGCGGTAGACTATTCCATAGATTCACAGTGAGATGGTGCAGATACATTTAAAATGAGAAAAATCATAATTTTTGCATTTTTTTTTTACATTTTGGTGTTTTTCACAAATAAGCAATGAATTTATTAACCACATTTTTCCACTAACATGAAGTACAATATGTCACGAGAAAACAATCTCAGAATCGCTTGGATAGGCAATAGCATTCCAGAGTTATTACCACATAAAATGACACATGTCAGATTTGAAAAAATGGGACTGGTCCTGAAGACCAAAATGAGCTCGGTCCTGAAAGGGTTAATAAAGCTAATTAAATAAATAAATAAAAGCCCCAAAGAAAAAAAAATGAAAAACACTTTTTCCCCTACAATATGCATTATTATGTAAAAAAGTTGCTGGAAATCTCACAGAAAAGATTCAGAAGTGTCAGGATTCTAAATACACATGACGTCTAGGTTGGAGGTCATGTATATTCATTATCAGGACACTTGATTAACGTTAATGTCTGTGTATGTGGCTGCACATCGTGTTCTAGTAAGAACGCGATGCTGCTGTGTAAATGAATGGAGAGGAGTGCATGACGCTGATTGGTTAGCTTCATACACTCCTCTGTACAACGCCCACTTGGTCGAAAGTAAAAACACACCCACTTGGGCATTAAGAAACTCACTAGCATAAAGATAAAAATCGCTAATAAAGTGGTTTCAAATAGATAGTTTTTCTAAATAAAAAGCATAACTGTTACCTACATTATAGCGCCCATCTCCTTATGTAGGAGATAGGGCACTTATAATGTGGTGACAGAGCCTCTTTAAGGAAAGATATTCATTTGCCTATTATTTGTAAGTACTTTTGCTGACTACCTGTGAGTAAATGTTTATTAATTTTAGTATACATACGATTTTTTATTGTTCTATAATGGTAAACGGATTGGACATTTATGCTATGCTACCACATTTGTGTAATTGTTATTCAGTGTCTCATGGGAGTTTTTGTTTTTCTCTAAGGTACATCTATTCTCATTTTTTTGAGTTTGGGGTTGAGATTGCCCAAATATGACCTTCATGCTGATGCATTGAATGTCAGATCTCTGGACCGTTACCATTTAAGATACTTGGGATGTCTCTGGGATATATGTACTATTAGGCTGGGTTCACACGTGGCGGAATTTCACTTAAATTCCGCTGCGGACACTCCGCAGCGTTAATCCGCAGCGGAGCCGTTTGTCCATTGACTTTCACTTTAATTTAGCAGTGTTCGTTTAGACGATGCGTAAAATTCCGCTCCGGAGCATAGGCTGCGGAGCGGAATTTGGTGTCCGCAGCATGCTCTGTCTGTTGCGGAGCAGTGGCGGACTCATGGCGGAATTTCTCCATTGACTTCAATGGAGATTCTAATTTCCGCAATGAAGTCCGCAGATGTCATGCACATGTTATGTGTGCTGCGGATGCGTCTTGCTTTTTTAACTTGACATTTCTTCATTCTGGCTGGACCTATGTATTTCTAGGTCTACAGCCAGACTGAGGAAGTCAATGGGGCTCCCGTAATGACGGGAGCGTTGCTAGGAGACGTCTGTAAATAGTCACTGTCCAGGGTGCTGAAAGAGTTAAGCGATCGGCAGTAACTGTTTCTGCACCCGGGACAGTGACTACCGATCCCAATATACAGCAACCTGTCAAAAAAATAGAAGTTCATACTTACCGAGAACTCCCTGCTTCTGTCTCCAGTCCGGCCTCCCAGGATGACGTTTCAGTCTAAGTGACGGCTGCAGCCAATCACAGGCCAAGCACAGGTTGCAGCGGTCACATGGACTGGCGCGTCATCCAGGGAGGTCGGGCTGGATGCCGAAAGAGGGACGCGTCACCAAGACAACGGCCGGTAAGTATGAAATTCGTTTACTTTCACTAGGGAAAGTGCTGTCCCTTCTCTCTATCCTGCACTGATAGGGAGAAGGGAAGCACTTTTCCCGCAGTCCGCAGCAGCTAGTCCGCATCAATTTTCTGCACATTTTGTGCAGATCCGCAGCAGAATCTGCAACGCAGATTCTGTGCAGCATTGATGCGGACAGTTGCGGAGGAAATCCGCCACGTGTGGTCATGCCCTTACTATTTGAATGTATTTAAAAAAACCAAGAAGAAGATACATCATAATTCTGACATCTTGATTGTATATGAATGATCTTTTGGCCAATTAGTATTCTCTTTTAGAATAGTTGTTATATAATATGATCACCCATATTAATTCATTATAGTTCACTAGTTCTATACAAATATTAACACCATTAACATGATATATTTTCACTTTAAATATGCATATTTGTGATCATCACATAGTTTCATTTTTTATGAAAGTATTTTTCGTTCCTTCTCTTCTCACATTTAACATCATCTTTCACACTTTTTTTTATTTTCGTTTATTCACCTCTAGGTGACATGATCCTTTTCAGATTTTTTGCCACATACACTAAATATTTGTCTAGATACCACTTTCCTGGTTGAGCATAATTGGCAAGACCCGGTAACTTATATAATCAAAGAGATATAAATGTTGATCTGTATTATTTTATACAACGTATCCCCTTGTGGTGGATCATATATTATGTATACACCTTTCTGTCTAAGTTTTGTTGCTAAATCTATATTCTTTTTGTGGCATACGTATATTTGACTTGTCTGGATATCCTGTTCTTTATATCTGCGCTAGGCATTGATCACGCATGCGCGGTATATGTTCTTTTCTCCCATTGCCCATTTCCAATATGGTTGTATGGGCACTGTGCGCATGGATGGGCGCCGGCATGGAGGTATGTGAACGCAGCGTGATTCATGTGCCTGATAATTATGGCGCTCTTTTGTCTGATTAGTGATTGGTTTAGCCTCACATTTAAGGTCCACTCTGTATTATCTTCATTACCACTACCGGAAGAAGCAAAACGTGCGTCGGAGGGTGAGGTCGTTTTGACAGCACACACACACGTACTTATGGGTCAGTATCCTGTTTTTTGGGGTATTTCTTTCATGCCTTTTTCTTCACTTGTGGCTAGATATTCATGGTATATAGGTCCTGTAGATTGTTCAGGATATTTTCTATATATAATGACGGGGTAGGGAGACAGACAGGAAAGCCCTAATCTACCCGCCACTCAGTCCCTGCCTACTTGCACAGCCCGTCCTAGGTGATGGCGAACAACTTGGCGACGGTCCCTACGCTCAATATGTGTACGACAGACAAACAGACAAGGGTACAAAGAAGCTAAGGGAAATGGGTCAGTTGGCCATGGCAACACCGTGAGCAACAGGACTAGTGAACGAGCCGAGTCAAACCAGGAGTGTACGAGGTACCAAACGCAGAGCAGGAGCATAGTCAGTAAAGCCAGGGTCAAAATGAAGCAAGGTCAATAATAATAGCAGGAGCAGCAGAGCCAGGAAACAGGAAAGAATCACAGGCAAAGACAAGCAGGAAATGAAGGTATAAATAGGCCGAGGGCGGGAGCTAGAACCGTCTGGCCAGGCTGTGATAGGTTCTCCCACTCCTGAGCCTACCAGCCTGAGTGGTAGCAGATCGAGTCACTCTATCAGACCTAGGAGCAGGTGCAGACTGATTAACCACGGGCGTCGACACAGAAGCTGGGTCTGGCAGATCTTTTACACTATACTTCCACATTTGATACATACGTTTTCTTGTATTCATGTCAGGTACCTTACGTTGTACTTACCCCCATTTGTATATACTGATGTGTGTGTGATATTCAAATCTACCATTTTTAATTATGTCTTGTGTATGTGTGCCTTTTATATTGTGGGCGTTTTTCCAGCCTGACTTTTGTAATAAAGCATTTAAATTAATAAGTTATAGCTCTTTAAAGGTAATGTGTCGCTAAAAAATGATTATTTTTTTTTTAGTTAAACAGTTAGTGTATAAGTGATTAAACATTGTTCTAATTTTTAAATTTTTTCACGAGTCAGGAAATATTATAAATTAGATTCTAATTTATAACATTTCCCAGTGCTGGTCACTAGATGGAGCAATTCCCAAAATTGCAGCATTGGCATGTGGTAAAGCAACCACATTGCTTTATGCTGCAAAATTTGAGAAAACTCACTCGCTCTAGTGAGCTCACAGAATCCCCCCTCCTTTACCCTGGCTAGTGCCAGGAGAAAGGAGGGGATTGAACGGTCAAACCTCCTACACTGTGTGTCGCAATTTTTTGAGCTAACACACAGTGTAGTAGGTTTACATACAGTAGTAAACACACAGTAAAACACGTACATACACAGACCTAACTTACCTGCTCCTGCTGCCGCCGCTCCCTCCGGTCCGTCCGCTCTGTCTGCTCCCTCCGCTCCAAGTGCACAAGTCCGGAAGCCGCGACCGTAAATAGTAATCTTACTGTCCGGCCGTGGCTTCCGGTTCACAAGAAAATGGCGCCGGACGTCGCTGGGCCGAAGACCTTCAATTTGGACTGTGTGGGAGCGGCGCATGCGCCGTTCCCACACAGACGGCGTACAGCATAGTGGATGGGGCGGTATGTGCCGTATTCCATGTCTGTATGTGTCGTTAATCGACACATACAGAGATGGAAAAAAAAATGGCAGCCCCCATAGACAAGAAAAAGTGAAAAAAATAAAAAAGAGTAAAACACAAACACACAAATATTTTTTTTTAATAAAGCATTAAAAGCAAATTGTTATAAAAAATTTTTTTTTTGCGACACTCGTCTTTTAAATGCGACGATGGAAAAACGAAAAAAATTGCTTGATCATTAAGGCCTAAAATAGGCTGGTCTCTAAGGGGTTACATTTTTCAATGGTTTGTTAATTTCTAGTGGTCATACATGAAAGTGTATATAATGTAACCTTGCACAAAGCATACAATAATGGTATGTTTATGCTGTGTTTAGAGGCATCTTTTGTGGCGTAAACGCCTAAAAAAATCCCTGAAAAAACAGAAGCTGAACGCCTAAAAACATCTGCCAAATAATCTCAATGGGAAAAGCTGCATTTAGTTCAGATGGGGTATGTTTTTAAGGTGGCTGCTTGGAAAAATGTTGCGTAAAAAAAAATTGCCCCGTAAAAAGAAGTAGCATGTCACTTCTTGAGCTGTTTTTGGAGCTGTTTTTCATTGTGTCATAGATAAACTGCTCCAAAAAACACATCAAATGCTTTAAAAACGGCTGAAAATCAGAGGCTGTTTTCCCTTGCAACAGCTCCGTATTTTACAGCCGTTTTTTTACTTTAGCGTGTGAACATACGCTTAGAAGAAAAGGAGCACCAATATTTGATATAAGACACCTTTACAGCTGCATAAATAAATTGATGAAGACTTTGGAGTATATAGATTAAAATGCTAGACCACTATGATTTAAATATAAAATTAGAATTTTATTTTTGAAAAGCTTAACATTTTGACATAATGTCTGATGAACAGGTCCATAAGAATTAATTCAGTACAAAGCATACTTACATAGAGTACAGTTGTGCATTGCGCTTCAAAAAACACAGTTCAGTATCAGAAGACACCTTTTGATTTATCATCAAATACCAAATATTCATTCAGTAAAATTGTCACGTATGGTACGTGTACTTAATCTGGGATTTAGGTAAGAGAGAAATATCATCCACAAGATGACAGATAAAAGAAAAACATCAGTCATCATGGATTATGCCTAAAAATGTGAAGAGGCGTTAGTAAAACATCTTCCTATTTAGCTGCAATATAAAAAGAGTTCATATTCTATTTATATTGTTAGAGCATAAATCTAAATTTATATTTGCAACAAGTAATGACTAAACATAACAAATAATTTGATATGCTTTACTTTACACATGTTTTTCACAAATGCAACATGGAATGATATAATATACCCTCAATTATTAAACAAAATAAGAAATAATTCAGTTATCTCATTAAAAAATGAAAACACCTCATGAAGGACTCGGCCATCCTAAAATGTGCTGTGGACATTCAATAAAGCTTCCAGTTCATCAAGGTCGAGATCTTTTTACAGATTGTCCTTTCTTACCTTTGAATATGGCAGCCTGGGGACCTAATGAAGTCCCCCAGGTCTGCTATCTTTGTACTCCTATTAGGCCTTAATAGGAACCTATAAAAAATACAATACACTTCAATACATAAGTATTGCAGTGTATGTACCAGAATTAAAAACAAAACACGAAAATAAACACTTTAACAAATTGTTTCTTCTTTGGTATCGCTGTAATCGTATAGACACAGTTTTTTTCAAATTACACGCCACAAAGATTTTTTTGTCAGTTTTTCAGTACATTAAATAGTGCCGTTAAAACTACAACTTCACCTGCAGAAAAAAACAATACCCTCATATGGCTATGTATACGTTAAAATTAAAAAGTTAGAGTTATTGGAAGGTGGAGAGGAAAAGAAGAAAACGGAAAAAAAAATGTTTCTGGCAGCAAGGGGTCAATGGACAAAGTGGTGTCACTGTACAGGGATAGTAAGAACATTGATGTCACCAAAATAGATAAAGTTTGAGACAGAACTACGGTTTATAAGGAAAAAAATTGGTGTTTATTCACACATGTTTATTCACTTGTTCACCATTTCATCTTTAGATTCCGGAGTGCTGTCTCAAACTTTATATATTTCAGCTACTATTATTGGAACCGGACATGAGGATTCTTTAAGAGTCGTGCACACAACTTGGTTTAGAGTTTGATGCTGTTGAACTTATTTTATGAACATTGATGTCACCATATAGTACAAGGTTAATGCACACAATAAAGTCCCAGTACAGGGATAATGCACATACAGTAGTTATGTCGCAGTACAGTGATAATCTGCCAAGTGATGTTACAGAACAGGAATTACACAAACAGTGATGTCACAGCACAAGAATAATTCACGATGCAAGGCCACAGAAAAGGAATAATGCACATAGCAGAAGGAACCATAGGCCTCCACAGTGCCACCCCCACTGAGAGCTCTGACAAATATACTAATTGTTTATTAAATTAATGTTCACAGTAATCATCCCTATAAGGATCTGCGTCAGATCTTTTTAGGTGGTGCTATATAACCAATTTAGTGTGAGAAGTGGGCTGGTATCTCTCCCCTATGTAGGCTAGGCGTGTAACAAATTGAGGTCAGACCCTATTGTTAAATCCGACTTAGGCTACAGTCACACAAGCGTGACAGATTTTACGCGCGTATAAAACGTGCGTAAATCTGCCCATGTGCGTTGCGTTATGCATCAGTGTGCTTTGCGGGTGGCATGCGTATTTCATGCACTCACAAGCACTGTGCATCCGTGTGCTGTCCGTGCTTTTCAGTCACCCATCGTCTTTAATGGGCGCACCACTATAGGACTCGCTGAGCTACGCTGTTTCCGTAACTGCCATACACTTCTATGGGACTTACGGAAACAGCGGGAACACAGAGCGGTAGTACGGCGATTAAGGGGCCCCGTTCTAGATAAAGGGACCCGCATCTATCTGACATTTATGACATATCCTGTGGATATGTCATAAATGTCCATTATAGTAAAACCCCTGTATGTACAGTATATCAGTTAGACATTCCAGCAGATTGTCATTCTCGGCAGTTTGAAACCCAAAGGCCATGTTCAGACCAGTGGCGGATTAAGTAAACCATGGGCCCTGGGCTGTTCCACAAGCTTGGGCCCCCTTGTCCACCACCGCTCTGCCACGTCATGTCTATATTAAACACCACCTTTCTGTGTGAGCATTGACAAATGAGTGCTACGATTCCCCTTGTCAAAGGGCTGTGTCCCTACACACTGACAGTCTCCAACCATCGCTGACAGTATCACACTGTGTAGGGACACATCCTCCTGACAAGGGGAATGGTAAAACGCATTTGTCTATTAGTCCTGGGTACGCAAAGACTTTATGTGGAATACAAGGATTTCCGATAACAGACATGTCAGGAGGGGTGACAGATCTATAAATGCAATGACTCACAGGAGATGTCTTCACTGATGGGTCGTTCTCTTTTCTTCTCCATCTGACACAGACCGTTATGGCGACTTCTCCTGATGACTGCAGAGTTTCCTGATGAGAAATCTTTTCCCCTTGATTCTGTAGCCATTTTCAGCATCTATAGCAACATAAAAATTCAGAAATAAACACCATAAATTGTCTTATACCCCAGACCCCTAAGAAAATTAAGACCCAGGCCCATACATTAACTCAAACCAATAAATTCAGTCCACAAGAGGTAACTAAACTTTTAAAAAACATTTAGCGTGTCATAGTGAGAGTGATATGTCAGAAGTTTTGATCGATGGGGGTCCCAGCATTGAGACCACCACCGATCACTAAAACAAAGCAGCAGGAGTGCCCGGGTGAGCGCTGTTCCACTTAATTTCTGATTGTCTTTCCTCGTCGCGGTGTACGGACTCATAGACTTTCTGTTGTGCCCGTACACCGCATGCTCGGCTATCAGAGGAAAGACGATCAGAAACAAAGTGGCAAAGCACTCACCTGAGCGCTTCTGCCACTTTGTTTCAGCGATTGGTGGGGTCTCAGTGCCCGGACCCCACCAATTAGAACATTTGACATGTCACTATGACATGTAATTTTAAAAAAAAAGTTTCGTTAGTTACCCTTTAAGCAGTCAGACACCCCTCCCCAGTGCATCTGACTGACTGCTTAGTGCCCTATGGGAGGGTCTAAGTGTCTGACACTTAGGGCGGATTTACACGAGCGTGTGCGTTTTGCGCACGCAAAAAATGCGGCATTTTGCGTGCGCAAAAGGCACTTAACAGCTCCGTGCGTCATCACCATATGATGCGCGGCTGCGTGCCTTTCGCGCACCCGCCATCATTATGACACTCTGTTTGTATGTTTGTAGCACCTGGTGCTTTTCTGTTTGCAATCATAGTTATACTGCTGTTGAGCAAATCACGCATGTCCCACGGAGGTGCCTCCGTGTGGCATGCGTGATTTTCACGCACCCATTGACTTCAATGGGTGCGTGATGCGCAAAAAACGCAGAAATATAGGACATGTCGTCAGTTTTACGCAGCGGACTCACGCTGCGCAAAAATCACTGACAGTCTGCACTGCCCCATATACTTGCATAGGTCTGTGCGACGCGCGTGAAAAGCACGTTCGTGTAAATCCGCCCTTATGGCTCTTGGGGGGGGGGGAAGGAGTTATTCCCCTATAGAACCCTGAACAGTCAATCAAACACTCTGACCCCCCCCCCTGCAGTATAATAACTACTGAGGGCTCCATGGGGGAGATTATACTGCAGGGGGGGGGGGGTTCTGAGCTTCTGAGCATCTGACTTACTGCAGAGGGCTCTATGGGTGGGAAATTATTTTGCACACAAAAAATGTGAGATTAAACACCCTATATACAATTCACACTAACACCAAACACTATATATTCAAACCACACACACTATATAGACTTACATTATAGACACTATAAACACAGCACACACTATATACACAGCACACACTATATACACTATATACACAGCACACACTATATACACAGCACACACTATATACACACAGCACACACTATATAGACTTACATTATGACACACACACACACATAAACACACACACACTACATAGACTTACATTATAGACACTATATACACAGCACACACTATATAGACTTACATTAATTAACACACACACACACACACACACACACTTACTTACTTACTTACTTACCAGTCTCTTCCTCTGCGGTGCTTGTCTCTGGCAGCCTCCAGGACCTTAAAGGAACAGTGTCACGACCAACTTTTTTTTTAATATGTTATGTGTTTTAGTGTGATAGATCAATAAATTTTATTAATGTATGTTGCTGTGTTGTACTTTTTACGTTTTTACTTCATTTACTTCTCTATGGGGGCTGCCATTTTTGTTTCCATTACTGTGTGTGTCGATTAACGACACATACAGTGATGGAATACGGCACACACATCCCCATAGAGAATGCGAACGGGAGCCGTCCCATCCACTATAGCGAACGCGGTCTATGTGTGAGCGGCGCATGCGCCGCTCACACACAGACCAAAACTGAGGTGTTTGCTAGAGCGAAATCCGGCGCCATGTTCATGTCGACCGGAAGCCGCGGCCGGACTGTGAGATGACGAGTTCCGGCCGCGGCTTCCGGTCATGTGTTCGCAGCGAGGCGAAGGCGCAAGAAGACCAGTCTGAAGAAGTTTGACAGAGCGGAGGTCGCGTCAGGAGCAGGTAAGTTCTGTTCATGTGCGTTTGTGTGAGCAGCCTTTGGCATCATACCAGGGAAGCCTTTGCCATCATACCAGGGAGGCCTGTGGCATAATACCAGGGAGGCCTGTGGCATCATAACAGGGAGGACTGCGGCATCATAACAGCGGAGGCCTGCGGCATCATACGAAGGGAGGCCTGTGGCAGCATACAAGCAGAGGCCTGTGGCATCATACCAAGGAGGCCTGTGGCATCATACCAAGGAGGCCTGTGGCATCATACCAAGGAGGCCTGTGGCATCATAACAGGGAGGCCTTGTTGCATCATGTTTGCGGAGGCCTGCGGCATCATACCAGCGGAGGCCTGTGGCAGCATACCAGCGTAGGCCTGTGGCATCATACCAGCGGAGGCCTGTGGCATCATATCAAGGGAGGCCTCTGCTAGTATTTACAGTGTGGCAGCATTTACAGTGTGGCAGCATTTACAGTGTGGCAGCATTTACGTTGTGGCAGCATTTACGGTGTGGCAGCATTTACGTTGTGGCAGCGTTTCCGTTGTGGCAGCGTTTAGGGTGTGGCAGCGTTTACGGTGTGGCAGCGTTTACGGTGTGGCAGCGTTTACGGTGTGGCAGCGTATCCGTTGTGGCAGCGTATCCGTTGTGGCAGCGTATCCGTTGTGGCAGCGTATCCGTTGTGGCAGCTTATATGTTGGGGCATCATACCATTGGAGGCCTGTGTCATCATACCAAGGGAGGGCTGTGGCAGCATTTACAGTGTGGCAGCATTTACGGTATGGCAGCATTTACGGTGTGGCAGCATTTACGGTGTGGCTGCATGTACGGTGTGGCTGCATGTACGGTGTGGCTGCATGTACGGTGTGGCATCATACCAGCGGAGCCCTGTGTCATCATACCAGCGGAGGCCTGTGTCATCATACCAGCGGAGGCCTGTGGCAGCATTTTTAGTGTGGCAGCATTTACGGTGTGGCAGCATTTACGGTGTGGCTGCATGTACGGTGTGGCTGCATGTACGGTGTGGCTGCATGTACGGTGTGGCTGCATGTACGGTGTGGCTGCATGTACGGTGTGGCATCATACCAGCGGAGGCCTGTGTCATCATACCAAGGGAGGGCTGTGGCAGCATTTACGGTGTGGCAGCGTTTACGGTGTGGCAGCATTTACGGTGTGGCAGCGTTTACGGTGTGGCTGCATGTACGGTGTGGCTGCATGTACAGTGTGGCATCATACCAGCGGAGCCCTGTGTCATCATACCAGCGGAGGCCTGTGTCATCATACCAGCGGAGGCCTGTGGCAGCATTTACAGTGTGGCAGCATTTACAGTGTGGCAGCATTTACAGTGTGGCAGCATTTATAGTGTGGCAGCATTTATAGTGTGGCAGCATTTACGGTGTGGTAGCATTTACGTTGTGGCTGCATGTACGTTGTGGCTGCATGTACGGTGTGGCTGCATGTACGGTGTGGCTGCATGTACGGTGTGGCATCATACCAGCGGAGCCCTGTGTCATCATACCAGCGGAGGGCTGTGGCAGCATTTACAGTGTGGCAGCATTTACAGTGTGGCAGCATTTACGGTGTGGCAGCATTTACGGTGTGGCAGCATTTACGGTGTGGCAGCATGTACGGTGTGGCTGCATGTACAGTGTGGCATCATACCAGCGGAGCCCTGTGTCATCATACCAGCGGAGGCCTGTGTCATCATACCAGCGGAGGCCTGTGGCAGCATTTACAGTGTGGCAGCATTTACAGTGTGGCAGCATTTACAGTGTGGCAGCATTTATAGTGTGGCAGCATTTATAGTGTGGCAGCATTTACGGTGTGGTAGCATTTACGTTGTGGCTGCATGTACGTTGTGGCTGCATGTACGGTGTGGCTGCATGTACGGTGTGGCTGCATGTACAGTGTGGCATCATACCAGTGGAGCCCTGTGTCATCATACCAGCGGAGGCCTGTGTCATCATACCAGCGGAGGCCTGTGGCAGCATTTACAGTGTGGCAGCATTTATAGTGTGGCAGCATTTATAGTGTGGCAGCATTTACGGTGTGGCAGCATTTATAGTGTGGCAGCATTTACGGTGTGGTAGCATTTACGGTGTGGCTGCATGTACGGTGTGGCTGCATGTACGGTGTGGCAGCATGTACGGTGTGGCTGCATGTACAGTGTGGCATCATACCAGCGGAGCCCTGTGTCATCATACCAGCGGAGGCCTGTGTCATCATACCAGCGGAGGCCTGTGGCAGCATTTATCTGCCACAGAATCTGCCACAAAATCTGCCACAAGGTATACGCTGCCACAACGTATACGCTGACACAACGTATACGCTGACACAACGTATACGCTGCCACAACCTATACGCTGCCACAACCTATACGCTGCCACAACCTATACGCTGCCACAACGTATACGCTGACACAACGTATACGCTGACACAACGTATACGCTGACACAACGTATACGCTCTCACAACGTATACGCTGCCACACCGTAAATGCTGCCACACCGTAAATGTTGACACACCGTAAATGCTGACACACTGTAAATGCTGCCAGACTCGAAATGTTGACACACTGGAAATGCTGCCACTCTGTAAATGCTGCCACTCTGTAAATGCTGCCACTCTGTAAATGCTGCCACTCTGTAAATGCTGCCACTCTGTAAATGCTGCAACTGCCCTCCCTTGGTATGATGACACAGGCCTCCAATGTTATGATGCCACAACGTATACGCTGCCACAACCTATACGCTGCCACAACGTATACGCTGCCACACCGTAAATGCTGCCACACCGTAAATGTTGACACACCGTAAATGCTGACACACTGTAAATGCTGCCAGACTCGAAATGTTGACACACTGGAAATGCTGCCACTCTGTAAATGCTGCCACTCTGTAAATGCTGCCACTCTGTAAATGCTGCCACTCTGTAAATGCTGCCACTGCCCTCCCTTGGTATGATGACACAGGCCTCCAATGTTATGATGCCACAACGTATACGCTGCCACAACCTATACGCTGCCACAACCTATACGCTGCCACAACGTATACGCTGCCACAACGTATACGCTGACACAACGTATACGCTGACACAACGTATACGCTGTCACAACGTATACGCTGCCACACCGTAAATGCTGCCACACCGTAAATGCTGCCACACTCTAAATGCTGCCACACTCTAAATGCTGCCACACTCTAAATGCTGCCACACTCTAGATGCTGCCACACTCTAAATGCTGCCACACTCTAAATGCTGCCACACTCTAAATGCTGCCACACTCTAAATGCTGCCACACTCTAAATGCTGCCACACTCTAAATGCTGCCACTGTAAATGATGCCACACTGTAAATGCTGCCACACTGTAAATGCTGCCACTGCCCTCCCTTGGTATGATGACACAGGCCTCCAATGGTATGATGCCACAACGTATACGCTGCCACAACCTATACGCTGCCACAACCTATACGCTGCCACAACCTATACGCTGCCAGAACGTATACGCTGCCACAAAGTATACGCTGCCACAAAGTATACGCTGCCACAAAGTAAACGCTGCCACAACGTATACGCTGCCACAACGTATACGCTGACACAACGTATACGCTGACACAACGTATACGCTGTCACAACGTATACGCTGCCACAACGTATACGCTGCCACAACGTATACGCTGCCACAACGTCTACGCTGCCACAACGTATACGCTGACACAACGTATACGCTGACACAACGTATACGCTCACACAACGTATACGCTCACACAAGGTATACGCTCACACAAGGTATACGCTCACACAAGGTATACGCTGCCACAAGGTATACGCTGCCACAAGGTATACGCTGCCACAACGTATACGCTGACACAACGTATACGCTGACACAACGTATACGCTCACACAACGTATACGCTCACACAAGGTATACGCTGCCACAAGGTATACGCTGCCACAAGGTATACGCTGCCACAAGGTATACGCTGCCACAACGTATACGCAGCCACAACGTATACGCTGCCACAACGTATACGCTGCCACAACATATACGCTACAACACTGGAAATGATGACACACTGCTTTTGCTGCCACAGGCCTCCATGATATGCTGACACAGGCCTCCCGTATATGATGCCACAGGCCTCCCTGATATGATGCCACAGACCTCCCCTATATGATGCCACAGACCTCCCCTATATGATGCCACAGGCCTCCCCTATATGATGCCACAGACCTCCCCTATATGATGCCACAGGCCTCCCCTATATGATGCCACAGGCCTCCCCTATATGATGCCACAAGCCTCCCTGATATGCCTCCATGATATGATGCCACAGGCCTCCCGTATGATGGCACAGGCCTCCCGTATATGCCGACATAGGCCTCCCTTATATGATGCCACACATGATGCCTAATTCGGCGTTACTTACCGCCTCGCTGGTCCTCCCAAGTCGCCTCGCTCGTCCTCCTCCGTCGCCTCGCTCGTCCTCCTCCGTCGCCTCGCTCGTCCTTCCACGTCCGATTCCCTGGTACACCTCGTCCTTCCTTGTCCTCCTCGCCCGACTCGCTGCTCCTCCTCCGTCGCCTCGCTCGTCCTTCCACGTCCGACACACTGGTACACCTCGTCCTTCCTTGGCCGCCTCGTCCTCGAAGTGTCCCCTCGCTGGTCCTGGTCCGCCTCGATGGTCCTGGTCCGCCTCGATGGTCCTGGTCCGCCTCGATGGTCCTGGTCCGCCTCGATGGTCCTGGTCCGCCTCGATGGTCCTGGTCCTCCTCAGAGCGTCTCCTCGCAGGTATGCTCGCAGTACAACCTCTTTCCACTGTGTAGTCGCTTTGAAAATGGCGGCACACAATGTAAGGAGGTTTGAAGACATTGAAACCCCTCCCTCTCCTGGCACTTGCCAGGATAAGGGAGGGGGGATTCTGTGAGCTCACTAGAGCGAGTCACTTTTCCCAAAATTTGCAGCAGAAAAGCTATGTGGTTGCTTTACCACATGCAATGCTGCAATTTTGGGAATGGCTCCATCTAGTGACCAGAAATGGTAAATACTATAAAATTGAATCCAATTGAATCCAATTTATAATATTTCCTGACTCGTGAAAAAAATAAAAAAAATTGGAACAATGTTTAATCACCTACACACTATATGTTTAATTTAAATTAAAAAAACATGTTTTTCAGGCAACACATTCCCTTTAATCATGTGACTGTGACGTCACCACGGGTCCTTCACCCTCTAGTTTCAGTTTTGCCGTTATCAGGCAGCTGCTGGAGGTTTAGACAGGAGGGACAGTGCACAGCAGCACAGAGGAGCAGACTGTCAGGGAGACTCCAGCACCTGCCAATCACAATCTCTGACAGTCTGCTCTCTACAGCTGATGTGCTGTGCCCCTGTTCCCTGGCCGCAATTGACTCCCCCTGCACATTCCCCCTGCCTCTTCATCAGCACGTGGGACCGATGATCACTAGAATGCGGCCGGCAGCAGCAGCCCTGGAGAGTTTTGTTTCACTTGTGTGCGGTGTGGGAAGCTATGGGCCCCCTGCAAGCCTTGGGCCCCGGGCGACCGCCCAAAACGCCGATATGGGGATCCGCCACTGGTTCAGACGTGGCAGAATTTTTACGCTGCAAATGTTGGTGCAGATTTGGGGCAATTACGCAACGAATCTGCACCAACATTTGCATATTTGACAGGTAATTCAGACGTTGCAGATATCACAGCGGACTTGCCACAGATTTCAGTTTTTGCATTGCAAAGACTGAATTCCGCAGTGAAATTCCGCTGCTTCTCCACAACATAATGAGCATTCTGCGAAGGGAAGATTCTGCACCGCAGCCTAAATTCCGCACAGTTATTTTCCGCAATGTCTGAACTAACTTTCCTAAAAATGTATAGACACAAATGTAAAAAACGGACTGTCCGCAGCGGAATTCAACAGCAATTCCACTACGTCTGAATGTGCCTAATAGAAGAGACAGCCTTACAACAATGCGCTGATATTACAATGATATATTCACAGTCTTTTTTTTACTTTGCTTGCGTGTCCTCCAGTGAAAACCTCACTGGAAGGATGTGCACACATGGTATCTGTAGAATGAGCAGGCCCCCTGCTGTTTCTACAGATACCGTATATGCACGTCCTTCCAATCAAAGCAAGTAAGTTGAATATATCGGAAATTTTTTTAAGGTAGAATTTTATGGACCCTTGCATTTGTGGGACAACCGCTTTAAGTATTGGTATACTAGGAACGGATATTGGTATTACTGGCAACTCATATAAGAAAACAATGGTACTGAAAGTTTATTTCTTACAAGTCCACCTCTCCACCTCCTATCTCTGCTTGGGTACAGGCTTAATAATAATAATAATAATAATAATAATAATAATAATAATAATAATAATAATAATAATAATATTTCCACACTCAAATTGCAATAATAACTGGGGCCCATGGAATAATTGTTTTAACCTAAGTTTTTATTCCGCCTTCCCTTCTTTCTTACTCTCTTACATCTCATGGGTAGATCTGTATGGCTTGAGGAGCTATTTAATTTGTAACTAGCTTAACTACTTGCGGACCGCCCATTAGTACTATAAACGTCCGAGCGGTCCGTAAATAAATCTGCAGGGCCTTTCCAGAACGTCCTGCAGATATGCACTGTTTACCGTTCTGTAGCGGCGTTTAGCTCCGTGATATGGCTGTCTCTAGACAGCTGACATCACGGAGCTCTGCCCAGAGACCAATCAGTAAGCGTCTCTGGGCATGTGATCATTGTGACAACTGTCACAACGATTACTATACTTTCCCAGTCTGCGGCACTTCCCCATCCTCGCGGCACCCCACACCCCTCGTAGCGATCCCCCGCCCCCCTCATGGCACCCTCCCCCTTGCGACACCCAATCCCTCGTCACGGCACCCTCTCTCTCGGTGACCCCCCGACCCCTCGCAGCCCCTTCCCCCCTATAACTTCTCCCTCATCTGGCAGGCCGTCAGGGAGGGAGAACAGTGTATAATAAAACAATAAATATATTCCAATAAATATATTTTTATCTATCTCTCATATATATTGATCTATAGTATCGTTTTAGGGTCAATGCATACGATGTGTATTACGTGCGATTTTGCTGCGTATATTTGCATGCGGCAATACCGCATTGTAATACAGTACCAGCATAGACAATGAGATTCCAAGTAATCTCATATTTTTCAGGACGTAAATTGACCCATGGTGCGTTTTTTCAAAACCGCAGCATGTCAATTAATCTCATGATTCCGCTTGCGAATTCTATCCCTGTAATTCTGCAGAAATACGCATTAAAACCCACAGCATGAAAACGCAGCAAAACTTAAAAATTGTACTGAAAAATGCATTAAAAAACGGACCATCAGGTGTGTCTTTTTTCCAATTTCTTGCGGTTTTGCTGCGTATTTTCCACAGCAAAATACGCAACGTGTGCATGTAGCCTAAGGCTGGGTCTACACGGCCACTTTGGCCTCGACACAAGTTGCACAGCCAAAGATCACTATGTTCTGTGGCAGGTCATTTTACTTGCTATGTAGGCTACCGGACAAAGCGATCTTTGGCCAATGGGACCTGTGCCGTGGCCAAAGTTGTCCTGTAGCCCTAGCCTAGAACTATACTATATATCAATAAATATGAGACAGACAGACAGATGTGAGATAGATAGATAGACAGACAGACAGACAGACAGACAGACAGACAGACAGACAGATAGATAGATAGATAGATAGATAGATAGATAGATAGATAGATAGATAGATAGATAGATAGATAGATAGATAGATAGATAGATTTAAATTGCATTTTTTTTTTGTGTTATATTTCTATCTACCTATCTCTTTTTCTTTATCTTTCATATCATATATATTGATGTAATGTACAATTTTAGGCTGGCGCTACTAGGCGACTTTGGTCGCAACACTGGTCGCATGCATAAAGATCGCTTTGGAACCAGCTTTGGAATATTTGCTCTCCAAAAGCCAGTTTGCGCACCCTTCATTGTAAGCTCTGCCTTGTGCCCAGCATGTATGAAATGCACACATATTTGGTATCGTTGAAGTCAGCAGAAGTTGACAAATATGTATTCAGGTGTGTTTGCCCAGTGGCATGCACCAGATGTCAGAAAAAAATCACCTAAAATTACATATTCACATATTTTTTTCCCTTTTTTCCTTTTACATTTTTTAAAAAGTTAAATATATCTATTTTTTTATCTATTTTTAATCCCAATATATTCTGAGAAAAACAAGACCATATACATGTAGATTTGAAGAGTAAGGGCACGTTCAGACGTGGCTACATTTTTCCGCTGCAAATGTGGTGCAGATTTGGGGCAATTATGCAACGAATCTGCACCAACATTTGCATATTTGTATATTTGTATATTTCACAGGTAATTCAGACGTTGCAGATATCACAGCGGACTTGCCACAGATGTCAGTTTTTGCATTGCAAAGGCTGAAATCTGCAGTGAAATTCAGCTTCTTCTCCGCAACGTCATGAGCATGCTGCGGAGGGAAAATTCTTCACCGCAGCCTAATTACCGCTCAGTTATTTTCTGTAACGTCTGGACTAAAGGAATATAGGAATCTACATTGGAGAAACAATACAAAAACTACAAACCAGGATGAATCTTCACAGACATACAATAAAACAGGAGGTGGATACACCCATGGGAAAACACTTCTCTGGACCTGATCACAGTTTGGCAGATTTAAAGGTACTCATTCTGAAGGGTCATTTTAAAAACAACAGAGAAAGAAAAATTTGGGAATTCAAGATGATGATAAAATTCCAGTCATTGACACAAGGCCTCAATCTAACACCAGGACTTATGAGCCACTACATGGACACACGTCACGTCCCCCATCAGACTGACTCCAGATACCTTAACTCCTAAGTCATAACCCCTATAACCTCAGTTTTATTGCCCCGACTTATCTTAATGATATATCACTTCATGTACTAATTGTCTTAGTGTAACATCTAAATGTTGTGCTTTTTTCTAAGTCATTAATTTGTAAACTGCCTGAAGAAGGGGCCTCTGTGCTCTGAAAGCTTGCATATAGAACTTTTATGGTTAGCCAATAAAGGTATCATTCCTATTATACTTTTGTCTTTTTTGACACAAAAGTATTTAACATTTCTAAAAAAGTATAGAAACAAATGTAAGAAACGGCTGCTGCAGAATTCCACTGCGGACTGTCCGCAGCGGAATTCAACAGCAATTCCGCCACGTGTGAATGTGCCCTAATAGAAGAACAATTTGCTTTTAAATCGGCACATGGCTAAAACTTGAAAATGGGCCTGGTCAGGAAGGGGGGTAAAGCCTCTGGTCAGGAAGTGGTTAATAAATCAATACTGTATTACTCTGAAATGAGTTATGATCAAGGAGTGTTGATTTTCTTTTTTCTAGTTTGATGTATGACTGCAACTTGACAATGTATAAAGACAATTCAATTTAAAAAACAAAACAAAAAACTTGCTGGGCCCAATGTGGCAGATTTGCTAATTCTGTCTGACATTAGGCAGCGCAAACTTAGACCAGGCAGTCAGAAGATGATACTGTGTACTAGACATGTTAGACACTTATCTCTTGCTTATACCATTTCTTGATTGGCTTAATTTATACTATTTTATTTGGACCAAAGTTAAAAATATTATTTATTGAAATGGCCCTTTGCTGCATTTATTGGAAGGGTGTAACATCAATTGATAGTAGTTAG
Source organism: Rhinoderma darwinii (assembly GCF_050947455.1). Taxonomy (NCBI): domain Eukaryota; kingdom Metazoa; phylum Chordata; class Amphibia; order Anura; family Rhinodermatidae; genus Rhinoderma; species Rhinoderma darwinii. The sequence continues at coordinate 179,096,646 of NC_134689.1, read as the reverse complement.
CTTATTTTCATTATGCTGGTTGAGTTCTTATAATCTTTTAATTTCTTTTTATAATACAAGTAGATAATAATTTACATATTTATATTTAGAACAAAAGTAATAGATGTTGCATTTCCTAAATAAAATATCTCTTCTAATTGCTTACTTTATTGGTACAGCAATATTGGTTTTGCCAATTCTCCACATTTTTCACTGTTCAAATTCTGTTGTAGGAAACTGTGTGTTTTTATGAAAAATAAAGTTGACAATGAATACTATAAAAATGTACTTTGAATTCAGTTTTTTTCTTTCCCTTTAATATTTAATTCAGTTCAGAGAATAAATTCAAAGTGACAGCATTGGTCTGACCTTGCAAATAAAAGAAATCTATTGCAGTATAATTAGTAAAATGAACTTTGCTTAGTTGCTTTTCTCCTTTATTCAAAAAATTACTGGCCTGGGGAGCAATTAAGTGACCTAACATGTCAGATCATAAAAATGTGTTACACATATCTTTGTTTGGAATGACAGGCTAACCATGAAGGCAGTATTGATGCAGACTCAAATCTCTTGTTGCATTCATTTTTAGAATTCAAAAATTGAATAATTACATTGATTTCTTAAATGTTCAGACAATTGTTACAATTATTACTACAATTCATATGGTATATAATTCATACAATGGTTTGAAAAATACCAAGCTTCAAAAATAAGTTTTGAAGTCATTCTTCATAATTAAACTTTGCAACAAATCTATTTTTTGTAACATGCAGGAAAAGAAAGTCAATTTTTGTTGAGCACATTTTTATTTTTATTTTTTTTATAATGGAATTCCATTTAATACAGCATGTTGCAGTAACATGTTTATTGTATTTGTTTACAATTTTATATTTTCCAAATGTATTATTGATGACAGATATAATTTGACTGATATATGGCTGTAACAAAATTGTTTTGTCTAATTTTTAACTCACATTATGCCAGGCTTTACCTTTGAAATATTATAATGAATGGTATTATTGTAGGAATTTCATCAAGATTCGCTCAAGAAGCTTCCTGTTAGAATAGTAAACTTGTATGGTAAGTATATCTCTTGAGACAATGTCCCAAAGCAGTAAAAACCCACCATGGGAAAATGTAAACTCATGAGACAAAACTTTCAATTTGGCTTATCAAAGTTTGGTATTGAGCATGCCCTTGTGCATCAATAAAAAAGGATGCGCATAGTAATAGCAGAAGTGGTGGCTAAACTGCTCTCACCATGGCTATCGTCCGACCATGCCATAGGCACCCATGCCTATTAACTGTATCTGTTCATTCTTCTTTTCCATGTACCCATACATTCCTTTTAAGACCACTTGTTGAGTTTCTGTCATAAAACACCTTTTTTTACTGACTTTACATCATAAAGCATTATGCCAACCTTGGGAGAACCCTTGATACATTACAGTACATATATTGTACTGTAAAGCAGATGTTTTCTTTTTATCTTACTGACCTTTTCCAATTTTTTTTCTGCAGCAAATTGATTGTAGTTTAGCAGTTCTCAAGTGCTTTGACACTTCTTTTCTATCTGTGGTTCTGATGACTGGAATTTAGGGTTAACACGATAGGCCTCACACTACCATATTTGTGATCCATATCAAACTAAATGCATTTTAATGGGCTATGAAACCCACAGTTTAGATATATAGTAGTATATAGAAATTTCTCGGGTGCCATATACGGACTGCGTTTTTACCAAGAAACACTGCTTTCAGTACATCTAGGGAAAAACTCAGTCTGAGATATGACACTGCACATGGAACTATGCTTCCCAAAATACAGTCTGCAATACGGTTCCCTATTCCCCTATTATAAGTTTGTGTATGAATCCTTACATGAGCAATGTGATGGGTATTTTTTGTTGTATCTGTTAGCTGACAGATCAAAATACAGATGTAGCAAAGTAAAACTTGCCCTTTAATACTTTGAGACTGCATTGTGAGTTAGGCCATGTTCAGACGTGGCGGCATTTTCCCGCAGAAAACGTTGCTGCAGATTCTTTGCGAATTTGCAGCAACATTTTCATATTTGACAGGTAATTCAGACATTGTGGATATCACAGCAGACTTGCTGCAGATTTCAGCCTTTGCAATGAAATCCACAGTGAAATTCCGCTTCTTCTCCGCAACATAATGAGCATGCTGCTGAGCTGAAAGATAACAGATCTGGGGCCTTCATTAGACCCCCCAGGCTGCCATGACAAGCTTCAGCAGCCTGCTGTGGCATCACGTGGAGGGCGATGGGCTGACAGAGGTGGCCATCCCCCTCTTTCTAATGGCTTAGATGCTATTTACCGCGGCCTCTAGGGGCTTGTCCACACGTAACGGATTGCTGCGTATTTTCCATCTGGAATTTAATAAATGTCATCCACACGCCAAATTCAGTCCAGAAATTCACCTGCGGTGCTTAATTTTAGTAATTACTGCTGCGGAAAGTGGACTGATTTCCTGCTGTTTTATGATATTTTGCGTGATTTGCTGCGGATACGCTACAAACTTTCTTACAGGGGTGGAAATGACATCACAGGAAGAAGAAATATCATCATCACACAGCCCTTGAATCTATTTTCCGCAGTAAAAAACACATGAAATGGTGCAGATTGTCTGCTAGTTGATGCCTGAATGCTGTGGAAATTTTCTGCAGAAAATCCGTTACGTGTGGGCAAACCCTAAGCGTATACACTGTGGAATATCCACAACGGAATTCTGTACGAAAATTCTGCATCATTTACAGTTTCAGCAAAGTGGATGAGATTTAGGAAATCTCATGCCCATGCTACGCAAAAAAAATGCAGTGTAAACGTTGATAAATTGACCTGCGGTGTTGAATTTAAAGCCGCAGCATGTCAATGTATGCTGCATTTTCGTTGCTTTTCTGTTGCAGGTTTTCCCCATTGATTCCACCGCAAAAATCGCAACTCAGGTTAAAAAAAAAGTGTCATACTTACCCAGAGCTCCCTGCTTCTTCCTGTAGTCCAGCCTGCTCGGATGACGTTTCATCCCATTTCAGCCAATCACAGGCTGCAGCGATAACATGGCCTGCAAAGTCCTGTTAGGAGGTCACACTACGCACAGAAGAGAGGTGAGAGGGTAAGTATAATGCCGGGTTCCCACGTAGTGTAAACACTGCGGAATTTCCACAACAGAATTGTGTTCGGAAATTCCACAGCATTTACAGTAGCAGCAAAGTGGATGAGATTTTGTAAATCTCATGCCCACCCTGCGGTAAAAGAACACGCAGCATAGACGTTAATAAATTTCATTCCGCAGCATGTCAATTTATGCTGCGTTTTTGTTGATTTCTGTTGCGGGTTTTCCCCATTGAATTCAATGGGGATGCAAATCTTGCAACAGAAAGCCAAGTGTTGCGACATTTGCAAAAGGAAAAAAAAAACATACTTACGCAGAAGTCTGTGTTTCTTCGTCCAGTCCGGCCTCCTGGGATGATATTGCATCCCATGGAACCGCTGCAGCCAATCACAGGCTGCAGCAGTCACATGGGCTGCAGCGTCATCCAGGGAGGCCGGACCGGACTGCACAGGAGGAACGCGTAACCATAACAACGGCGTAGGTAAGTATGAACGTTTTTACGTATTTACGGTTTTTAATAAAACGCACCACAATGTTGTTGTTTTTTGGACGGAATGTACTGTGGGTTCCAGGTCGCATAAGCTGCACAGTTTTTACGCTGCTTATTCGACCCGTGAGAACCCTGCTTTATAGCGCATTTAATGCGTTTTTAGGTGTTTTCACATTTTGATGTAGAAATAGGTGCGTTTTTATGATGCGGATTTTGGTGCGTTTCTTTTTAAAACCAGTCAGATACAATTCGCAAGCGGTACCGCAAGATAAATGGACATGTTGCTGATTTTAAAATACACACCGCATGTCAATTTACGCGCAGAAAAAAAATCTGAAATGTGTAGATGAGATTTCTTGGGGTCTCATTTACTTTGCTGGTACCATATTACGCTGCGAATTTGTTGCACGAAAATCCACACGCAATATGGATCGTGTGCCTTAGTACGGCGCTGAACAGCCTTCAGGCACTGCCATACAGGCTTCATTAGATTTTGTGGGTGTTGAGATATTCTAGTAGAAAAAATATCTGGACATATGGAGTCCCATGGAGCATGCCATAGTTTTGCTTCTATCAGATTCATACTAAATCTGATATATGAAAATCCCTCTATGTGTGAATGAAATCGAAGGCATATAGAGGTACAGTAGAGAGCTTATACACCTCTATGGAAGCCCTATAATGACTGTACAAAACAGAGTTGTAATACTGCACGGAAAAAAGATTTAGCAAATCGCTGTAAAAATATGTACGGTTTTCGACCGCGTAGAAAAATCTCACCGTGTGAATACGACCTTAGGGCTCATACACACTGCCATATTACAGCTCCATTTTGGACAGAGTCATAATAGAGCTTCCATAGAGGTGTATAAGCCCTCAACTGTACCTCTATATGCCTTCGCATTTTTACAGTGATTTGCTAAATCTTTTTTTCGGTGCGGTTTTTGGCTTCGGGTGAAAACCGCACCATGTTAATAAATCCAAAGAGTAATTTAGTCCATGTTGGGGCTTTAAAAAAAATGTGACAATGGCAAGGCAATTTTAAAGAAATCTTTTTAATAAAAGTTCAATAAATTATATGTACCCCAAAATGTTTTCTATCAAAACGACAACTCATCCCACAAAATACAAGGTCTTATTTGGATACATTAAAGGAGAAATAAAAAAAAAAGTACTGCTGGAACACAGAGGGGGGGGGGGGGGATTTAAAATTAATTTAGACCCCAGACCAGACCCCTAAAATTAGTCAGACCCCAGACAGACCCCCACCAGTTGAGGTCCCCTACTGCATGCAGTGCTTATATATAAGCTGTATAAAAACTATTTATCTGGATGCTATGTACTATATATATTGCTGTTATATGGCTAGTCATTTGGGGGCTATAAGGGCATGACCAGACGTGGCGGAATTGCTCTGGAATTCCGCTGCGCACAGTCCGCAGCGGAAATCCGCAGCGTACACGTTTCTCCATTGCTTTCCACAGCTTTTTAGTTGGGTTCGTTTACACGTTGCGGACAATTCCGCTGCGGAGCATAGGCTGCGGTGCGGAATTTGTGTCCGCAGCATACACTGACTGTTGCGGACGTGTAGCGGACTTTTTGCGGACTCATTGCGGAATTTCTCCATTGACTTCAATGGAGAGTCAAAATTCTGCAATGAAGTCCGCAGATGTTATGTGTGCTGCGGAGCGTATTGGTTTTACTAACATGATAGTTCTTCATTCTGGCTGGACCTATGTATTTCTAGGTCTACAGCCAGACTGAGGAAGTCAATGGGGCTCCCGTAATTACGGGTGACTACGTGTGTGTACCCGTAATTACGGGAGCGTTGCTAGGCAACGTCAGTAAATAGTCACTGTCCAGGCTGCTGAAAGAGTTAAATGATCGGCAGTAACTGTTTCAGCACCCTGGACAGTGACTTCCGATCACAATATACATCAACCTGTAAAAAAATAGAAGTTCCTACTTATCGAGAACTCCCTGCTTCTTCCTCCAGTCCGGCCTCCCGGGATGACGTTTCAGTCCAAGTGACGGCTGCAGCCAATCACAGGCTGCAGCGGTCACATGCACTGCCGCGTCATCCAGGGAGGTCGGGCTGGATGTCGAAAGAGGGACGCGTCACCAAGGCAACGGCCAGGTAAGTATGAATTTCTTTTTCTTTTACTAGGGAAAGGGCTGTCCCTTCTCTCTATCCTTCCCCTCAATACGCAACGGCTAGTCCGCATCAATTTAATGCCCATTTTAGGCAAAGCCGCAACAGAATCTGCAACGCAGATTCTGTGTGGCATTGATGCGGACAGTGTATGCAGAACTCTGCCACATCTGGGCATACCCTAAGACAATATTTATCTTGTTTTGTTTTGGATTTCCCAACCTACAGTGCCCCGCATATTAGCTACAAAAATTTGGAGGGAACATTCCATTTGTCCAGAGCACATTAAGGGCTTGTCCACACGTAACGGAATTGCTGCGTATTCTCTGTCCGGAATTGCGGACGGAAAATTCGCAGTACAATACAGTAGCAGCAAAGTGGCTGAGATGGGACAAATCTCATCCACACGCTGTGTAAAATTTCCGTCGTGAAATTCACCTGCAGTGCGTTTTTTTTTGTTCCACAACATGTTGAATCCTGCTGCAGAAAGTGGACTTATTTGCTGCGTTTTTCTGAGGAGATATCACCAACTCTCAGACTTTAAATGAACGCAGCAAAATATGAAACCATTTTCTACAGTAAAAAACGCAGGAAATGGTGCGATTTTTCCGCAGCGGAATGTCTGCTAGTTTTAGCGGAAATGCTGCAGAAATTTTCTGCAGCAATTCCGTTACGTGTGTACAAGCCCTAGAGCAGTGTAAGGCCTTATTCACACGAACGTGTATTACGTCCATGATACGCGCGTGTCGCACGGACCTATGTTAGTGAATGGGGCTGTTCAGACAGTCCGTGATTTTCACGCAGCGTATGTCCGCTGCGTAAAATTCACAACATGTCCTATATTCGGCCGTTTTTCGCGCATCACGCACCCATTGAAATCAATGGGTGCGTGAAAATCGTGCACGGCACACGGAAGCACTTCCGTGTGCCGCACGTGATTCACGCTACAGTTGTAAAATAAATGAATGAAAAAATAAAAACACCTCCTGCTTTTATGTTTGTAAACATAAAAACAGAGTGTCATAACGATGCCATATGCGCGAAAATCACTCAGGCACGCACCAAATACTGATGCCACACGGAACAGCTACGCACGCAAATCGCAGCATTTTTTGCGCAGGCAATACGCACACGCTCGTGTGAATAAGGCATAACAATAAGGGTATGTGCACACAACCTATTTTCAGACATAATTCAGGCGTTTTATGCCTCGAATTACGCCTGAAAAGACGTCTCCAATACGTCTGCAAACATCTGCCCATTGCCTGCAATGGGTTTTACAATGTTCTGTGCAGACGAGGTGTAATTTACGCCCGCGTCAAAGTAGTGCAGGACACTTCTTGGGACGTATTTGGAGCCGTTTTTCATTGACTCCAATGAAAAACAGCTCCAATTACGTCCGTAAAAGACACCGCGAAAAACGCGAGTACATGCAAAAACGTCTGACATTCAGGAGATGTTTTCGCCTGAAAACAGCTCCGTAATTTCAGACGTATTTTGCGCTGTCGTGTGAACATACCCCAAGGCTCGGTTCCCACATAGCGGAAACGCTGCAGAATTTCTGCAACAGAATTCTGTGCGGAAATTCTGCAGCATTTACAGTAGATTTAAAAAATCTCATGTCCACACTGCGGGGAAAATAACGCAGAGAAAACTTTCATAAATTGGGCTGCTGTGCGGATTTAAATCTGCAGCATGTAATTTTATGCTCCGTTTTTGTTGCATTTCTGTTTCGGGTTTTCCCCATTGAATTCAATGGGGATGTAAAACCCGCAACAAATAGCGAATAGGCGGAATCATAACAACGCTTACTTCTGTTCTTGTTCCAGGCTGGCCACCTGGAATGAGGTTTCATCCCATGTGACTGCTGCAGCCATTCACAGGCTGTAGCAGTCAAATGGGCTGCAGTATTATCCCGGGAGGCTGGACTGCAAAACAACAGAGGTACGTGTCTCCATCACTACAAACGGAGTAAGTATGAACTTTATTTTGTGGTACAGTTTTTTAACAGAATGGGCTGCGGGTTCTAGGTTTGCTGGTTTTACGCAGCGTATCTGACTCGGGGGAACCCGGCATAATGATGCTGTTTTCTTAAAAAAAATGATGCAAAAGTACAGTTTCTGACGTCTTTTTTTTTCCAAAACAAGAAGTAGATAAAAAAAGAGAGGAAAAGACTTCCTTTTTAACTTTTGCTGCACCGCTGGCTTTGGTTAAAAAAGATTCACTGGAAACTGAACACTAAAAGGACATTTTATTCTGGCAGGTCTCCTGTAAAATACATTTATCCAATCAACAGCAGTATTTTGGGAATAGTGGTTTGGGAAAGCTCAGAAGCTGCGCGCACATGATTACCAGCAGGTGGGTGGTTGTGATTGACTGCATGGACTATTGTGCAGGATCAAAGAAAACTGACGCAAACAGCCGAGCGCTGTACTCGGCTGCTTCTGTCATTCCAATAGACTTTGAATACAACGGCAGCCCGCATTCTCGACTGCCGCTACATTCAATGTCTTCCTCACTGCGGTCCATTTAATGGATAGTGTTCCATATAGAGCCCACTGTAGATAGTGTCCCATATAGAGCCCGCTGTAGATAGTGTACCCTGTAGAAAGTGTCTTATATAGAACCCCCTGTATATATGGTCTGCTGTAGAGCCCCCTGTAGATCGTGCCCCCCCATAGAGCCCTCTGTTGATAGTGCCCCTCGTAGTGCCCTCTGTATATAGTGCTCCTTGTTGAGTCTCCTGTAGATAGTGGCCATCATATAGCCCCCTGTAGATAGTGCCCATAATAGAGCCTCCTGTAGATAGTGCCCCCCATGGAGTCTCCTGTAGATAGTGCCCCCCATAGAGTCCCCTGTATATAGTGCCCCCTGTAGATAGTCCCTGACCCCGTTCTTGCACCATTCTCCAGCGATGAGACCAGGCCTCATCCAGTGGAACGTCGCAGCGGGCACAATTAAATCATCTTACCAAATGCATTATTGCTAAAGCGCCGAATAGTGAGGCAAGGAACTGATAGTTCCCGTGCCTCGCTAGACAGCGCTACACTAATCAGTTGAGTGCAGGGGACCGGTTCTAGGTCCCACTTCTCCCCGGTTCTCCAAACCGGATGTAATTCTAACAACTGGTTTTGGAGAACCGGCCGGATCCCACCCCTGCACCATTACAAGTCTTTTTAGAGAGACAGCCAAGCCCTATATAACGCAAGAAAATGGAGAGCCTGCATCTTACACACAATGAGAGGATGAGCAGGAGAGGTAAAAGTTAAGCTCTGCTGTTAGCAGTGCTGTATGTAGGCTCTCTCTTCATCTGAGAAATGCTCAGGGCCGCTGAGCGGAGAAGAAGGCTTGGATGTAAAGAATATTAATCTGCTTTTCTAAAAGAAGATTAAACTGGTGGCAGAGAATGGAACTTCAGCTCAGTAGGAGGACATGCACATTACTATACATATTGAACACCATGGGGCGCCATTCAAATTAAGTAAGGGAATATTTTGCAACTAGAGCATTTTTGTAACATAAGGTAAATTACAAAACGAATACATTTTTCATGCTTAATTATATTGCAATAACATTGCACCACAACAAACAAGGACTCAAACAGGTACATAGTCTTAAAAATATAAAATTTATGGCAGACGGAAAATAAATAAGCAGACTGCACGTTCCTATATAGTGGGCAATCGCAAAAAAAGTATACTTTGTTTAACATTGGGGCCAATGGCTGACGTATGACACTGCTTGGCTATACAGTGGCATACACCAAGGTACATGTTTGAGGTATACATTGGGGAATACTCCTGACATATGCATCTGATGTATACTCAGTGTGATTTGAACAGAGCCTAAGATGTACAAACTGGATGGCTACAGAGAATGAGAAGCTGATTTATGTCTGTTCCTGTTTGCAAACAGACGGAAAATCCAAACTATATAAGATTATAAATTAGATTTGAAATATAGAAATAAAAAACATAAAAAAGAAAAGTTACATGAAAAATGTATCAACTTAATAATGGAGACATTGGTAATTGCTTAGAATTACTATCATAAAGTGTTTTTCATTGATTCTTTGCTTTGCATATTGTAATGTTATATTTTTTTAGATTCTCATAAACTAGTATTTCACTAGTATACATTTCATCATTTAGCTTATAGCCTTTGGCATGTGATGTTGGACATAAACTGCTGTAATGGATCCCCCTTGTGTGAAGGATTTATTTCCTGATTAATGATAATATAAAGAGGATCTAAAACAATTTTTTCTTAATATATTGAGTTTGATATTTAAATCATTTGTTCTCCATCTGGCTTGTAAATTGCATTGATTGCTTCAGTTGTTGAAACTCAATTGCTTTATCAAGATTCTTGGAATAATTATCATAATGAAGCACATCTGTGATTTTGTTCTATATGTTACAATATTTAATGAAATAATACATAAGGAATTTTTAACAAAAAAAGCAGAGAATTCTTCCTTTGAAATTTCAATACACGACTGTTGTTAATAAAGCCAGGAACATTTTTGTTTCCAGCGTATTTATTGAAAAGTAGGAAGCATGAGAGCAAGAATATTAAACAATAATGTCCCGACACAGGGGGATCGCCATAATAAGATGTGGACAGCAGGTTAAAAAGCCCCATTAACCTAGGATGCAGTGTTATACGGCATGAGTATTGCAACATGAGTATTACAACATTAAGCAACAATAAAAATGTAAGCCAGGACAGAGACAGGTCAAGGTGGACTATATACAGTGTATAAGTCAATATATATCGGGCCAGGGAGTCAGCAGGTATACCTAGCACCACTCTATGTAGGTGTAATAGTGTAAATTGCAAAAAGCTGTAAAATCAAACCAGGGTTTGCCATATTTTGTTAAACTGATCTATTGTACTTGTTCTAATGGCTGCAATTTTTTATAACACAAAATCCAAGCATTTTTTGAATGACAGCCTCCATTGACAAAGAAGGTTTCCTCCAATGCTGGGCTATATGAATTATGACCAACATCATCAGATTCTGAAAACAACTTACAAGCAAAATGAGGTACTTATAGAGCATGTGCACCAGATTGTCTCTAAACTAAGCATTGTGAAAAGCAAAGAGTGAAAACAATATGTAAATGAGGTTGACAGGCCCAAATAGCTTTACCTGTGTGCAGGGAGTGATAATTTTAACAATCAATTCCAGAGTGTGCATTGTGAGCCTCGGGTGGGTGTAAGGCCTAGGCAGGGTGGTCAAAGAAAATATGGAATGAAGCACCATGAGTGATGGCAAAACAAATGTTATACTAAAACAGATGTTACTTCACACCCCAGCCATAGCAATAAAATGGAACACTTCTCAGCATTAACACTGTTCCTGTAACTTTAGGCAGACTATTATGGCTGCCTCATCATTTAGCGACAAACTAGAGAAAAACACGGAGTCATATACTATTATGATTTTAAATGCCAAAAGGCATAAGAACATATAAACTTGATTGGACAATACAGAGTAAAATTTGTTAAAAAAGAGACTTTCAAATCAGACAACTGTATATCAGTTGCACAAAGGACATAGGAGCACATAGTTGTCAAAGAGAAAAGCTCCAGAGGAGGGCTACATAGCCATATTTAAGAGCACAAAACTGAGAAAAAGGAGTGAAAAACGCCACAAGTAATGAAAAAGATTACAAATCTTTATTGAGATTTGGAAACACAATGTTAAATAAGACAAATTAAAAATAAGGATCAAAAATGCCAGTGTGGTTGATTTGAAAAAGGTTATTTAACCACGAGTGTCCTACGTTTTGAAAAATTCAAATAAGCATATATGCCCCCAATGGTAAACAAAGGCCGGTGTTCGTAATGCATCATCATAGCGTCTATACATCTGGTGTGGAATAATATAGAAGTGGCAACGTTTAAGGACAGACAGTAAAAAAGAGGTCCTAATGCCAATAGTGTCAGAAATAAAAAAAGACGCTAGATAGAAGCATGACCAAAAACGCCGGCGCAGATATAAAATTGAGTACACAAAAGGGGAGAAATATCCCGGCATATATAGTGCTATTTAGTCAGGCAGAAAAAGGCCTTAACTGACAGGTATCAACGTGAACTTACCCATGGGAGAAAAGGTGATCAAACAACCCACACAGTAGAGCCTGATGTAATTGCGCCCCAACACGCGTTTCGCTAATGTAGCTTCCTCAAGGGGTGGTATGTGACAGGTAAACTTGTCATGTTTATATAGCTCGGTCGTGATGAACATAATGATGTTCCGATGTGTCCTTCCGGACTGGTCTCCGGCGAATGCGCGGGAGTCTGCCAAGAGCCGCGGGATCCCCGTCGCCTGTCGTCACACCAGCACTGCGCCTGCGTGCCCCCAAGGATGCGTGTCCATGGAGACAGAGCAGCCACAGCAGTAGCGTCCAGACGAGAGGAACGGGACGAAGCTCACAGACTCTCCACCGCGTGCACAACCCCGGAACGGAGGATATACTTGTAAGTGTATCAGTGATTGATTGATTGATATAGTCGTACAGACTATTATATATCTAATATATATGCCAAACATATATCCCCCATTTAATAATACACGTGAAAATGGTGAAAGTGATAGGTAACAACATACATTGCATTTTATGATTAGGGCTTATTGTTTATGGCTGATAATATACCAGACTAAAAACAAATCCAAAAAATGATAAGGTAATGAAAATAACAAAAATAAAGGTGACAACAAACGACCAAAGAAATCGCGGTAATGTGAATATGACACTAAAGTATTTTAAAGCCACAGTATCAATATAATCTAATTATAATGACAAAATATAAAAACAAAAGTGAACAAAGAACATGATGACCATGTAAAGAAGACGCAATGACAACTATTGCGAATGTGAGTTCAAAAACAGAAAAAAATTATATGTGAGCGGGGAGAAATTATGACAAATTATTAGGTCACAGAGAAATTACATCTGATATCTATACAGACTAGGATATCAAGCATCTCAATTAACCCTTTCAAGACCGAGCTCATTTTGACCTTCATGACCAGCCCCATTTTCTCAAATCTGACATGTGTCAATTTATGTGTTAATAACTCTGGAATGCTTTTGCCTATCCAAGCGATTCTGAGATTGTTTTCTCGAGACATATTGTACTTTATGTTAGTGGAAAAATTTGATCAATAAATTCATTGCTTATTTGTGAAAAACACCAAAATTTAGAGAAATTTTCAAAAATTATGATTTTTCTTATTTTAAATGTATCTGCTTGTAAAACAGATCGTAATACCACACAAAATAGTTACTATTTTACATATTCCATATGTCTACTTTATATTTGCATTGTTTTTTGAACATTATTTTATTTTTCTAGGACGTTACACGGCTTAGTACTTTAGCAGCAATTTCTCACATTTTCAAGAAAATTTCAAAAGGCTATTTTTACAGGGGCCAGTTCAGTTCTGAAGTGGCTTTGAGGGCCTTATGTACTAGATAGACCCCATAAATCACCCCATATTAAAAACTGCATCCCTCAAAGTATTCAAAACAGCATTCAGAAAGTTTCTTAACCCTTTAGGCGCTTCACAGGAATTAAAGCAAAAGTACAGGTGAAATTTACAAATTTTCTTTTTTTTGCTGAAATTCATTTGTAATACATTTTTTTCTGTAACACAGAAGGTTTTACCCGAGAAATGCAACTCAATATTTATTGCCCAGATTCTGCAGTTTTTAGAAATATCCCACATGTGGCCCTAGTGCGCTAATTTACTGAAATACCGGCCTCAGAAGCAAAGGAGCACCTAGTGGATTTTGGAGCCTCCTTTTTTTAGAATATATTTTAGGCACCATGTCAGGTTTGAAGAGGTCTTGTGGTGCCAAAACAGTGGAAATCCCCCAAAAGTGAGACGGTTTTGGAAACTACACACCTCAAGGAATTTATCTAGGGGTATAGTTAGCATCTTGACCCCACAGGTCTTTTGCTATATTTATTGGAGTAAGTCTGTGAAAGTGAAAATATACTTTTTTTCTGAAAAAATATAAAAAAAAATAATATTTGCAAGGAATAAAGATTAAAAAGCACCCCAAAACTTGTAAAGCTACTTCTCCCGATTACGCCAATACCCCATATGTGGTCGTAAACTGCTGTTTGGACCCACAGCAGAGCTCAGAAGGGAAGGAGCGCCATTTAGATTTTGAAGTGCAGATTTTGCTGGATTGGTTTTCAGTGCCATGTCGCGTTTGCAACGCCCTGGAGGGAGCAAAACAGTGGAATCCCCCCAAAACTGACCCCATTTTGAAGACTACACCCCTCAAGGAATTTTTCTAGGGGTATAGTTAGCATTTTGACCCCACAGGTTTTTTGCTGAATTTAGTGGAATTAGGCAATGAAAATGAAAATATACTTTTTTCTGAAAAAACATAGAAATGTTTAATTTTTACAATGAATAAAGTAAAAAAATCATCCCAAAATTTGTAAAGCAATTTGTCCTGATTACAGCAATACACCATATGTGGTAATAAACTGCTGTTTGGACACACGGCAGGACTCAGAAGGGAAAGAACAATATTTGGCTTTTGGAACTCAAATTTAGCTGGAATGGTTTTCGGGTGTCATGTCGCATTTGCAAAGCCCCTGAGGTACCAAAACAGTGGAAACCTCCCAAAAGTCCCTTTAGGGGACTGGAACGAGCGATCATTAGGTCGCTGGTACAATACACTGCAGTACTAATGTATTGCAGTATAATGTCATTTTACAGGCTCCTGTAACAGCGCGATCGCTGTTCCTGTCCGTTAGTCCCGGGTGTCAGCTGTAATACACAGCTGACACCTGCAGAATATGGAGCGGGCGCAGCGCGTGAGTCCGCTCCATATATAACCCCTCACACCACTACATGCTATTAAGTCGTGGTGCGCCAAGGCGTTAATGCGCAGCGTATGGTGCAAATTGAAAATTACAATTTTCCACTGATATGCCATTTTAATGCACAATACGTTGTGCCCAGTTTGTGCTACTGAAGACAAATACCTCATACAATGTTGAGCGGGTTCTCCCGGATATAAAATATCATATATGTGGACGTAAGCTGGTGTTTGGGCACGCTGTGGGGCTCAGAACGGAGGGAACGCCATTTGGCTTTTGGAGCGCAGATTTTGCTTGGTAACTGTTCTGTTTGGGGTTTTGCTGGTATTTCAGTTATGATGTGGGGGTATATGTAACCTGTGCGGAGAACATCAGGACATAATAAGAGGGTATAATGATGGGGTACATAAATAATAATCCGCAGATATGTGGCCGTTGTCGCACTGATAAATGGTCGCCTGATCTCATCTGCTTTTGGAACACTCTGCAAATTTTGCATCGCCATATTCTGAGAGCCAGAACTTTTTTATTTTTTCTCCAACGGAGCCGTGTGAGGGCTTATTTGTTGCGGGACAATCTGTACTTTTCATTGGTACCATTTTAGGGTACATGTGATTTTTTTTATCACTTTTTATTAGATTTTTTTGGAAGCAAAGTGACAAAGAAACATAAATTCTGACAATGTTTTTTGTATTTTTTTTTTTACACTTTTCACCGTGTGGTATAAATGACATTTTACTTTATTCTGCGGGTCGGTACGATTACGGCGATACCATATGTATATAGGTTTTTTATGTTTTGTGGCGATTGCGCAATAAAATCACTAAGATAAAATTATTTATTTTCTGTGTCACCATATTCTGAGAGTCATAATTTTATATTTTTCCGTCAAAAAAGCGGTGTAAGGGCTTGTTTTTTGCGGGACGGGTTGTAGTTTTTATTGGTACTATTTTGGGGTACATGCGACTTTTTGATCACTTTTTATTCTATATTTTGGGAGGGTTGATGACCAAAAAAAAGTGATTCTGACATTGTTTTTTAATTATTTTTTTTGCGGTGTTCACCGTGCGGGAAAAATAATATTATAGTTTTATAGTTTGGGTCGTTACGAACGCGGTGATACCAAATATGTGTACTTTTTTTAACATTTTCATTTTTTTCCTATAATAAAAGTCTTATTATAGGAAAAAAAGCATTATTTTTTTTTTGTAACTTTTATAACTTGTTTTTACACTTTTATAAAACTTTTTTATTACTTTATTTTTTACTTTTTACTTGTTTTACTTGAAACCTGGCAGCACTGATCGCTGCTATAATACATTACACTACCTAGGTAGTGTAACGTATTATAAACTGTCAGTGTGACGCTGAGAGTCACACTGACAGGAAGCTTATGAGAACCAGCATCCGGCTGGTTCTCATAGGCTGCTGTGCATGGCAGACCCGGGGGCTGTTATATGGCCCCCGGTTCTGCCTTATAACCGACTGCAGCACCAGCAATCGGTCCCCGGCAAAGTTTGTTGTAGCAACAAA
Organism: Rhinoderma darwinii; assembly: GCF_050947455.1. Taxonomy (NCBI): domain Eukaryota; kingdom Metazoa; phylum Chordata; class Amphibia; order Anura; family Rhinodermatidae; genus Rhinoderma; species Rhinoderma darwinii. Next base: position 179,080,502 of record NC_134689.1, on the reverse strand, counting down.
CTTTCCAGTTTGTTATAGCAACAAACTTTCCAGTTCGTAGCTACAACACACTTTCCCTGCGATCACATGACCGGGACCTGAACTAATCAGGTCCCGATCATATCTCCGGGACCAGAGGCAGGTGATAACAGCGCGATCCGGGTGTCAGCGCTACTCTGAGACACCCGGATCGTGCTTTTAACACCCATCGAGAATTCACGTCGGCACTGCACAGAGCCCAGCAAGTGCCGATGTGAATATACAGTGGGCGGTCGGGAAACGAGATCATTATTGTTTTGCTAGATGATCCTTCCATCTGGTACATCTCCGGAAACACATCGGAAGTGAACACAATATAGATCAACCCAACGGAATCTAAACAATATAAGAAAACAGGCAAATTAATAACAATGCATAAAATATAACATAAAACAGACATTTTCACAGACAGAGGAGTTTTTTTTTACCATTATTAAGTCATTCACGAACAGAGGTAGCCCTATAAAAAGGCAGCAAAGCTTAAATTCTCATTGAGACCATGAGGAGTCATGGTGCCCAATGTGACAATCCACCTGCATTCTTATGGTGCAAGCGTCATCTTCACATCTCCACCTCTGACACCACAATGTATCCTGTCTATGCCCCGTACAGAGAAGGTTTTGGGATCGCATCCATGGTGCAATTTGAAATGCTTGGGAATTGTTTTCAAAGTTGTTATATCCCCTATATCCTTCGCGGCAGATATATCCCTTACATGTTCCCGGCACACGAATTCTCAGTTGCCTCGAGGTTAGGCCTACATAGACCTTAGGACATCCGCATGTAGCATAATAGATGACATGAGTTGTGCTACAGGAGATATATTGCAGAATTTTGAACCGTCTTTCGTTTTTGATGGAATCGAAGAATGTAGTACGTAAAATATTGGGACAAGCCACGCAATCCCCACAAGGAAAACAACCCTGAACAGGACCTCTAATTGAGAAGGGATTCTGTTGTTTGGGTATGTAGTGACTTTTAACTAACATATCCTTTAGATTTTTACTTCTTCTCGCCGTCATCTGAGGATTTTGTGGTAGGGCTACAGTCAGAGATGGTTCCAATTGCAAGATGGGCCAATGTTTTTGTAGTATAGATCTCATTGTCTGCCACTGATTATTATAAGTGGAGACAAACCTGATCTTATTATTCGCCACATCTTTCTTGTTGGTTTTTAATGGGTGTAGTAATTGTTTGCGTTCCATTTTTTTGGCCCGATTGTATCCTTGTTTAATGCATCTCTGACTATAGCCCCTCTCCCCAAATCGCTCTTTTAGGTCCTGTGCTTGTTTCTCAAATTTAAAATTGGAAGAGCAAATCCGCTTTATCCTCAGGAATTGACCCACCGGGACAGCTTTTACAGTTGAGTAGGTATGTGCTGATGTGGCGTGCAGCAGGGAATTGACCGACGTCTCCTTCCTGAAAACGTCAGTCTGTAGTCTTCCCTCTTCATCTGCCTCAATGGACATATCCAGAAAATCCACTCTTCGTCTGTCATGGACATAAGTAAGTTTTATGTTCCAGGCATTGATATTCATTTCCTGCATAAAGTTGGTGAGTTGTGTCTCTGTGCCCTGCAAGATGATGAGTACATCATCAATGTAGCGTAGCCAGTACTGCACATGGTCTGTGGCGCATGCGCCGTCGCCATGCACAACCTGCCTCTCCCAAAATCCAAGAAACAGGTTGGCATACGACGGCGCGCACGCCGCCCCCACGGCAGCACCTTGCTTTTGAACATAAAAGGCGTCCTTAAAGACAAACAGATTGTGGGTAAGGATGTATTCCAAGAGTTCAATCACCAAGTCGCACAATTGGCTGTCCCGGTAGCTCATTCCCAGGAAAAAACGGACCGCATTGATTCCGTCCCGATGTCTAATACTTGTGTATAGAGACTCTACATCGGCTGTAACCAACAGCATGTCAGTCTCTAGAGATATCCCATCGATTCTTGTGAGTACCTCAGTGGTATCTCTCACATATGATGGTAGGCACTCTACTAAGGGTTTCAAGTAGAAATCAATGAACCTACATGCCGGATAGCAGTCCCCCTATCCCTGACACGATCAGTCGGCCTGGTGGATCAACTACACTTTTATGGATGTTTGGAAGAAGATAAAAAGTTGGAATTTTGGGGTATTTGACTGTGAGACCGTCAAGTACCTTTTTAGGAATTATTCCCTTGTCAAAAGCACTGTTTAAAATTTTCTCCAGTTCAGAGGAGAAGGGACCTATTGGGTTGTAAGTGAGTTTCAAATATGTCTCCTTATCCTTCAACTGGCGAAATGCTTCCTTTTTGTATAATTTGGTTGGCCAAATCACGATGTTACCCCCCTTGTCCGCTGCTTTGTAAACCACGTCATCAAGTGATTGTAAAGCCTTTAACGCCGCTCGCTGCGCGGCTGTAAGATTAATTGATAAGCTTACAGCCGCGCAGCGACCAGCGTTTAAGGCTTTACAATCACTTGATGACGTGGTTTATAAAGCAGCGGACAAGGGGGGTAACATCGTGATTTGGCCAACCAAATTATACGAAAAGGAAGCATTTCGCCAGTTGAAGGATAAGGAGACATTTTAAACTCACTTACAACCCAATAGGTCCCTTCTCCTCTGAACTGGAGAAAATTTTAAACAGTACTTTCCTAAAAAGGTACTTGACGGTCTCACAGTCAAATACCCCAAAATTCCAACTTTTTATCTTCTTCCAAAGATCCATAAAAGTGTAGTTGATGCACCAGGCCGACCGATCGTGTCAGGGATAGGGGGACTGTGCGATCCGGCATGTAGGTTCATTGATTTCTACTTGAAACCCTTAGTAGAGTGCCTACCGTCATATGTGAGAGATACCACTGAGGTACTCACAAGAATCGATGGGATATCTCTAGAGACTGACATGCTGTTGTTTACAGCCGATATAGAGTCTCTATACACAAGTATTAGACATCGGGACGGAATCAATGCGGTCCGTTTTTTCCTGGGAATGAGCTACCGGGACAGCCAATTGTGAAACTTGGTGATTGAACTCTTGGAATACATCCTTACCCACAATCTGTTTGTCTTTAAAGACGCCTTTTATGTTTCAAAAACAAGGTGCTGCCGTGGCGGCGGCGTGCGCGCCGTCGTATGCCAACCTGTTTCATGGATTTTGGGAGAGGCAGGTTGTGCATGGCGACGGCACATGCGCAGCAGACCATGTGCAGTACTGGCTACGCTACATTGATGATGTACTCATCATCTGGCAGGGCACAGAGACACAACTCACCAACTTTATGCAGGAATTGAATATCAATGCCTGGAACATAAAACTTACTTATGTCCATGACAGACGAAGAGTGGATTTTCTGGATGTGTCCATTGAGGCAGATGAAGAGGGAAGACTACAGACCGACGTTTTCAGGAAGGAGACATCGGTCAATTCCCTGCTGCATGCCACATCAGCACATACCTAATCTACTGTAAAAGCTGTCCCGGTGGGTCAATTCCTGAGGATGAAGCGGATTTGCTCTTCCAATTTTACATTTGAGAAACAAGCACAGGACCTAAAAGAGCGATTTGGGGAGAGGGGCTATAGTCAGAGATGCATTAAACAAGGATACAATCGGGCCAAATAATGGAACGCAAACAATTACTACACCCATTAAAAACCAACAAGAAAGAAGTGGCGAATAATAAGATCAGGTTTGTCTCCACTTATAATAATCAGTGGCAGACAATGAGATCTATACTACAAAAACATTGGCCCATCTTGCAATTGGAACCATCTCCGACTGTAGCCCTACCGCCAATCCTCAGATGACGGCGAGAAGAAGTAAAAATCTAAAGGATATGTTAGTTAAAAGTCACTACATACCCAAACAACAGAATCCCTTCTCAACTAGAGGTCCTGTTCAGGGTTGTTTTCCTTGTGGGGATTGCGTGGCTTGTCCCAATATTTTACGTACTACATTCTTTGATTCCATAAAAAACGAAAGACGCTTCAAAATTCTGCAATATATCTCCTGTAGCACAACTCATGTCATCTATTATGCTACATGCGGATGTCCTAAGGTCTATGTAGGCATAACCTCGAGGCAACTGAGAATTTGTGTGCGGGAACATGTAAGGGATATATCTGCCGCAAAGGATATAGTAAAAGAGATACACGGCGCCACATAGTGCAAATAAAAGCGAGGGAGTACAAGGAGCAATATAAATGGGAAAATTGCTCACCTTAGGTAGTGGATACTGTTTGAGTATCTCAAGAGCCAGAAAGCTGCTGCCAGGTCCGTGCACATGCAAAACGAACTTTGCTGTCAAAGTAGATCAATTGATAAGAGAAAAGAGGGGACCACCGGCGCTGCTATAAACAATGTCAAGGCAAGAATTGAAATGTAATGTTTAATGAAAGAGGCTACGCGTTTCGACGCCGGACCGGCGTCTTCATCAGGCCAATACACATTGTGCGATGTGCACACGTTTAAATACACAATGAAATGAGATGATTGCCATTCAAAACCCAAAAGAAACGCCCATAAGGGCGGGTAAAAGGTCAAATGTATAGATTGCATAATGCTAATGCACAAAACAACACATTAAAAAGTTTGTTTCAGGGTAAACAGTGTTACATAAATACAAAGTGATAAATAATGTTAAAAATGCAGAGAATAATAAAATAAATAGTAGCATATTAAGAACGAACACCTACGATCAAAAACACCATAATATCTACAAGAGTCCTTATATTGATAAAATACAGAATTCGTATGCTAAGCATTAATGTAAAATTGCAAAAGCATTCTATAAAATGAAGGATTACCGTAAGATAAAAGGAAATTTACAGAGCGTCCTTAGGTTCCTAGGTAACGCTAAAATACGGTGGCCGAAAGGGGACATATCACTAAATGGACCGCATTTGGAACGCAAACACGTCCTCAACTATCACATGGGCAATGAGCCGCAAAGTGAAAACGCAGGAACTATACGGATATCGTCACACCAATACACAGGGAGAAGGATACACAATGTAAGTAAAAGAACTAATTTAAAAGTGTGATAATATGAATGCAATCAAAAGATGATCGGATTCTTTTGTTAAGTGAAGTATACTCATTAAAAAATAGTATAACTGTATTAGAGAGAGGCGATAAAAGTGTATATATTCAAGCAGCCTATATAATATGGTATAAACATTAACATAAGAAGAAGAACTAAAATACAATACTCAAACCGTAGTAACAGCGGTACAATTACACCTAGTGTGTCAGAAAATGCATTTTTATATATATATTAGATTATTCTAGAGACGTTTCAGTGAGGTCATTCAAACCACTAGGGTGTAAAGTCTCAAGTTTGAAAATCCAGAAATTTTCTCTCTGTTTTAGCCTATTAAACCTATTTGGCACATCTAATGGGATTTGTTCTATTGGTGTTATGACTATATTTTCAAAATTGCACTTATGTTGAAAAGCACAGTGGCGAGACACACTGTGTTTAAGAAAACCCTGCCTGACATTAAAACGATGTTTATTAACCCGATTTCTCAACGTTTGGGTAGTCCGACCTACGTATTGTAAACCACAGGTACAGTGTAACAAATAAACTACGTACGAGCTCCCACAATCTAAATGATTTTTAATGGGAAAAATAGCCCTAGTTTTAAATGAGGAGAATTCGACTACTTTGTCAGAGATATTAGCGCAACAAAAACATCTCTTATGCCCACAAGAAAAGGACCCTTTATTAATTGACAAAGGATCTACAGTTTTCTTTTTAATATCAGGTAGTTTACTAGGTGCTAATATGTTTCTCAGGGTTTTTGATCTTCGGAACGTAATTAACGGTTTTACTGGGAGCAAGGGTTTTTTTCTAATAACATCGTCTTTTATAAACGTTACATTGACGATTTATTTTTCATTTGGAAGGGTGACATGACCTCTGCTATTGCTTTTATGGATCTTTTAAACAACAATCATTTTGGTTTAAATTTTACGTATACTTTTTCGGGGACCACTATTGACTTTTTAGATCTTACGATAACTAATAATGGCAAACATTTTTCTACCAATACTCATTTTAAAAGTGTGGACGTAAATAGCTATCTGGATTTCAGGAGTGCTCATTACACTCCTTGGCTTAAAAATGTCCCTTTCGGACAATTCCGCAGAATAAGAAAGAATTGCTCTGATGATCGTAGTTTTAATAGAGAGTGTGATATCCTAAATAAAAGGTTCATAGATAAAGGTTTTCCTAGGACTCTGATTAAAGGGGCAGAATCAAGAGCTAGAGGCATGACACAATTAGAATGTATTCAAACAACATTACCTAAAAAAGTCAAACCAACTGAATACAATTTAAACTTCATTACGTCTTTTAATAAAGGTAGCAAACATATTAGATCTATTTTTTTGAAACATTGGCACATTTTGACTAGTGATCCCTTCCTTAAACCCTTGCTCCCAGTAAAACCGTTAATTACGTTCCGAAGATCAAAAACCCTGAGAAACATATTAGCACCTAGTAAACTACCTGATATTAAAAAGAAAACTGTAGATCCTTTGTCAATTAATAAAGGGTCCTTTTCTTGTGGGAATAAGAGATGTTTTTGTTGCGCTAATATCTCTGACAAAGTAGTCGAATTCTCCTCATTTAAAACTAGGGCTATTTTTCCCATTAAAAATCATTTAGATTGTGGGAGCTCGTACGTAGTTTATTTGTTACACTGTACCTGTGGTTTACAATACGTAGGTCGGACTACCCAAACGTTGAGAAATCGGGTTAATAAACATCGTTTTAATGTCAGGCAGGGTTTTCTTAAACACAGTGTGTCTCGCCACTGTGCTTTTCAACATAAGTGCAATTTTGAAAATATAGTCATAACACCAATAGAACAAATCCCATTAGATGTGCCAAATAGGTTTAATAGGCTAAAACAGAGAGAAAATTTCTGGATTTTCAAACTTGAGACTTTACACCCTAGTGGTTTGAATGACCTCACTGAAACGTCTCTAGAATAATCTAATATATATATAAAAATGCATTTTCTGACACACTAGGTGTAATTGTACCGCTGTTACTACGGTTTGAGTATTATATTTTAGTTCTTCTTCTTATGTTAATGTTTATACCATATTATATAGGCTGCTTGAATATATACACTTTTATCGCCTCTCTCTAATACAGTTATACTATTTTTTAATGAGTATATTTCACTTAACAAAAGAATCCGATCATCTTTTGATTGCATTCATATTATCACACTTTTAAATTAGTTCTTTTACTTACATTTTGTATCCTTCTCCCTGTGTATTGGTGTGACGATATCCGTATAGTTCCTGCGTTTTCACTTTGCGGCTCATTGCCCATGTGATAGTTGAGGACGTGTTTGCGTTCCAAATGCGGTCCATTTAGTGATATGTCCCCTTTCGGCCACCGTATTTTAGCGTTACCTAGGAACCTAAGGACGCTCTGTAAATTTCCTTTTATCTTACGGTAATCCTTCATTTTATAGAATGCTTTTGCAATTTTACATTAATGCTTAGCATACGAATTCTGTATTTTATCAATATAAGGACTCTTGTAGATATTATGGTGTTTTTGATCGTAGGTGTTCGTTCTTAATATGCTACTATTTATTTTATTATTCTCTGCATTTTTAACATTATTTATCACTTTGTATTTATGTAACACTGTTTACCCTGAAACAAACTTTTTAATGTGTTGTTTTGTGCATTAGCATTATGCAATCTATACATTTGACCTTTTACCCGCCCTTATGGGCGTTTCTTTTGGGTTTTGAATGGCAATCATCTCATTTCATTGTGTATTTAAACGTGTGCACATCGCACAATGTGTATTGGCCTGATGAAGACGCCGGTCCGGCGTCGAAACGCGTAGCCTCTTTCATTAAACATTACATTTCAATTCTTGCCTTGACATTGTTTATAGCAGCGCCGGTGGTCCCGTCTTTTCTCTTATCAATTGAGCAAAGGATATAGGGGATATAACAACTTTGAAAACAATTCCCAAGCATTTCAAATTGCACCATGGATGCGATCCCAAAACCTTCTCTGTACGGGGCATAGACAGGATACATTGTGGTGTCAGAGGTGGAGATGTGAAGATGACGCTTGCACAAAAAGAATGCAGGTGGATTGTCACATTGGGCACCATGACTCCTCATGGTCTCAATGAGAATTTGGGCTGGTTAGGAGGTAGTGGGGGTGGAGGTTAGTGGGGCGAGGCTAGGTATACTTAACGGTGGGGAGAGTGGAGCGACGCCATTACTGAGCAGACAGTGAAGCTTGTCCCGCCCTCCCTCCCAACATTTTTTGTTAGTTCTGTATATTGGCAAGTCTGTGATTTTGCTTTGTTGCTCGTTGTTTTTGTTTTCACAGGTACCTGAGGATGCTGTGGAGCGGTTTTGCAATGTCGCAGCAGTAACATGGCGGATTGGGGGTCCTTGGAGTTGGTGGTAAATTGCTGTGGGAGGGTGACGGCTGGGTGTAAAATACGATGCAGGTGGGCGGTTTTGTTGACAGACTTTTGTAGCTCCAAGGACTCCCCTTCCATTGTTATTTTTATATGTAAATACAATTTTTATTTGTAAATAAAATGGCTGCTGTGGCCAAATTTATCCAACCCAAGTTGTTCTTGTTCTTCTTATAGGTGAAGGGTGGTGGTAGGTGGTATGGCCACTAAAGGAGGGAGGGGTAGTAGTCATAGTAGCATTACATTTTACACTCTTTTTAAAGGACAGATAGGGCTTTGTTTTAATGGCATTTGTCAGTATACATAATTGTAATTTTTTTCTCTAAAGTGGTTACAATTGGAAAAAAATGATGACATTGCATATTCACCCGCCGAATAACTTCAGAAATACAGGGAAAGACCGGGCACCTCCAGGACTGAGCTATAGCCAATCTAGTAGCAATTAGAATATGGTGTGTAATCAATCTCGTGTCAGGAGAAATATCAAGCGAAATGTCTAGAATTGCCAGAGGAGGATTGATATTAACCTGTGAATCTGATAACTCTGAAATCAGGTTAAATGTAGCTATCGACAATAAAACAACGTCATTACTCTCACATGTTCATAGTCATCATCGTACTTTGGTGTCATGGGAAAGGTGGTTACAATCTAAATATTTCAAGTGAAGTAGCATGATTACTCTCTTTAGGGTTTCTCTTTACTCAGAGGCACTGTTAATTTCTTTGTTTGTATTTACATGTAACTTTGACAGATCTCAAAATGTTTAGAGATCTTTACATTCATGTTATTTTTTGTTGGAAAACTCAAATAAAAATCTATTGAAACTAAAATTGGAAAAAAATGCAAGAATTTAGCAAATGTGTAAGTTCATGCTAGCATTTTCCACACACAGTATGGACCACGGACAAAATTAATCTCCTTTCACATTCTGCGACTTCTCCTCTACATGGGGACACCAAATATGTGTGCCTTATTCACTGTGCGGGCATATGCCAGGGCTTGGCATAAAAGGAGGCTTTTTGGCCTTTTCGGTCCAGGAATTCTGCACTTGATTTTATAGCAGAATACTGTTTTCTGGGGAGCCTAATGCTGCTGAAACATTAGAAACACCCCATAAATGACTTCATTCACACAAGTAGACCCCACAAGGTTTTCTTCAAGGGGTTTATCATCTTTTTAGAAAGTCCAGTTTTCTTCTGAAAGTTTTTTGAATAAGATGGAACAAAATAAAATTTGCATTTTTTTTAGCAAATGTGTCAGTTTATGCTAGCATTTTTCACACACAGTGTAGTTCATGGACAAAACTAATCTCCTTTCACATTCTTCCACTTCTCCCGTGCATGGGGATACCAAATATCTGTGCTTTATTCACTGTGCGGGCATATGCCAGGGCTTGGCATAAAAGGAGGCTTTTTGGCTTTTTCGGTCCAGGAATTCTGCACTTGATTTTATAGCAGCATACAGTTTTCGGGGGGCCTAATGCTGCTGAAACATTAGAAACACCCCATAAATGACTTCATTCACACAAGTAAACCCCACAATATTTTCTTCAAGGAGTTTATTATATTTTTAGAAAGTCCAGTTTTCTTCTGAAAGTTTCTTGACTAAGATGGAACAAAATAAAATTTGCCTTTTTTTGGCAAATGCGTTAGTTTATACTAGCATTTTTCACACACAGTATAGACCACGGCCAAAATTAATCTCCTTTCACATTCTGCCACTTCTCCTGTGCATGGGAATACCAAATATGTGTGCCTTATTTTTAACATAGAGATGTAGGTGGGCTTACGATAGAAGAAACTTATTTTACAAATCACCTTTTTTCAAAGCTGGTTTTACAAAACTCAGCAGAGTTTCTATAACACTTCCAAAATATCTGCTCTTGAAGCAGAAATCCCAAAATATTCATCTAGGGGTATAATGGGAATTTATTTTTTTGGGTTTCCTAAAATAAGAACTTTCAGGTTTATGCAAATGCAGCTAACCAGCAGATGAACTTTAGAAAATATGCAAACATGACATCCACCCCCCACCCATTCCCTCCCTCACCCTTGGAGTAAAATCATTGGAAAAAAAAAAATGTAATGTAGGGCAAATATATTTTCAACTAATTAATTAAAATCTAATAATTCAGAACAGTATGGTATTTTTTTTAAAACATGGGTGAATGCACAGGCTTGGTTGCAAGGGACAGAAATATCGGGAATCTTTGCAGTGCCCGTCATTTCTGCAGACGCGGCACTTTTTCTGGGGGTTGCTTCTCGTTGGTGTTGGGGGAAGGCGAGTGATAAAATGTCTTTCAGTTAATCGTTTGACATCCTCAGACTGGGAGCATTCTCTGGTGTCCTGAACATAAAACATGAGGCCTTCAATAATTTTCTCCTGGAAATCCAGATATGTGTGTCTGCCTCTCTTTTTTTTTATAGAGCACAAATTAATTGTGGATTGTCACCTGTAGAAGATAAATGGCCACTTTTTTGCACCAGGTTCTTGTTTTGCGTTTCACTAAATAGGGCTGTAAAACCTGGTCGCTTAAATCCACCCCCCCCCCATGTACTTGTTATATTCGGACACGCTTACTGGTTTGTGGTTGTCCGATGTTGCCCCCCTTTCCCTCACTGCCACTGTTCCTGCGGTATGAATCGTGCTTAGCACATATACATCTTTGCGATCCCTGTGCTTGACCGCCAGCAATTCCTCAGATGCATAAGCATAGGAGTCCCCCTTTACCATGCGCTTCCCCACTAATTGCTGTGGAAAACCAATTTGGGTTTTGCGCATGGTACCACATGCCCCGGTCCTTGCAGCATGCAAATACCTAAACAGGGGCACACTAGAATAAAAATTGTCGCAGTACAGGTGGTACCCCTTGTGAAGCAGAGGATGTATTAACTCCCATAAAATGTTGCTGCTGGTAGAAAGATCAGGGGGGCATCCAGGAACATTTATTGAGCAGTCCAGGCCTTCATAAATTCTGAAGGCGGTAGTATATCCTGACCCACTTTCGCACAATTTATAAAGCTTAATGCCATATCTTGCCCTTTTGAAAGGTAGATATTGGCGAAAGCTAAGTCTTCCATGGAAGTTGAGGATGGATTCATCCACACTTATATTCAGCTCAGGGGTGTAGAGTTGCAGAAATAAATTATTGAGGGAATTTATTAGCGGTCTTATTTTTAACAACCGATCACGGTTTGCATCGGTACTTGTGGGGGGCCTGTGCGTTGTCATTGAAGTGGAGGAACCTCATTATTGTTTCATAACGAGACCTGGGCATTACTGCAGAATACACTGGGGTGGATTGGGCGGGTCTTGTAGACCAGTAAGACCTAATGGAGGGATTGTTTACAACACCCATATTTAGGGTGAGCCCCAAAAAATTTTTTCATTCCTTCAAATTGGTGGGCGTCCAATCCCTGGCATGGGTGGATGGAGGTTTCTACCTTATATATTGAGTGGCATATAAATTCATTTCATGGACAATGATATTTAGGAGGCTGTCTGTAATAAATAAATGGAAGTAATCCATTTGGACAAAATTTGCATTGTCCACAGTTATGCCAGGAGAGGCAGTAAATCTATAGATTCTAGGCCTAAAAGATGGAGCAGGTACCCATACAAGAGCCTGAACTGGAAGGAACAGGCTGTCCCGTGCTACAGCGCTACTAGGCCCTGCACTTTCATGTTCCGCTGTTTCTACTGCATCAGGGATAACGTCCCCTGAAGAGGAACCTGAAGTGACGCTATCATCGTCACTGTCGAAAATAGGTTCCATCTCTGACACCATCTCTAATGAGGTCTCAGACTCTGACCACAGCATGGCGTATGCCTCTGCATTATATAACCTCCTCGCCTTTTTATAACAGATTATATATATAGATGTATCTATCTATGTCTATCTATACAATCCAAGGGCAAGGAAACACAGCACTCCGCACATCAAGGAAATCAGGCCATGTGCTCGTCACCAGGGGATGAATCAATTCCCCTTCTTTTTAGATAGATACCAGCATAGAACGCAGTAACGGCACCAGGACTTCAAGACGGATGAAAAACAGGGTGGATTTATTCACATCAAGAAATAACAGCAACGTTTCGGTTCAACAGGAACCTTTCTCAAGCCATGTCTATCTATATATATATATATATATATATATATATATAGATATATCTATATCTATATAGATATATCTATATAGATATATATACACACAAACTAACTGATTCTATATATATATATATCTACACTACCGCTAACAAAAAAATAAACCGTTATTGAGATATATATATATATATATATATATATATATATGTCGGTAGAGACTCTGCGACAGATTCCAACACGGCAATGGGTGCAAGCAGGTAATCCAGATCCGTGGATTATAAGACATAAACGAAAGAAATCCCACAGCACTCCGATGGTTCCAAAAAGTATGTGATTTATTCAGTCAACAGCTACAACGTTTCGTCCTGCTATAGGAGATTTTTCAAGCTTGAAAAAGGTCCTATAGCAGGACGGAAACGTTGCAGCTGTTGACTGAATAAATCACATACTTTTGGGAACTATCGGAGTGCTGTGGGATTTCTTTCGTTTATATATATATATACAGTATGTGGATATATATATATAATTATATATTCCCTACCTGCCTATTCTAATATTCTAGTAAAGATAGAAAGGTACATAGCACAAAAGATAGATGGATAAATTGTATAGATAGACAGAAATCTATCTATACAAAGAATGTATTGATGTGTAACACTGTAATTTTTTTTGGACACTATTATTCTGGCATCAATTCTCTCTATGGGTATGTTCACACGGCTTATTTACGGACGTAATTCGGGCGTTTTCCACCTCGATTTACGTACGAAAATGCGGCTCGATAGCGTCGGCAAACATCTGCTCATTCATTTGAAAGGGTCTTACGATGTTCTGTTCCGACGGTCATTTTTTTTACGCCCCGCTGTCAAAAGGCGGGGCTTAAAAAAGACGCCCGCGTCAAAGAAGTACCTTTCACTTCTTCAGACGTAAATGGAGCCGTTTTCCATTGACTCCATGGAAAAACAGCTTTTACTTGACGCAGCAAAAAAGTGCCTCAACATGCCATTACGCCTGAAATTACGGAGCTGTTTTCTCCTGAAAACAGCCCCGTAATTTCAGCTGTAACGGACGCTGCCGTGTGAACATACCCTAAGACTCTTCTTCACCTCACACTGAAACAATGTGTGAGGAGAAGAAAAGAGGCAGGAGATTTGCTGCCAGAAATGTGAAAATAAAAAAATGTGATCGCTGTGATAGGTTGACAGCGATCACATGTTCAGGGATCAAAAGATTGGCCCCTGACTCTGGCCGTAAATACACAGCCAGCGATCGGGAACCTGTTAATGGGAAGCTGTCTCGTAGTTTTAACCCCTTGAACCACCATCATGCGGTAATACATGACCTGACAATATTTCCAAACATTCCCTTGTATGTTTTTTTCAGACGGAGCAAAATATATATAATCAACTTTTAAAACGGTGCACACAATATGCTAATTACTCTTTAATGGGTAATGGGGCAGTGCCGCTATCCTGAAGATTCACATAGTCCTGCCTCCAAGCCCACCTTTCCATGCTTGATTGATATCCCCTTGGATGTTATACATCACTACCAGTCTCCTCCTACTCTTACGGATGCGTCATTTCCTTGTACTACTTGGGCTCGCGCCTGCAGCGAGGTGCACTCTGCCCGGCTTCATCGCTGCACCACACATGCCAGGGGAGTACAAGGCAATGGCGCATCCACAAGAGTTGGAGGAGGCTGCTAGTGATGTAGAATAACCTGGGGAATGTCAATCAAGATCTGAGGGGCACCATTTAAATGTTTGCCTTAGGCAGCAGAAGAGCTAGAATCGGCCGTGTTCATTTGCTCACAGTTAGGCCTTTATGATTTAACTTTGGTGAAAAGATCGGGTCCCATTACGAAGCCGGAGCTAATTCTTTACACCAAAGTAAAACCACAAGGGCCCTCTGGAGAGAAAGATGTTTACATAATGCCTGCTCCTCCTCCTCCTCTACAGTGACTTGACAGCGTGTGGGGAGGAGACAACGACGGGAGACTTTATTATAATTATGGCAGCGGGAGTTTTGAGTCTAGAGGAATCGGATAGGTGAAGCAGGAGTAGCAGTCATCTGACACAGTGACTGACGCCCGGAGTCTCCTCAAATAATCTCCTCCTGCCCCCATAGAAGGCAAATATCTTACCTATGTCTGTATTAGTTCTTCTTAACACTGCAGCACAGCCCTATACCACTAGCAGCTCTTACTGATAACTGTGAATCTGTTGAATAGCCTACCACAGGAGCTGGTTACAGCAGGGACAGTACATGGCTTTAAAAAAAGGTTAGATAATTTCCTAGAACTAAAAAATATCAGCTCCTATGTGGACGTGTAGAATTTTTGTTTCATCCCTTCCCTTTTTCCCATCGCTTGGTTGAACTTGATGGACATATGTCTTTTTTCGACCGTACTAACTATGTAACTATGCACCATCCACAGCGCAATAATTTATGGAAATGCTCACAACACCCCTTAATAAATGCCTTGAAGGGTGTAGTTTCCAAAATGGGGTCACTTCTCAGGTATTTATTTTAATATTTTACATCAGAACCCTGTAATTGTGAACTAATACCTTGTAAATCGCCAAATTAGGTCTCAATTTTGCATGATACTCTTTCACTCCTAAGCCTGGTCTATTATCCAGGCAAAAGATTAGGGCCACATGTAGGATGTTTCTAAAACCGGGAAACACAGTCCTGTTATGGTGGCACAAGCTGGGCACCACATATTGGCATATCGATGGAAAAAAATCCCATTTTCACTCTGCAACATTAGTGCTCACTAATTTCTGCGAAACACCTGCGGGGTTAACATGCTCACTACATCCCTAGGTGAACAATCCTAAGGGTGTAGTTTCCAAAATGGGGTCACTACTGAAGGGTTTCCACAGTTTTGGTTCTGCAGGGGCTTTGCAAAACGCCCAGAAACCAATTCTGCAAAATCTGCACCACAAAAGCCAAATGGCACTCCTTCCCTTCTGAGCCCTACTGTGTGCCCTAGCAGCAGTTTATGACCACATATGGGTTATTGCCGTACTTGGGAGAAATTGCTTTACAAATGTTGGGGTTCTTTTTTTCCTTTATTTGTTGAGAAAATGTAAAAGTTTAAGCAAAGCTACGTCTTATTAAAGAAAAATTATTTTATTTATTTTCACTGCCCAATTATAATAAAATCTATAAAACAACTGTGGGGTCAAAATGCTCACTACACACCTAGATTAATTCCTCAAGGGGTGTAGTTTCGTAAATGGAGTCACTTTTGGGTAGTTTCCACCGTACTGGTACCTTAGGGGCTTTGCAAAAGTGACATTGTGTCAAGAAACCAACCCAGCAAATCTGTGCTTCAAAAGCCAAATAGCGCTCCTTCTCTTCTGATCCTTGTCGTGTGCCCGAACAGCAATTAATGCCCACATATGGGGTATTTCCGTACTCCAGAGAAGTTGCTTTACAAATGTTGGGGTTCTTTTTTTGAGCTAAAGCTACGTCTTATTGAAGTCAAAAAAGGATTTGTTTTATTTTGACTGCTCAATTCTAATAAAATATATGAAACACCTGCGGAGTTAAAATGCTTACTATATCCCTAAATGAGTTCCTCAAGCGGTGTAGTTTCCTAAATGGAGTCACTTTTGGGTAGTTTCCACTGTACTGGCACCTTAGGGGCTTTGCAGAAGCGACATTGTGCCAAGAAATCAATCCAGCAATATCTGTACTCCAAAAGCCAAAATGCGCTCCTTCTCTTCTGAGCCCTGCCATGTGCCCAAACAGCAGTTTATGACCACATATTGGGTATTTCCGTACTCCAGAGAAGTTGCTTTACAAATGTTAGGGGGCTTTTTCTTCTTTATTCCTTGTGGACATTGTTTTTTTTTAATCTAAAACTACATCTATTGGAAAAAATTTACATTTTTAATTTTCACGCCCAAATTCTAGTAAAATCTATGAAACACCTGTAGGATCAAAATGCTCACTACAGCCAGAGATGAATTCCTTGTGAGGTGTAGTTTCCAAAATAGGGTCTTTTGGGGTGTTTCCTTTGTTTTGGCAACACAAGACCTCTTCAAACCTGAAGTGGTGCCTAAAATATATTCTATTAAAAAGAAGGCCCCAAAATCCTCTAGGTGCTCTTATGCTTCTGAGGCCGGTGCTTCAGTCAATTAGCACACTAGGGCCACATGTGGGATATTGCTAAAAACTGCAGAATCTGGACAATACATACTGAGTTGTGTTTCTCTGGTAAAACCTTCTGAGTTACAGAAAAAAAATAATTAAATATCAATTTCTGCAAATAAAATACAATTTGTAAATTTCACCTCCACTTTGCTTTAACTCTTGTGAAAAGCCTAAAGGGTTCAGAAACGTTCTAAATGCTGTTTTCAATACTTTGAGGGTGCAGTTTTTAAAATGGGGTGAATTATGGGGGTTTGTGTTGTATAGGCCCCTCAAAGCCACTTCACAATTGAACTTATCCCTGTAAAATAGCCTTTTGAAATTTTCCTGAAATTGTGAGAAATTTCTGCTAAAGTTCTAAGCTTTGTAACGTTCTAGAAAAAAAAAAAGAATGTTCAAAAAACGATGCCAATCCAAAGTAGACATATGGGAAATGTTAATTATAAACAATTTTTTGTGGTATTAGTGTATGTTCACATGGCAAACCAAAACTGTCTGTAAAATACGGAGCTGTTTTCAAGGAAAACATATGCTGATTTTCAGCCGTTTTTTAACCATCAAGCATTTTTTGATGTGTTTTTTTACTGCCGTTTTTGGAGCTGTTTTTCTATTGAGACAATGAAAAATGGCTACGAAAAGGGCTCAAGAAGTTACATGCACTGTAAAAAAAACGCCCTGTAGGAACGAAACACAGTTTCTCCCATTGAAATCAATGGGCAGATGTTTTGAGCCGTTCAGCCACCCGTATTTTCAGCCATTTTTGGTGCGTTTACGGCCCCAAAAACGGCTGAAAAAAAAAGCCGTGTGAACATATCCCCACTATCTGTCTTACAAGCAGATACATTTAAATTTAGAAAAATGGAAATTTTTGCAATTTTTTGCTAAATTTTGCTGTTTTTCACACTTAAATACTGAATTTTACCACTAACTTAAAGTCCAAGATGTCACGAGAAAACATTATTAGAATTGCTTTGATAGTTTAAAGCATTGCAAAGTTATTACCGCATAAAGAGATACATGTTAGATTTGAAAAATAAGGCTCTGTCAGGAAGGTCAAAAGTGGCTGCAGCAGGTAGGGGTTATGCAGCAGCACTTACTCACAGCAATGGCTGCCTGTGCCTGCCTAACTAACACACTTAGGCCGGATTCACACGAGCGTGTTCAGTCCGGGATATACGGTCCGTATGTCGGCAGTATTTCCCGGACTGAGCACACTGCAGGGAGCTGGGTTCTTATCACCATCATTGTCTATGACGCTAGGAGTCACTGCCTCGCTGCGGGAATACTGTCCCATACAGAAAACATGTTTTCAGTACGGGACAGTAGTTCTGTGGAGAGGCAGGGACTCCTAGCGTCATAGGTAACAATGATGCTAGGAGCCCGACTCCCTGCACTGTGTTCGGTCCGGAAAATGCGGCCGACCTGCGGACCGTATTTCACGGACTGAACACGCTTGTGTGAATCCGGCCTTACACTGACTGACTCCTATCTTTCTCTAAAATATATCTCTCTATCAAGTTATTGTAAATCTAACTATTCTCTTCTCCTCACTATGAAACACACTCGCTGACACTAATCTGCAATCTATCTGTATTCTTTGTTTTTCTATCTCTTACTATCTGTCTGACTTCTGGTCTCTCATGTCTGTATCCCCAGATGAGTCATAGCTGTAGTGGCTATGACTCATCTGACTGTCATCCACTGAGTCATCAGTTTTTAACACCTATACAACTCATGATTGGCTGTTCTAGAAGGAGGGCATTATAGGGAAGACCGCCTTTGCCACTGCCCGAGGTCATGTGCTCTTTCTTCTCTGCAGTCTTGTTTTTTTCTAATCTGTAAAATGGCCGGCTGGTGGAACAAATCCCCAAATTTTAGGATTTGTTAAATTCTGAAACTTTTAGGAAATTCATAATGAATTTGATTTGTGGAGAATCAATTTGCTCAGCTCAAGTTATGATACGTCGAAAAATCATGCGGCTGTATTAGTGCTGACTGTCTTATATTAGCATCAACCTATGCGTTCCTATAGTCAACATCTCTTGATCCTCTATTATTAATTATTTGAGAATTGTTGTATCTGGTGGTGTATTAAGTAGACCATAGGCCCTGGGCTGTTACTCAAACATGGGCGCCCTTTCTCCAATGTCGCCCTGCATCGCCGTAACTATAGTTAACACTACCTTTTTGTGCAAGCATTAACAAATGGCTGTTACAATTACACTTGTCAAAGGGCTGTGTCCCTACATACTGACAGTATCACACTGTGCAGGGACACATCCTCCTGACAAGGGGAATGGTGACACCAATTTGTCTATCAGTCCTGGATTGCACAAAGACTTTTTGTGAAATACAAGGATTTCCTATAATAAACATGTCAGGAGAGGTGACAGATTCTGTATAAGTCTAGTGACTCACAGATGACAACATCTCAGTTTTTAGTCATTTTTTCCCCTCTTTTCTTCTCCATATGGTTGAGACTTCATAACGACTTCTCCCGGCCATGACCCATTACTGCAGAATTTGCCACTCAGATGTCTTCGGCTCCTCACTTTTCCAACATTTCCACACCTATAAACGAAGATAAAATTATCATGGTGCCACACACTGTGCCCCTAAATACAGTGGCGGATTATCATGAGGGCGGTTCGGGCGAACCGCACATGATCGCACGGGCTCCCTCATGCCCAGTGGTGTAGCTAGCACCGGAGGGGGCCCCGTGCTAGCGGCTGCCACATTCAGTGGCGTAACTATAGGGGTCGCAGCGGTCGCAATTCCGACCGGGCCCAGAAGCCAGGGGGGTCCGCGGCCCCCGCATCACATCACTGAAAAGTTACTATAGTAACTGGGGCCAATGTAATAAACTACACGGGCCCCTGTTACTATAGTAACTGACAGTACTTACCCCTCCTCTTCCTGGAGCGCATTAGAGGTTCTGACGTCACAGCGCTGTGCGCAGCGCATAACATCCCGACTCTTGATGGAGTGAGGACCTGCGGCCGAAGAGGAGGTGAGTTTAATTTTAGTGTCTTGCTGAAGCTGATGGGTCGGGGTCCGACAATCAGCTGTTTTGAAGGGGTTGCAGCCGTTCGTACGAGCGCTACTTCCCCTTCATTCCGGTCACTTTCTCACACTGAATCACCGACACGGACGTGTCAGCGATTCACAGTGTGAGCAAATAAGGGAAATGAAGGGGAAGCAGCACTCGTACAAACTCTGCACCCCCATTAAGACAGCTGATTGGCGGGGGTCCCGGGAGACTTACTCCGACCCATTAGCTATTCATGGCCTATACTGAGGATAGGCCATCAATGTTTAGGGACTGGACAACTTTTAAAGCCTACCATGTGTTAGGCTTAGATACAGGGCCCCAGCTTATACTGCATAATAATACTGTCTGCTGCACCCTGTATCTAAGCCTTCCTTAGCCTTAGATACAGGGTCCAACAAACAGTATCACACATGCACATGGGCCCTGTATCTAGGGCCCTGTATCTAAGGCCCTCTTCACATCACCGCTGCCTTTCCGTTGAGGGATTCCGTCTGGTTAACCCCTCAACGGAAAGGCAAACGGAAACCTTAGCTTCCGTTTGCATCACCATTGATCTCAATGGTGATGGAAACTTTGCTAATGGTTTCCGTTTGTCACCGTTGTGAACGGGTTTTGTTGTTTTGGCGGAATCAATGGTGCAGTCGACAATGCAAAACAACGGAATCCTGCAACAATGGTGAGAAACGGAAATCTTTAGCAACGTTTCCGTCACCATTGAGATCAATGGTGAGGGAAGCGGAAGTGGAGGTTTCAGCTTGCCTTTCTGTTGAGGGGTTAACCTGATGAAACCCATCAATGGAAGGGCAGCGGTGATGTGAACAGACCCTTACTAATGTTTTTTTTTTGTGTTTTTTTTTTTACAGGCTCGGTTGTTGAACTACATCAGATTCGATGACGGCTTTTTTATTCTCAATAAAATGGTTAATGAGGGTTGCGTGTGGGTGTTTTATTTCAATAAATATATATTTTCTATGTCTTTGTATTTTTTTTTTAACTTTATCGCTACCAACTTACTAATGGCCGCTGACAGGTTGATAGCGTCCATCACTAAGGCGGGGCTTTGTGTTAGCCGGTGAAAAGGCTAACACTAACCCCCATTATTACCCCGGTACCCACCGCCACCAGAGGTGCTAGGAAGAGCCAGTTATGATTCAGTACCCGACTATCTGTAGGGATGGTTGGGCACTAGGGCGAACGCAGGCTGGTATTATTAGGCTTGGAAAGGCCAAAAACAGTGGCCCTTCCCAACCTGGTAATGCTAGCCTGCTGCTGTGGTGTATCTGGCTGGTTATTAAAAATGGGGGGACCTTAATTTTTTTTCATAAATAATTGGATAGCACGATGTGGGGTTCCCCCATTTTTATAACCAGCCAGATACAACATAGCAGCAGGCTAGCGTTACCAGGGTGGGAAGTGTCACAGTTTTTGGCCTTTCCCAGCCTAATACACCGTGTTCCAAATTATTATGCACATTCGATTTAAGTGTCATAAACATTTAATTATTAGTTTTTCAATTAAACTCATGGATGGTATTGTGTCTTAGGGCTCTTTGGATCATTGTAATCAATCTGAGACACCTGTGATAAGTAGTTTTCCAGGTGTGCCCAATCAAAGGAAAACTACTTAAGAAGGACGTTCCACATCATTAAGCAGGCCACAGGTTTCAAGCAATATGGGAAAGAAAAAGGATCTCTCTGCTGCCGAAAAGCATGAAATAGTGTAATACCTTGGACAAGGTCTGAAAACATTGGATATTTCAAGAAAATTTAGGCGTGATCATCGTACTGTGAAAAGATTTGTGGCTGATTCAGAGCACAGACGGGTTCGTTCAGATAAAGGCATAATGAGGAAGGTTTCTGCCAGACAAATTAATAGGATTAGGAGAGCAGCTGCTAAAATGCCATTGCAAAGCAGCAAACAGGTATTTGAAGCCGCTGGTGCCTCTGGAGTCCCGCAAACCTCAAGGTGTAGGATCCTCCAGAGGTATGTAAGTGTGCATAAAGCTATTATTCGGCCACCCCTAAACAATGCTCACAAGCAGAAACGGTTGCAGTGGGCTCAGAAATACATAAAGACTAATTTTCAAACCGTGTTGTTTACTGATGAGTGCCGTGCAACCCTGGATGGTCCAGATGAATGGAGTAGTGGATGGTTGGTGAATGGCCAACAAGGCTGCGACGTCAGCAAGGAAGTGGCGGAGTCATGTTTTGGGCTGGAATCATGGGGAGAGAGCTGGTAGGCCCCTTTAGGGTCCCTGACGGTGTGAAAATGACCTCTGCAAAGTATGTAGAGTTTATGACTGACCACTTTCTTCCATGGTACGAAAAGAAGAACCGTGCCTTCCGTAGCAAAATTATCTTCATGCATGACAATGCACCATCTCATGCTGCAAAGAATACCTCTGTGTCATTGGCTGCTATGGGCATAAAAGGGGAGAAACTCATGGTGTGGCCCCCATGTTCTCCTGACCTCAACCCTATTGAGAACCTTTGAAGCATCCTCAAGCAAAATATCTATGAGGGTGGGAGGCAGTTCACATCAAAACAGAAGCTCTGGGAGGCTATTCTGACATCCTGCAAAGATATTCAAGCAGAAACTGTCCAAATACTCCCAAATTCAATGGATGCAAGAATTGTGAAGGTGATATCAAAGAAGGGGTCCTATGTTAACATGTAACTTGGCCTTTTAAGTATTTTTTTTATTGAAAGAGATTTCTGTAAATATGACCTCCTGATGCTGCAAATTCAACAAATTACCATTTTAGTTCTCTTTTCAACCTTTAAAATGTTTTGATCTCTGTTGTGCATAATAATTTGAAATTCACTGAAGTAATGAATGAGTAAAACGTATCAATTTTATTTCATAACTCTCTAAAAACAGGGGTACAATCACCACTGTGAAAAAGCCCCACCGTGTGCATTAAAATCGTATTAAACACATACTCCAATTACTGGTTCATTTGTGAACCCTCTCTAACTGGGTATACTTGAAAGATACAAATATGGGATCAGCGTTTTAACATGTTACACCAATGTTACACCACTGTTACACCAATGTTAAAACGCTGATCCCATATTTGTATCTTTCAAGTATACCCAGTTAGAGAGGGTTCACAAATGAACCAGTAATTGGAGTATGTGTTTAATACGATTTTAATGCACACGGTCGGGCTTTTTCACAGTGGTGATTGTACCCCTGTTTTTAGAGAGTTATGAAATAAAATTGATACCTTTTACTCATTCATTACTTCAGTGAATTACAATTTCCTATACCTTGTGGGAGCACAAGTGAATATATCGTAGAATACAGTGAATTATTTATGCATAATAATTTGAAACAGTGCATTTTGAGTTTTTTACTTCTAAGAAAAAAATCTGTTATCATTAGGAGATTTGCACTGTACCCTCTGACGCCTGGAGCTGATGTGTCTTCTCTCTTCCGACGCCAAGGTTGAAGGACCTGTGGGTGACGTCATCATTCCCAGCCAGCTTCTTTCACTGCTGACACACAACGTGACATCGCCCACAGGTCCTTCAACCTTGGCGTCGGAAGAGAGAAGACACATCAGCTCTAGGCGTCAGAGGGTACAGTGCAGGTAAGCATAGCAAACTCCCTAGAGACGAGCATATTAACCTTTTGGATGCCTGGAGCCGATGTATCTTCTTTGTCCGACGACAATGTTGAAGGACCAGTGGGTGACGTCACCCTGTATGTCTGCAGTGAAAGAAGCTGGGTGGGAACGATGAGAAGTGTATGATGCTGATTCGTCAGCGTCATACACTTCTATTCACAACGCCCAGTTGGTAAAAACACAATACACGCCCAGTTGGTAAAAACACAATACACGCCCAGTTGGTAAAACGAGAAAACACGCCCAGCTGTCCATTGAAAAGCTCATTTGCATAAATATAAAATTGCTCATAACTTGGGCAAAAAATATCGTTTTTCCAAAAAAAAAAAAACTTTGCTGTTATCTACATTGCAGCACCGATCACATTCAATAGGAAATAGGGATTTGATAATCTGGTGACAGAGCCTCTTTAACACCCATTTGTTAATGCTTGCCCAAAAAAGAAGTGTTAAAAATAGTTACGGCGCGGCAGTGCGGAAGGGGGGCCCAAGTTTGGGTAACAGCCCAGGGCCCATGGTCTACTTAATCCGCTACTGCCTAAACATAATAGCACCAAACTGTGCGCCCCTGAATAAAATAGTACCAAACAGTGTGCCCCTGATTATAATTGTGTCAGACACTGTAAAGCACAACATACACAGTGCCCCATGTAGATAGTGCCACCCACAACCCCCTGTAGATAACACCACATACAGACCCTGTAGATAGTGCCACACACAGCCCCCTGCAGATAACACCACACACAGCCTCCTGTAGATAACACCACATACAGCCCCCTATAGATAGTGACACACCCCCATGTAGATAGCACCATACACATCCCCCTGTAGATAGCACCACACCCCCACATGTAGATAGCGCCACACACAACCCCCTGTAGATAGCGCCACACACCCTCCTCTAGATAGTGCCACACCCCCACATGTAGATCGCGCCACACACATCCCCCTGTAGACAGCGCCACACACAGTCCCCCTATAGATAGTGCCACACAGCGCTCCCCCTTGTATATAGTGGCACACAGCGCTCCCCCTTGTATATAGTGGCACACTGCGCTTCCCCCCTTTGTATATAGTGTCACACAGTGCTCCCCCCTTGTATATAGTGTTACACTGCACTTCCCCCCTTGTATATAGTGTCACACAGTGCCCCCCCTTGTAAATGTTGTCACACAGCGCTTCCCCCTTGTATATAGTGCCACACAGCGCTTCCCCCCTTGTATATAGTGTCACACAGTGCTTCCCCCTTGTGTATGATGCTACACAGCGCTTCCCCCGCGTATATACTGCTACACAGCGTTCACCCCTTGTATATAGTGCTACACAGGGCCCCCCTTGTATATAATGTCACGCAGTGCTTTCTCCCCTTGTTTATAGTGTCACATAGCGCTTCCTCTCCATGTATATAGTGCTACACAGAGCTTCCCCACCTTGTATATAGTGCTACACAGCGCTTCCCCCGTCTTGTCTTTAGTGCTACACAGCGCTTCCCCCCTTCTTGTATATAGTGCTACACAGCGCTCCCCCTTCTTGTATAGAGTGCTACACAGCGCTTCCCCATTCTTGTATATAGTGCTACACAGTGCTCCCCCTTCTTGTATATAGTGCTACACAGCGCTTTCCCCCTTCTTGTATACAGTGTGACACAGCGCTTCCCCCTTGTATATAGTGCCACACAGCGCTCCCCCCTTCTTGTATATAGTGTTACACAGGACTTCCCCCTTCTTGTATATAGTGCTACACAGCGCTTCCCCCCTATTGTATATAGTGTCACGCAGTGCTTTCTCCCCCTTGTATACAATGTCACATAGCGCTTCCCCCCCTTGTATACAGTGCTACACAGCGCTTCTCCTCCTTTTATATAGTGCTACACAGCTCCCCCCTTGTATAAAGAGTTACACAGCGCTCCCCCCCCAAAAAAATAATATATTTTACTTACCTTGCCCCGTTCCCGCGACGGACGGAGCGCTACACATCCTCCGGGCAGGACGCATTCGCAGACCAGCGTGACGTCATCATGCCGCCCTGCACAGGGAGTCTTCCCAGCGCCTTATATGCTACAGGCCTAACGTGGCCTGCAGCCTATAGTATTCATTTGTATTTGCGTCCTGCGGAAGCAAATACAAGTGAATGTGGCTGTCGCTAGCTCCGGGGCGCCCTCCAGTGCTAGAGACACCACCGGGCATGAGGGGGCCCGTGCGGTCATGTGCAGTCAAACCGCCCTAAAGATAATCCGCCACTGGTTGTATCTAGCATTTAGTTATCTATGAAATTTTAGTCAGATGGAACGAGAATTTAGAATTTTGTAACACATGCTATATATACTTCAATGTTTTTAATTTTTCTATGAATTGTGTGTTTATGCTTACTGACCAGTAAGTTGATAATGCCTTTTGTATTTTTGATATGTATATATTTTAATATCAATTTTGGAAGAAGATAATATATATTTTTATACTTATCTATTCCAGTCTGCGTTCTTGGCCTTATGCCCAACAGTTGCTCTGGTATCTCTTACATGACTAGATGCTATTCTACTCGGCTTTGACCAGAGTTTTGAAACTACCCTGCACACTCACCATATATATATATATAGTGTTTTTCCCCTCGCTGAGATTACTATGAAGCAAGCAGGGGCGTAACAAGAAAAGGCTGGGCCCCATAGCAAAATTTTAAATGGGCCCTCCCTCGAGCAGGAACATTTACCAGCTCCATGTAAAAGTTAAGACACACTTTCCTGCCGAGTGGTGTTTAAAAAATAAGTACTAGGCTGCTAAACCAGGTGTAACTAATGGCTCATGGGCCCAGGTGAAAAAGTTCTTCTTGGGCCCCCCATTTTCATCTCATGGCCGATGGCTCGCAGTCTTGAGCTGCATCGCTGGGTCTCCTAAGAGACCCAACGATGCAGCACTAGCAACCAGGGGTGTCGCTAAGGTCTTAAAACATCAGGGGAGACAGCATATCTACAGCACTAAGACCCTATAGCTATGGATAGGATTAGATAAAGTGGCTCAGCAGACTTTATCACAAATGATAGGCTTAGATATAGAGCCGAGCTCACTGACATTGCGGCTCCAGCGCTGGACCCAGGAAAGGTAAGATATTAATTGCTTTGCTTATTTATGTGTTGAAAAATTGTTTTGTGTGTTTGCATTTTTTTACAGGTTCGGTTGTTGGACTACTTTGGATTCGAGGATTACTTTGATGATGTCTTTTTTTATTTTCGATAAAATGGTTAACGAGGCTTGTGTTTTTTTTAAATTTCAATAACAAATTTTTTATGTCCTAGCTGGCTCGTGTGATCCTGTCTGATAGGCCCTGTATCTAAGCCTACGACATGGTTGGCTTAGAAACATGGCCCGTGATCCACACATTAGGCTTAGATACAGGGCCCCAGCAGACAGTAACATTATATTTACCCTCCTCTTCGGCACCGGGCGCAACAGGGGTCCTGGCGTCATCCAGCATTGCGACGTTGTGCATGGCGCACAGCGTTGTGACGTCATGACATCATAGACATCGGGACCTCTGCTGCGCTGGGAACGAGGAGGGTAAGTATACTGTTATTATAGTAACAGTGGCCCGTGTAGTTTATTATATAGTCCCCAGTTACTATAGCAGCTTTTACTAGATGTGGTGAGGGGGGGCGTGGGCCCCCCTGGCTATGGGGCCCGGTCACAATTGTGACTCCTGTGACCCCTATAGTTATGCCACTGTCTGCTAAGTGTGCCCTTAGACCTCAGACAAGACTCCAAAATTATAAGACCTCAGACCAGACAAAAAAAATATAAAAAATAAGACCCTGGTATACTTACCAGTCTGGTCTTCTTCGTTAATTTCACTAGTCCATTAAAACTCCTGACATTGGCCAGCATCACAACATTGTATGCCAGGGACATTGCCAGGGTCTTTAATGATCAGGTGCACAAGCCCTAAGGCATGTGTTTTGCTTTCCCCCACCAAAAAATAAAATAACATTTAAAACATGTGACACGCTAAGATACAGTTCCTCAGCAGTACACTGTCCCTGGATATACTATGTAATGAAATTAGCGCTGTGGGGCCTACAAATAATTGCCTTTTTAAAAGCACTACCTATTCCCCTCTCTATACACAAACTCCCATCCATAGTGCTCCAGATTGTTACAATGCCAACCTTAGTGCCCCAGTATTACGAGCAGTAGGTTTATTTCTGCATTCTCATCATCTCCTAGCTATTAGTAGTATCTGGGGTAAATGCTGAGGCCACACTGAGGTGAGCCTGTGACTCGTTTAGATGGAGGAGACCTAATTGATTTGCCTCTCCTTAAAAGTTCCTGGCCTCAGCATTCAGGTTTTGGCTATAGTACTTTCTATATGTGTTTGCCATGTGAGAATCAGATCATGTGTTCCAGTCTAGTATTTTTCCATCTCAAGCTAAGTATTTCCTCAGTCCTTGTTTGCTTGTTTAGTCCTGTTAGTTGGTTTATTTAATCCTGTTTCAATGTGTTCTTTCCTGCTTGCCTCGTTTCCCTGAGTTTGCGATCAATTTGTGCTGTTTTTGTTGCCTCTGGTGCATAGTGTTTTCTTGGGAGTTGTGTGAGGGACAGTGTCTGCATATTAGGGACTCCATTAGGGACAGCGTTTGGGACAGTGAGGGTTAGTGGTGTAGGGTTATTGACAGTGCTTAGGGACAGACCCATGGATAGATATAGAGAGAGCTAGTAAGGTTAGCTATTTAACATCATTCATCATCTTCTGTTTAGTTTCCATCATCTGACTGTTATCATCACTCATTGTCTGTGTTTACCATCACCCAACTCTTATCATCGCCAATCAACCGTTTGTTGCCATCATGCGTCTGACTTCTTCATCTTATTTCATCCCTGTTTTCAATCGGTGAGTCCCTGTTTCTTGTATTTTTGTTGCATGTATTGTCATATGTGCTCCATAAATCCCTTCCCTTTGATTGCCCAGTTGATTAACAATTCAGCTCTACTTTAGTCCTGCTGTCTTGTGGCCAGCTGGAGTCGTTACACTTGTACAGTTTTAGTACCCGCCCTTTTGTGGCCATTATAGGGCCCACAGAGTAAATGTCGCTTTTAGTTTCCCTGCCCACACACAGTAATAGTGTCCCCTTTATGGTCACATACAGTTATAGTGCACCTCTTACTACCCCAAACAGTAACAGCCCTCTTATCGGCCGCTATCGCATACGCCACTGGAAGCAGTCGCGTAGTTATAAGGGTTGCAGCTGTCGTACTTGCGACCAGGTTCCAAAGTCAGGGGCTGAGAGTCCACTCGCACCACCTCTGTAAAACAAGGATAATGAGCCTGCTACACAAGCTGCATGAAGAGAGGAGGCACGGGGAACATGAAAGAAAGCGGCCGCTTCCACCAAGCAGAAAAGAGATCTCGCCCGCCAGTCACGGCTTTCTACTGAGTCTTTACCGGGTACCTGCAGTTTGCAGTCCAATCATCAGCAGGCATCAGCATCATGCATATTTTTTCTCATTTCGTGCCGCAATTTTTGGCAAAACTATACGATTTTTATCGCGATAACAAAAATTGCGTCAAAAATCGCACAGTATTGCTGCGATTTTGAGAATTGCATCACAAACACACAATCAAATCCCTAAGGGTATGTGCACACGGTAGCAGGCTTTTACGTCTGAAAAGACAGACTGTTTACAGGAGAAAACAGCTGCCTCGTTTCAGACGTAAATGTTCCTCCTCGCATTTTGCGAGGCTTCTCTGATAGCTGTAAATTTTGAGCTGTGCTTCATTGCGTTCAATGAAGAATGGCTCAAATTACGTCTGAAACAAGTGTCCTGCACTTCTTTTGACGAGGCTGTATTTTTACGCGTCGTCGTTTGACAGCTGTCAAATGACGACGCGTAAATGACAGGTTGTCTGCACAGTACGTCGGCAAACCCATTCAAATGGGCAGATGTTTGCCGACGTATTGTAGCCTTATTTTCAGACGTATAACGAGGCATAATACGCCTCATTTACGTCTGAAAATAGGTCGTGTGAACCCAGCCTAAGCCACTGACAGGCTCAACCTTTGGACAGTTGCTGTGGGTTTAAAATACAGTGTCTTTGCTCATTCATTTCCAGTTATGACTTGCACAAAATCATGAAATAAAATTCATGAAAACATATCCTAAGGGTAGGTTCACATACAAACTCAAAAACGTCTGAAAATACGGAGCTGTTTTCAAGGAAAAACAGCTCCTGATTTTCAGACGTTTCTTAAGCCACGCGCGATTTTCTCTGCGTTTTTAGCTGCGTTTTTTACGCCCGTTTTTTACGGACGTTTTTGGAGCTGTTTTCAATACAGTCTATGAAAAACAGCTCCAAGAAGTTTTTCATAACAGCCGCATAAAAAATCGGCACGTCGTTCTGCGTTTATAGCCTGAAAAATGCCCGAAAATAGGCCGTGTGAACATACCCTAAGGCCCGATTCACACGAGTGTGTGCGTTTTGCGTGCGCAAAAGGCACTTAACAGCTCCATGTGTCATCACCATATGATGCGCGGCTGCGTGATTTTCGCGCAGCCGCCATCATTATGACACTTCGTTTGGATGTTTTGGTGCTTTTCAGTTTTCATTCATCGTTTGACAGCTTCCGTGTGATTTTCTCGCACCCATTGACTTCAATGGGTGCATGATGCGCGAAATACGCCCAAAGAGCAGACATGTCGTGACTTTTTCGCAGCGTAAAAATCACGCAACTGTCTGCACGGCCCCATAGACTAATATAGGTCCATGCGACGCGCGTGAAAATCACGCGTGTTGCACGGACGTATATCCCGTTCATGTAAATAAAGCCTAAGGCTGAGTATTCACACGCTGAGGATTCTTTCAGGATTTAGGTGTGGATTTTGCACCTAAACCTAAACAAAATCCGCCGACATTACACCAGCAATGCAGAAATCCTAGTTTAAGATGAAGATTTCTGCCACAGCTTTTCTAAAAAAATGTAAGGCTTTTTTTGCCTATGGCAAATCCAATTCACGCAAACATGGTCTATGGCCATGTTCATATGTTCAAAACCCCAAGTATACTGCATTTATTAAAAAAATTCAAAGTGGAAATCAAGGAATGGCGCAGATTTTTAAATCCTAAACATGCCTTTTATATAGCAGAATTGCTGCAGATTTTCACAGCGGATTTTACCTTTTGCATTGCACTTGCAACAAATCTGTGGCAAAGTTTGCATGTGACAAATGCGGATTTTGGCAAGGATTTGTTGCGGATTTCCAACATACTCACAGCAGAATCTGTGGCCCATGACCACCTGCACTACGTCTGTCAACAGTTTCTGTAGTAACTGGGACCTATGTAGTTTTCAATAGGTGAAACAGTTTCCAATAGTTTAAACTACATGAGCCACCGTTACTACAGTATTACAGTAAGGATGGGTTCACACTACCTATTTTCAGACGTAATGGAGGCGTTTTACACCTCGAATTACGTCTGAAAAAACGGCTCCAATACGTCGGCAAACATCTGCCCATTACTTTCAATGGGCTTTACGATGTACTGTGCCGACGACCTGTCGTTTTACGCGTCGCTGTCAAAAGACGGCACGTAAAATTACAGCCTCGTCAAAAGAAGTGCAGGACACTTCTTGGGACGTAATTGGAGCCGTTTTTCATTGACTCCAATGAAGAACAGCTCCAAATTACATCTGTAAAAGACGCCCCGCAAAACGCGAGTACATGCAATTACATCTGAAATTCAGGAGCTGTTTTCTCCTGAAAACAGCTCCGTAATTTCAGACGTAATTGCAGTTATCGTGTGCATATACCCTAACTCCTCCATATAATTACCATCCTCGCTCCTGAGTCGGGTCTTCTTCGGCTCCAGACACAGTGCTGGGTCCTGACGCCGTTCAGTATCATGAAATTGTTTACTTGGTGCACATAACGTCCTAACGCTGAACAGATTCAAAGTCCAGCGCTGCGCCGGAGCCGAAGAGACCCCGACAGAAGCGAGGAGGGTAAGTATATGGATAATGTCTACTGAGCCACTGTATCTAAGCCTCTTGTGTGATACCGTCTACTCAGCCACTGTATCTAAGCCTCTTGTGGAATACTGTCCGCTGAGCCACTGTATCTCAGCCTTTCATGTAATACTATCTACTGAGCCACTATATCTAAGCCTTTCGTGGGATACTGTCTGCTGAGCCGCTGTATCTAAGCCTCTTGTGTGATTCGTCAATCAATCATTTGGGATCTAAAAGCAAATTGGTGAAACTCAAAAGCCAACTCTAGATTTTAGATATTTCACAAGTCTAATATCTATCTAATACAAAGAAGTATTTCTAGTTCCTCCTTTTAAATACATTCAAATTCTGACTACTATTATCACAAAATAACTAGTGCCATCAGAAGAGGAACAGTAAAATTTATGCTGGATTGTATTTTATCTGTGAATGATTGGTCATGCCTCTGCAAGATATATATATATATATATATATATATATATATATATATATACATATATATATATATAATACAGGGTGGGCCATTTATATGGATACACCTAAATAAAATGGGAATGGTTGGTAATATTAACTTCCTGTTTGTGGCACATTAGTATATGGGAGGGGGGAAACTTTTCAAGCTGGGTGTTGACCATGGCGGCCATTTTGAAGTCGGCCATTTTGTATCCAACTTTAGTTTTTTCAATGGGAAGAGGGTCATGTGACACATCAAACTTATCAAGAATTTCACAAGAAAAACAATGGTGTGCTTGGTTTTAACGTTACTTTATTCTTTCATTAGTTATTTACAAGTTTCTGACCACTTATAAAATGTGTTCAAAGTGCTGCCCATTGTGTTGGATTGTCAATGCAACCCTCTTCTCCCACTCTTCACACACTGATAGCAACACCGCAGAAGAAATGCTAGCACAGGCTTCCAGTATCCGTAGTTTCAGTTGCTGCACATCTCGTATCTTCACAGCATAGACAATTGCCTTCAGATGACCCCAAAGATAAAAGTCTAAGGGGGTCAGATCGGGAGGCATTTCTTCTGCGGTGTTGCTATCAGTGTGTGAAGAGTGGGAGAAGAGGGTTGCATTGACAATCCAACACAATGGGCAGCACTTTGAACACATTTTATAAGTGGTCAGAAACGTGTAAATAACTCATGAAAAAATAAAGTAACGTTAAAACCAAGCACACCATTGTTTTTCTTGTGAAATTCTCGATAAGTTTGATGTGTCACATGACCCTCTTCCCATTGAAAAAACTAAAGTTGGATACAAAATGGCCGACTTCAAAATGGCCGCCATGGTCAACACCCAGCTTGAAAAGTTTCCCCCCTCCCATATACTAATGTGCCACAAACAGGAAGTTAATATCACCAACCATTCCCATTTTATTTAGGTGTATCCATATAAATGGCCCACCCTGTATATATATATATATATATATATATAAATATATATATATATATATATATATAGATATATACACTACCGTTCAAAAGTTTAGGGTCACTTAGAAATTTGCTTATTTTTGAAAGAAAAGCACAGTTTTTTTTTAATGAAGATAACATTAAATTAGTCAGAAATACACTATACATTGTTAATGTGCTAAATGACTATTCTAGCTGCAAACGTCAGGTTTTTAATACAATATCTACATAGGTGTATAGAGGCCCATTTCCATCATCCATCACTCCAGTGTTCTAATGGTACATTGTGTTTGCTAACTGTGTTAGAAGGCTAATGGATGATTAGAAAACACTTGAAAACCCTTGTGCAATTATGTTAGCACCGCTGTAAACAGTTTTGCTGTTTAGAGGAGCTATAAAACGGACTTTCCTGTGAGCTAGTTGAGAATCTGGAGCATTACATTTGTGGGTTCGATTAAACTCTCAAAATGGGTAGAAAAAGAGAGCTTTCATGTGAAACTCGACAGTCTATTCTTGTTCTTAGAAATTAAGGCTATTCCTTGCGAGAAATTGCCTAGAAACTGAAGATTTCCTACAACGGTGTGTACTACTCCCTTCAGAGGACAGCACACACAGGCTTTAACCAGAGTAGAAAGAGAAGTGGGAGGCCCCGCTGCACAACTGAGAAAAAAGACAAGTACATTAGAGTCTCTAGTTTGAGAAATAGACACCTCACAGGTCCTCAACTGGCAGCTTCATTAAATAGTACCCGCAAAACGCCAGTGTCAACGTCTACAGTGAAGAGGCGACTCCGGGATGCTGGCCTTCCGGGCAGAGTGGCAATGAAAAAGCCATATCTGAGACTCGCTAATAAAAGGAAAAGATTAATATGGGCAAAAGCACACAGACATTGGACAGAGGAAGATTGGAAAAAAAGTGTTATGGACAGACGAATCGAAGTTTGAGGTGTTTGGATCACACAGAAGAACATATGTGAGATGCAGAACAATTGAAAAGATGCTGGAAGAGTGCCTGACGCCATCTGTCAAGCATGGTGGAGGTAATGTGATGGTCTGGGGTTGCTTTGGTGCTGGTAAAGTGGGAGATTTGTACAAGGAAGGCTATCACTCCATTTTGCAATAGCCTGTGGACAGCGCTTGATTGGAGCCAATTTCATCCTACAACAGGACAATGACCCAAAGCACACCTCCAAATTATGCAAGAACTATTTAGGGAAGAAGCAGGCAGCTGGTATTCTATCTGTAATGGAGTGGCCAGCGCAGTCACCAGATCTCAACCTCATAGAGCTGTTGTGGGAGCAGCTTGACCGTATGGTACGCAAGAAGTGCCCATCAAGCCAATCCAACTTGTGGGAGGGCCTTCTGGAAGCATGGGGTGAAATTTCTCCCGATTACCTCAGCAAATTAACAACTAGAATGCCAAAGGTCTGCAATGCTGTAATTGCTGCAAATGGAAAAATTTTTGACGAAAGCAAAGCTTGAAGGAGAAAATTATTATTTCAAATAAAAATCATTATTTCTAACCTTGTCAATGTCTTGACTATATTTTCTAGTCATTCTGCAACTCATTCGATAAATATAAGTGTGAGTTTTCATGTAAAACACAAAATTGTCTGGGTGACCCCAAACTTTTGAATGGTAGTGTATATATATATATATATATATATATATGCATATATATATATATATATGTATATGTATATATATATATATATATATATATATATATATATATATATATATATATATATATGTATATATATATATATGTATATATATATATATATATATATATATATATATATATATATATATATATATATATATGAAATATCAGAGCATGATGCTCGTGAATGTTGTATAATGCTGGTGGCTACTGGAGAGATCAGGCAGTTATGACATCAGGGCCGTACAGCCAAGAGCTGCCCAGCACTGACTGAGAGACACAAGTTTTGGCAACCACTGCCAGGCTCCCTAAATTATGGGTCAGTGGTAGCCAGCCTCTACATTTATCACATCAGCTGAAAAGCCTGGCACACAAAGCACACTAAATTAATTCATTACAATTTAGCTAAAAGTAAACTGAGAAAAATTAACATTAATGATTAATTGTAACACATAAACAAGTGCTACACAATTTTAAAAAAAAATTCTCTCTTCCGAACAATTATATTTCCACTCTCTCATATCCTCTGTTCACATTTGTATTTTCCCCTTTCTGTCAGAAATTCTGGGTTTTTTTTCCAGCAAGAATAACACAGCCTAAAGCACTATACTTGCTGTCAAAAATAATAAGGAAACTGAATTATAAATAAAAAATAACTAGATAAAAATAAGGAAACACCAATGGAAGCCAGATGGAACTCATTATAATTCAATAGAGTTCATCAGGATTTGTTAGGATCCGTTTAAAAACGATCTGGCACAGTTGTCATTGCTCCACTCTGTAGTGAGCCTTAGACTCTGTTCACATCACGTCTGTGATGTATGTTCAGTATGTACATCGGGAAAGCTCCTGACGTATACGCACATTGTGTGCAAAGGGCTCTATTTTTAAGGATAAAATAGCGCAATAGACTACACGATTACACCCTGCTGGATCCCGCAAAAAAAAGTATACCGCATGTTATATGTTTTTTTAACATGGGGGCCAAAGTGTTATGTATGCCACTGTAGGGCATATGTCACATGCATCAGTTTAAAAGATACATCAGCTTTCCAATAGCCTTTCATGACGTATCTGTTAAACGGATACCATTATAGTCTATGGGTGATCGATGCCTGTGATGGTTGCCTAATATTGGCATTCGTCTCCTATAGACTATAACGGTATGAATTTAATGTATATGTCCCGAAAATGGTCATAAACGTTTTTTGCAGTTTTATCGAAATAAAGCTTAATTTATGTATAAAAGAAAAGCCATACATCTTTCTAATATACTTTGTGTTTCAGTTCCTCACCATTTTCAAGATAATTGTCTACTGTGAGTGAATGAGAACAGTCTTGTTTAAATTTAGGGGCAGCTGGGTGTTGGGTGGTGGGGGTTAAATGTGGGGGAAGATTAGGATAAACAACCTAGAATAAACAAGCCATGAAATACAAATGCAAAAAAATGTAATATAGTACAGCATTGTAAGCATGATAGTGGTTATCCTAGAGAGCTTCTTTTTCTCTGCCCCCCTCTCGCCAACCCTGGTTTCTCTCAAACATATTTGCAGGCCTTTGGTCTGGTTGTTAATATACTGAGACCTATTTCCAGGAAATCTTATATATATTTTCGAAAGTTTGTTTGAAGCCCGATTTTTCATTAGTTTAAAATCAGGGAATAGGCTCCGCCCCTATTGATGCCGTGGCAGCCCATAATTGGCTGCAACGTACATCATTCCTCGCTGAATTGCCTAACACAGCAGCACTGCGTTGTTGGCGACACCGGGGGTTTACACAGAGGCAGGACGGTTGTCCTGTCTCGCATAATTAAGGGACTAAAATGCATGGAGAAGCAATCAGTAAGTAAAAGAAGTTCATACGTACCGTTGTCTTGGTGACGCACCCCTCTTGACATCCAGTCCGACCTCCCTGGATGGTGCGGCAGTCCATGTGACCGCTGCAGCCTGTGATTGGCTGCAGCGGTCACATGGGATGAAACGTCATCCCGGGAGGCCGGACTGGAGGAAGAAGCAGGTAGAGATTGGTTCGGAATGCACTAGATCAGAGTAGGTGCACGAACAGGGTCCCAACCCAATCGTATTGTGAAAAAGTATTCGGCACACTGAGTCGTATGTATCAATTTCTTGAAATTTTTATTTATATTAGATGTCAAGGGTTTGGTGCAACGATTCGGTCAAAGGACCTTCGTCAGGCACTATAGGTACACAGAACATTGTATGTTGGTATATTAGCATCATATACATACATGAATCTCAAAGTCAAATAGAATCAAATAAAATAAAATAAAATACGACATATATAAGGACAAATTAAATCTTACAAAACAGATAAAAACAAGGACATTTATACAAAACCACCGAAAAAGGCCATACTTACAAATGGACACAGCCAGGTCAGAAACGCTGATGAAGGCGAGTGAGCAGGTGCTTTAAATAATAATAGCCACTCCCACTAGTCTTGAGGGGAGTGGTATGTGGTGCATGGGATGTGTAGTAAGAAATAATAAATGAATAGTGTATGTGCAAGTGTAATAATGTAAGTGAAATATAGGGGGCAGTAATGAGTAAAGTGCCTAAAAAATAAATGAATAATGGGATACAAGTGTGTGAAACATGGAGGGATAGTGTGTAAGTCATGAGGCGCAAAGTGTGTAGCCAGGTAGAAGCCTATTTGTGACGCCTTGATAATTCATAGAGCGGGCTACCCTGCTTGCTAGGCCAAACAACAACACACCATGCTCTCCCAGCATCAAAGACCCAGCTGTGTCCAAAAGGCCAAGCATCGTCTCTAATACAGGTTACATTGTGGTTATAATTGACAACAAAACAGCAAGACAACATGTTAAGTATCTCAAGCCTAAAGTCTGTCGGGGGTCAGGTGACTCATACATCCAATTCCTGTAAGGTACTGGTGAGCTCGTGGTTTGCTATCTCTAGCACTAA
Organism: Rhinoderma darwinii; assembly: GCF_050947455.1. Lineage (NCBI taxonomy): Eukaryota > Metazoa > Chordata > Amphibia > Anura > Rhinodermatidae > Rhinoderma > Rhinoderma darwinii. Next base: position 179,043,044 of record NC_134689.1, on the reverse strand, counting down.
TCTGACAATTCAGTGCTGGCTGGCATATTACAAAAGCTTAGTCATAGTGTAGTGTAGGATTGTAGTAAACATACCTCGTTTCCCTGGTTACTGGTATGTCCAGAAGATCGGCGCTGCGTATCAGAATGGCGGATTTCTGCTCCTTTTGGCGCTAAATTCAGGAGATACACTCCTGGTTTAAATATCCCTGTATTGGGGCGGGCAATGGGCGTGTTCGGTGCGCGTCTGCTTGTGACGTCATGCTCTGGGCGTTCCTACTAGTATGAGGACGTTCATGTCCTCTTCTGTCAATGCCCTGTATAGGGGCGGGTAATAGGCGTGGTTAGCCTGTGTCTGTACGTGACTCGGCTGCCCTATTGGTTAGAGGACAAACGTGTCCTAGCCTGACCATGCCCTATGTTGGGGCGGGCAATGGGTGTGTTCATCGCACTCCGGGCGTTCCTATTGGCTAGAGGACGTTCGAGCTCACTCCTGTGAATGTCCTATATCAGGGCGGGTAGTGGGTGTGACACTACCAGGCTCGAGATCAGAACCCATGGACATCTACCTGTACTTTCTCTTGGTGATCGACAGGTAATGGACCTAGATTGATGGTGACACAGACCACCACTAGCTCCACTCCTTCATATATTACGTTTAGAGGTGTTGCCCTGTAGGGCACTGTCAGGAGAGGACACGAGCGTCCTCTAATTCATAGGAACGGCCAGAGCGTAATAGAAACGCCCAGAGCGTGACGTCACAGACAGACGCACGCCATATACACCCACTGCCCGCCCTGGGATATTTAAACCAGGAGTGTATCTCATGAATTTAGCGCCAAAAGGAGCGGAAATCCGCCATTCTGATACGCAGCGCCGATCTTCTGGACATACCAGTAACCAGGGAAACGAGGTATGTTTACTACAATCCTACACTACACTATGACTAAGCTTTTGTAATATGCCAGCCAGCACTGAATTGTCAGATTAGTGCTAGAGATAGCAAACCACGAGCACACCAGTACCTTACAGGAATTGGATGTATGAGTCACCTGACCCCCGACAGACTTTAGGCTTGAGATACTTAACATGTTGTCTTGCTGTTTTGTTGTCAATTATAACCACAATGTAACCTGTATTAGAGACGATGCTTGGCCTTTTCTCCTTAATGATGTATGATTAGAAATTTCTAGTTTAACTCAGCCTAAGGACCGTCCACTCTGCCTATATGAGGAACTCAGTATATGGATTGCTTACCTGACCATACCTTTGTACCTGGGATGAGAATGTCGTCCGCTCACTGTTCTTGGTTGACTATTATTTCTGTGATATTTTATAGCACAATTCATTTTCTGTTTTATTTTTGTAAGATTTAATTTGTCCTTATATATGTCGTATTTTATTTTATTTTATTTGATTCTATTTGACTTTGAGATTCATGTATGTATATGATGCTAATATACCAACATACAATGTTCTGTGTACCTATAGTGCCTGACGAAGGTCCTTTGACCGAAACGTTGCACCAAACCCTTGGCATCTAATATAAATAAAAATTTCAAGAAATTGATACCTACTACTCAGTGTGCCGAATACTGGAGGAAGAAGCAGGTAAGTTAACTTTTAATACTCTCTAATTATTATGCGGGTCGTGCTCCCATATAAAGTCCTATAGACATGTCCTATCATTTGCGGAGCCTTTCTAAATATACAGGACGGTGTCCATGGGCAATAGAAGTGAATGGGTCCGTAATTACGGACGAATTCTATGGTCGTTTGCATGGGGCCTTACAACACATAGTTGGGTATTTAAATAGTGAGCTTTTACTCTATCTATACCGTAAGTCAACCTCCTGAGCAACGGCGGGTATAAAAGCTAGTTAGTTAGGAGCTTACGATTATTAAATAGTGTATATGTTCAATAGTTTCTCTGTTCAACTTTTAACTTCCTTATTGTTATCGGAATAAGATATTGAAACACTATTTCTTCATATTTTATTGTGAAAATGTAATAAAAATATTGTTTCAATTTAGAGGCAGCAAATTCGTACATAGCTAGTACACGTTCACAGCTGAGAAGTAAATACAATTGTATCCAGTCAAGCCAATGCTCTGTGAGCTAAATACATCAGTAGCAGAAGCAAAAATCTCTCTAAGGCCGGGTTCACACGTAGTGTAAATACTGCGGATTTTTCGCAACTAATTTATTTGCAAAAAATCTGCAGCATAATACAGTATCAGAAGAGTGGATGAGATTTGAACAAATCTCATCCACGCGCTGCGTAAATGATAAACGGAAAAAAAACGCTCAGAAATTGACCTGCAGTGCGCTTTTTTTCATCCGCAGCATCTCAATTGTATTTGCATAATTGCTGCTTTTTTGTTGCAGGTTTTTCCTATTTAATTCAATGGGGAGGTAAAATCCACAACAAATAGCAGATGTTGCCATTTTTGCGGCAGAAATGCTGTGATTCCATCGCAAAAATCGAAACTCTTAAAAAAAGAAAAATCTTATACTTACTCAGAATTTTGTGCTTCTTCATCCAGGCCGGCTTTCTGGGATGACGTTTCCTCCCATGTGACCGCTGCAACTAATCACAGGCTAAGGAGGTCACATGGCATGAAACATCATCCCAGGAGGCCAGGCTGATAGATGCGTCGCCATGGCTACGGGTAAGTATGAAACGTACAATTTGGTGCGGTTTTTCAGACGGAATTCCCTGCAGCAACCTGGGCAGATACGTTGTGTGCTTTTGCGCAGCGTATCCGCCGTGTGTGAACTTACCTTTATAGTTTGCTACACTGTATCAGTCCAGGTTCAATGCTGTTTTACTCACAGATTATTGCCTAGCTAGGATACAATTGTATCCACTTCTCAGCTGAGAGCAGTACTAGGTATGTAGGGGTTTGCAACCTTTGAATGTAAACAAGAGTGTTCTCACAGCAAAAATCTTGAACAAGGTAAGGAATTAAAACACAAGTATATCAAAAGGTTGTATAACTTCTCATTTATACAGTGACTCATTTTCATTAACATAAAACCGGAAGACCCACTTTTAGTATTGACGCCACCCATAACTCCCGAAGTTGCGGAAACAGCGTAGCTCGCTGACATTGCGGCTTCAGCGCTGGACACAGGATGGGTAAGTATGATAATTGCTTTGCTTTTTTATGTGCTGCTAATGGTTTTTTTGGTGTTAGTTTGTGTTTTTTGGCAGGTTCAGTTCTTGGACTACAACAGATTTGAGGACTACTTCGATTACAGCGTTTTTTTATTTCCAATAAAATGATTAACGAGGGAAGTGAAGTTTTTTTATTTCAGTAAAATATGTTTTTCTGTGTGTCTGTGTTTCTTTTTAACTTTAACTTTATTACTCCAGCATTACGCCAACGTCACTGTCCAGTGACAGTGACGTCGGGAGCAGTGCTGGAGTCTCGGGCAGAGCTCTAGCTGATGCAATGTGACAGCCACTTGCGGTCATGTGCTTGATATTTCGCCGTCACAAACAGCACACGAAGCAAGCCCTCAGTCACGTATGACTGTGTCAGCGCATCATCAATATTAGGAAAACTACAGGACTTCCAGCACCAATTCACTGGGTTTGAACTGAATGATTCAGTACAGAATTAAAAATGAAAGTACATTAGTAAGTGACTTATTTTCCAAAGACGTCATTGACTTTGTCTCCTCCTGTACGATGCGTGCAGCAAACAAAGTTGCCCACTCCAGACCAGCCGGTCTGCTCCAACCACTGCCTGTGCTCGATGCCCCCTGGCGGCATGTTGCTATGGACATTGTCACAGATCTGCCTCTCTCTTCGGGATGCAGTGTGATCTCGGTGGAGGTGGATGGATTCTCTAAAGTGGCTCATTTTGTCCCCCTGACTGGTCTGCCTTCTGCTGCTCGACTGGCTGACCTCTTCATAAAACACACTGTAAAGGATCTGCCAGGCACAGCTTCTGTGTCAACGCCCATAGGTAATCAGTCTGTACCTGCTTCTATGTCTGTGAGACTGACTCCATCTTCCACCACTCAGGATGGCAGGCTTAGGAGTGGGAGAGCCTATCACAGCCTGGCCAGACGGAGCTAGCTCCCGCCCTCTGTCTATTTATACCTGCCTTTCCTGTTCCTCCTTGCTTGTGATTCTTCTCGTTTGGTTTCCTGGCCCTGCTGCAGCTTCTTGAACTATTTGTCCCTGCTTCATACTGACCCTGGCTTACTGACTACTCTCCTGCTCTGCGTTTGGTACCTCGTACACTCCTGGTTTGACTCGGCTTGTTCACTACTCTCCTGCTCTGAGTTTGGTACCTCGTACACTCCTGGTTTGACTCGGCTCGTTCACCACTCTTGTTGCTCACGGTGTTGCCGTGGGCAACTGCCCCATTTCCCTTAGCTTCTTTGTACCCTTGTCTGTTTGTCTGTCGTGCACTTATTGAGCGTAGGGACCGTCGCCCAGTTGTACCCCGTCGCCTAGGGCGGGTCGTTGCAAGTAGGCAGGGACTGAGTGGCGGGTAGATTAGGGCTCACTTGTCTGTTTCCCTACCCCCATCATTACACACATCTTCCATCTGCACTGCTTGCCTCTGCATATTGTCTTGGATAGAGGGGTCCAGTTCATCTCGAGGTTTTGGAGAGCTCTCTGCGGCCTCCTCGGTGTAAAGTTGGACTTCTCTTCGGCCTATCATCCCCAGTCCAATGGGCAAGTCGAGAGGATTAACCAAATTATGGAGAACTATCTACGTCACTTTGTTTCCAGGCGACATGATGACTGGGTGCAGCTGCTCCCGTGTTCAGAATTCTCCTATAATAACCATACTAGTGAGTCCACCACCTCCAGCCCGTTCTTCATAGTCTACGGCCAACATCCTTGAATACCTTCTTCTTTCTCTACTATGTCACAGGTGCCTGCAGCTGACTCGACCTTCAGGGACTTTCTGCAAATATGGCAACAGACCCGATCTTCTATTCTGCTGGCAGTTGACCTAATGAAGAAAAAATCAGATACTAGAAGACGGGATCCTCCTCAGTTTCTTCAAGGTACGAAGGTCTGGTTGTCCTCAAAGAATATCCGGCTGAGGGTGCCGTCCTACAAATTTGCTCCCAGGTTCCTCGGACGCTTCGAGATCTACAAATTAACCCGGTCTTTTACAAACTGCGGCTGCCTCCTATCCTCAAGATCCCTAACTCTTTCCATGTCTCCTTGCTGAAGCCTGTGGTCCTGAACCGCTACTCTAGGACTCCTAGTTCCGCAGTGGCTCCTGGCGGCTCATCAGGGACTTTCGAGGTAAGGGAGATTCTAGCCACCAAGAAGGTGGAAGGAAGGACGGACGTTTTATTTGAGGATTGGAGGGGATTCGGTCCAGAAGAGAGGTCTTGGGAGAACATCGATGCCCCTGTCCTCATGAGGAAGTTTCTCTCCCGCTCTGACCCCAAGAAGAGGGGGCGTAAGAGCGGAGATACTGTAACGTCTATTTAAATCCTGTTGCTGTGCAGTGTCATCCCCTTGTGAAGCGCCGGCACTCACTTTCAGGTATCGAGACTGTCTCCCGGAGGCTGCGCGCGCATGCTCGTGCCTGCTCTTAAAGGGCCAGCGCTCTCGCATGAAATCATCGTCAACTCACATGATTTCCTGGATTATAAGAAGGCCCCCGCCCTTCTGATTCTTGCCTGAGTGTTGTTGTTGTTGTTGTTTCCGAAAGTCTGTCTTGCAAATGGTCTCCTAAGTGTCTTCCAGCTTCCCAGTGTTCCCCGTACCAGTATTCTGTTTCTCGTGCAATCCAGTACTATCCTGATCTACTGCCGTCCTGAGCTGTTGCTGTGCTGTGCTGCATTTCCACGCCTGCTCTGCTACTCCACGCCTGATGTCTAACTGCCGCCCGGTCCCAGCCGAGCCTGCCTTGCTACTGTCTGCATTGCCTAAGGTAAGCTTTCTGGACTATTAACTCTGTACCATACCTGTTTGGCCAGTTGCCATCCCGCTACGCGGTATGGCTCAGTGGGTCCACACCCTGCATCGTGACAGATGTTACCTGCAGTCCTATGTAACACCACAGATAACACACAGTTATAACTCTCGGAGTACAGATAGTGTAGTAGTGTTACCTGCAGACCTATGCAACACCACAGATAACACACAGTTATAACTCTCTGAGTACAGATAATGTAGTAGATGTCACATGCAGACCTATGTAACACCACAGATAACACACAGTGATAACTCTCTGAGTACAGATAATGTAGTGGTTGTTACCTGCAGTCCTATGTAACACCACAGATAGCACACAGTGGTAACTCTCTGAGTACAGATAATACAGTAGATGTCACATGCAGACCTATGTAACACCACAGATAACACACAGTCATAACTCTCTGAGTACAGGTAATGTAGTAGTTGCACACACACAGAAATATATACACACACACACAGAAACATATATACATACAGACACATATATAGGCACACAAATACACGCACAGAGACACATATACACATGCAAACACAGAGACATATACACAGACAAATATACACACACAGCGACACATAGACATGAACAGAGACATATATACACAGACAAATAGACACACACAGACACATGATAGCAGGCATTTGCGTGTGAAAAGACAGACTGTTTTCAAGAGAAAACAGCTACCTCGTTTCACATGTAAATGCTCCTCCTCGTATTATGTGAGGCGTCTGTGACGCTCGTAAATCTTGAGCTGCTCTTCATTGACTTCAATGAAGAATGGCTCAAATTACGTTGCAAAGAAGTGCCCTGCACTTCTTTGCCGAGGCAGTCAATTTACGCGTCGTCGTTTGACAGCTGTCAAACGACGACGCGTAAATTACAGGTCGTCTGCACAGTACGTCGGTAAACCCATTCAAATGAATGGGCAGATGTTTGCCGACGTATTGTAGCCCTATTTTCAGGCGTAAAACGAGGCATAATACGCCTCGTTTACGCCTGAAAATAGGTCGTGTGAACCCAGCCTTAGGCACTCACCGTCTCCCTTCCTGACAGGTTTCTTGCAGGGCAGGCTGTGGGCGGATCTTCCTCCTCTCCACTAGCTTTTTCTGCTTCTGTCTCGTCTGAGTCTAAGACGCTCCAACTGTTCTTGGATTGGCTACAGCTGCTCATGTGAGCAGTTCTGTCCAATCCAGGAACAGAGGGTGTGTGTTAGAAGCACTGGTGTAGCCAAACACTCTGCCCCTGCCTTGTGAGTGACCTGATCGCTGGTCGGTCAGGTCACAAAGTATTATTATTTTTTTTTAAATAAATGATCCTGCAGCCACCCTCCTGCTGCATGCCCTAGGCACTGCACCCCCAGTGCCTTGTGGCAAATATGAGCTTGCTAGTTCACACAGTGCAGATTTGGTGCATTATTTTTTTTAGGTCAAAACCAAGACTGGATTCAAAGAGAGGAGAAATGTAAAGCTTTTTTCAGTGTACCGTACATACATCTGATAATTGAAAAATGAACCATAGCGTTATAAGTCACCACAAGGTCAGATATAGGCATCTTTTTGTTATTGCACTTATTTGAATCAGTTGCATGGTACAGCTGGGGGCCTATTCCGAATATGGGAGCCATTGAGATGGAGCACACACTCTATTCAGATTTTTTAAATTTTTAAAACAGTTTATTTTAACCCCTTGACAGATCTTACATGTACGTTATTGGCAGGAGGCCGTTCCATTAAGTTAACATACAAGCATGTACTGGTGATCGCATGGGTACAGCCGCTGTGCCCACACAATCACTTGCCTGGAAGGGTGGCTGTGATCAAACCTTGACATCTGTGATGATCACAGTATTAATATAGGGAGGATATCCCTTTGTGACAACACTGTTATCTAGCCCATGTCTGTTATAATGCCTTTTAATGCATACTCTAGGTGTGTATATGTAAATTATTCATGCAACGCTACATTATCTGTCAGCAATAGAAAAATTATTATTTTGTAGCATTATCAATGCCGGTATTCAGATTATTTTGTGAAATTTCCTTTTGCAATGTGGTTATGTGAAACAGTGTGTTTGTAGCAATTGTACACAGGGTATTTTTTGTAGCCATAAATTTAGACTGAATACCTTTTGTAAATTTATAAGAATGAGTATGCATGGCATGATTTTTAAGTTAGCATGTAACACCAAGGGCATCAGAATTTAAACCTTTAGGTAGAAGGCCTGCATAGTTTACAAGCCACCATACTTATTAATAGGCCTGACTATTCTTTGCAATGTCATGTGTAATGTTAATCCTCATCCTAAGTCACACAGTCTCAAATGTCAGCTGTCAGTAGCCGTCCTGTTTGTCTCCTGTACACATCTACGAGAAAGATGGAGAGTTTTGAAGAAAGTAATGCAAGTAAAGATAATCTGTTAGAACCACCAAGTATAAATGATTGTCTTACAGATGAGGAGGATGTAAAAGCTACAATTAAGCCTCGTTTATCTCCACTACCAAGAAGGCGCAGCTCCGTGTCTTCAGATGATGGAGACCTGGAGCCACCACCTACAGTTGCAAGGAAGGTGTCCTTTGCAGATGCTTTTGGATTCGATCTAGTATCAGTTAAAGAGTTTGACACATGGGAGCTTCCAACTGTAACACCAAACTTTGTTATGGAAAGCATTAAACTTGAGGAATTTTATTTAACGCCAAGTTTTATATTACCTCCAATTTCCAATATGGAAAGGCTGCATGCAAAGAAAGTGACCCTGGAATCAGTGGATTTCATACCAGGCACATCATCCATGAAAGGAATTATTCGAGTTCTCAATGTTTCTTTTGAAAAACAGGTCTATGTTAGAATGTCACTTGACAACTGGAAAAGCTATTATGACCAATTGGCAGAGTATGTACCTGATTCTTGTAATGGGGAGACAGATCAATTTTTCTTCACAATATCATTGGTCAGTCCATATCAAAAAGAGGGAGCAAAAGTGGATTTCTGTATATGCTATGAAACAGCAGTTGGTACCTTTTGGGATAACAATGATGGACATAATTATGTGCTAACGTGCCAAAAGAAGGAACAAATTGTAGAAGTTGATAAGCCCTCAGAGGAGGTAATAGACAAAAATAAGAAAAGTTGTTTAAAGCCATCACTAAGGTAAGTCTGATAATGAAGCTTGATGTTTTATGTTAAAATAAATTAAATTAATGTGATTGATATGTAGGGCAAACATATCAGACATGTAAAACCAAATAGTTAATAAAACATTGAAGAAGTTTAGTCATTTTTTTTTACATTTACTGTAAAACATATAACCGAAACAGCTTCCTTTGATAAATTTAATGAGCTACATAATAATAAATATAGTGAAGCACTACCATACAAAATTATAGTTACAAATATATTATTTTCTGTGCTTACGTTGAATCTTTCTGAGACCAAGTAGTTCAGTAAATGAACCCTTTTTTATTTGCACAACCAGTTTTATATTGCTGTGTTACTTGTCTGTAGTATCGAAATCAATCAGTATAAATCCGTAGTAGACAGTACAATACGTCATTTTGTTGGTACAGGCAACTTTTTAAACTGTCATTCAAACAAAATAATGGTATGTCTTGGTATTTTACTGCATTAAATGGTAAAAAAAAAAAGTTAATATATCGTTTTCTAGTAAATAAAATGCATTATTATTCCTAATGTCTTTTAATTTGAGTTAATGAAACCTAGCAATATTTGCTAATATGATCTGGCTAATGGTAATGTCACTGTAATGTAAATGCTGAGAACATATGCTTTGCTCTGGGGTTTGGTTTCACCTTTCTTCAGAACCATGAGTCACAAGTAGGAAGATCCCATAGTAAGATAACAGAGGGTAAAAGGTTATTTCATGAAGGTCAAGAGTGTCTACAATTACATTTGAAAGTGCTCCTAGACAGATTACACAAGACATTTGCAATGTGATGATTTAGCTCAAGGGCGAAGCTAAAGGCTCATGGGCCCCAGTGCAAAAGTCCTTCTTGGGTCCCCCCTCAACTTCTTCTCATGGCCGACGGCCCGCAGCTTTCAGCTGCATCGCTGGGTCTCCTAAGTGGCCAACAATGCAGCACCAGCAGCCAGGGGCGCTGCTACGGTCTTTAAATGTCTGGGCAATAGCCCCAATACATATGTGTCCCCACCATAAAATGTTTATGTGTGTGTGTGTATATGTATATATATATATATATATATATATATATATATATATATATATAAATAGAGATCTTGCAGCACTCAAAGTGGTGAAAACAAAGTGGTTTATTCAGCCAACAAACAGCGACGTTTCTGTCCAACAATAGGACCTTTATCAAGCATGGTAACATACTGAGTGATCATGGTATATAAAGAGTGAAAGAGCATTTGCATAATTAATCTCATTAACATACATGTGACGTGCAAAGTGCAAGAAAAAACAAACACAATGTGTATAAATAGTATCAAGACTGATCAAAGCATTGACACATAAGAAGCACAAGTGTAAATACATACATAGAATACAAAAATATCGCATGAAAAAGCATATAAGTATAAAATTACGGCATAAACATATATGCAACAGTTGTGTTGAAACAGATCAAATTGCTTTTCCTCACCAATCATAGCTTCAGGACCTTCGTAATGCAAACACATACAGGTTATCCAAATAACGATAATCGATGCACCAAATGCGGTCTTGCAACATGTGTGAGTGTGTGTGTATATATTACCAACTTCCGGTTGATAAAACCGGAAGTTTACCGTGGCCTAGCAACAGGACGCTGTAGGAACACAGCGGCAGATACGTAATCTCGACCAAGGCACCCCTCTCGCAGCGCGTCCATCATTGCCAGGCAACATCCAATCACACGACTCCATGTGATTGGAAAGGTAAATATAGTGACGCAATCACAGTTGTTGTCAAGTATAGTCCAAATAGAAAAAGGATCAAAACTTGATCACAAATATGCTCGTAGGTGTAGTCAGTAATGATGCAGCAGTATTTCTAATAATACGTATATATCGAAAGGACGAGATACACCAAAGAGTCCACACGCGGGTGTACCCGATCCCTGGCCACACTTCCGTGGTCAAGAGGGAACGGCTCCCCAGAAACTCCAGAATCACTCCAACCACAACTTAATGTATATGGGGGATCCAAAGAGATCGTGAACGTGTAACAGACCTATATTGTCGATGTAATATCAAGTCCGCAGAAACAATGTCTGTAATAAAAGAATATGAATATGGGTAATCAGCCCAGTATTATTTACTGACAATCCACATACGAGACACGAAATATATAGTAAAAACTGTCTTTATATGAAATAGATAGGGACTAAACAAAACAACAAGAGTACATTATTTTGGCGAATGCATACAATACAATAGGACTGAACACAGAAGAAGATGGTCCCGAAGTTCTGTTGGGATCTAGAGTGATACAAAACAGAATATATTAGTAACAGAAAAAACATATCCATATAGTATAATATTTTTAAATCATGTCACCAAATTTAATGTCCGATGAGAGACATATACAAAAAACCTAAAAAGGGGGAGAGGGAGGCAAGACGCTACACAGTGATTCTATCCACATTAAATTCTACATTGAGTCCATTAGGTCTCAATGTGTTAAGTGAAAAAATCCATTTCAATTCTCTCTTGTGCAGAACCATGTGTCTATCACCACCATTAGGCAATGGGGGACCATAGTCCAAGATCATAAATTTTAGATCTCTCTCGGTATGTCCCTTCTCAACAAAATGTTTTGCAATGGGTAGATCTAATTTTTTCTTCCTAATTGAAAATCTGTGGTTATTAAAACGAGTTTTGAACGTACAAGTAGTTTCGCCCACGTATATTAATTGGCACGGACACCATAGCGCATAAACAACCCAGTCAGAGTCACAGGTAAGTGTGTGTCTAATATTATAGTTTCTACCAGTTTGGGGGTGTACAAAGACATTACCTCTGCACATGGAAGTACAATTTACACAATGATGGCAGGGAAAATTGCCCACTTTTAGTAGTTGTAATAAAGATTGTGTAATATTTTTACATTCTTTAACTTTTGTTTTAACAAGTCTATCTCTAAAATTTTGTGTACGTCTATACGACATCAGTGGTCTGTTGTTTAATTCATGAATATGTCCAAAACTATCTCTCAAAATGGGCCAGTGTTTATTCATTATTTTGGAGATGTCTCCACTAGCTTCACTATATGTGGAGATAAAAGGAATTATTTTGGGTCTATGTGTTTTGGAAGTTTTGAATAGTTTTTCTCTTGATATATCACAAATTTTATCTCTATGCATTGAAATTAATGATCTAGGGTATCCTCTCTCCAAAAAATTTGAGGTCAAAATATCCAAAGAATTAGTCAGATCATCGTGATCATCTGTAATCCTCTTAACCCTGACCATTTGACTGTAAGGCAGTGACTTGATCATATTTATTGGGTGACAACTTTCATATCTTAAGAGTGTATTACGATCAGTGTCTTTCACATGTAGTTTGGTCTTCAAAACATTATCAATAACCATCACTGTAACATCCAAAAATTGGATGGATTCAGTATAATATACAATGGTGAATTGAATATCGGCATCTAAGGAGTTAAGAAAAAGATGAAATTCTTTTAGTGAGGCTTCTGTATCTGTCCAGATGAGGAAGATGTCGTCTATGTATCGCCACCACTTCAGGACCCATTGGAAGTGGTGGGACACATAGACAGACATCTTCTCCATCATATCCATAAAAATATTGGCGTATGTCGGAGCCATATTAGACCCCATAGCTGTTCCTTTAAGCTGAAAAGTGTCATAATGAATTCACAAGATGTACCATTATAGTCAGAGCCAGATAACTTGCGTCTCACTGCCTCTAGCCCTCTATTGTGATCAATTGATGTGTATAGTGCTGTTACGTCAAACGAAACCAGTATTGAGCCTGTAGGTAAAGTGATTGACCTCAGTTTTTGCAAGAAATCTGAGGTATCCCTCACATATGATTTAGCACTAATCGCAAAATCCCTCAAGATTTTATCGACAAAAATAGATATATTATTCAACAATGACCCTCTACCCCACACTATGGGACGGCCGGGTGGATTTGACAAATTTTTATGTATCTTGGGTAACAAATATAAACAAGGAGTAATTGGATGTTCAATTATAAGAAATTGTTTTAGATGTTGATCTATAATACCCTCGTCAACTACATGAGTCAATAGTGATTCAATTTTTTTCTCAATGTCGAGTCTAGGATCTCCCCTTAGTACCCTGTAAACATTGGTATCAAGTAACTGTCTATTACATTCATTGATGTACATAGTTGTATCCATAACCACGATCGCACCCCCTTTGTCAGCGGGTTTGATCGTGAGATCGTGGTTATGGATAAGTTCGTCAAGAGCTGTGATCTCAGAGGAGGTCATATCAAACCAGACTTTTAATTTAATGGTTCTAATAAATATGTACAAATCTAACTCCAATTGGAACCAATCAATATGTTGATTGGGACAAAACGAAAGACCTTTTGACAGGGTCTGTAACTGTATATCAGACAAATTATGGGTAGAGATATTTACCACTGTTTGGATAGTGTTGTCTTGTTGTTGTGATTCGGTAGTCTTTGTCCTCTGTGTTGTACTTGTTTCTGGAGGCGGGTTCTTCCTCCCTCTATTCCTCCTACGTCCTGCTCTTCTGGTGATTTTCCTTTTGTAATGTCATTACAAAAGGAAAATCGTTTTGTCCCAATCAACATATTGATTGGTTCCAATTGGAGTTAGATTTGTACAGATTTATTAGAACCATTAAATTAAAAGTCTGGTTTGATATGCAGTCTAATGTAGTGATGGAACATGACATACCGTCTAAATTATCTTTGAAGAAAGTAGGATTGTTCAATAAAAGTTCGTTCCAACCCCCGATTATGTCACATGCTATCGAGACATTTCGAGAGTTGGTTCAAAAAGATTTGAACACATTAAAAATGCAGACGAATAATGATTTGTTTAAACATCCCAATATGACCTCCTCTGAGATCACAGCTCTTGACGAACTTATCCATAACCACGATCTCACGATCAAACCCGCTGACAAAGGGGGTGCGATCGTGGTTATGGATACAACTATGTACATCAATGAATGTAATAGACAGTTACTTGATACCAATGTTTACAGGGTACTAAGGGGAGATCCTAGACTCGACATTGAGAAAAAAATTGAATCACTATTGACTCATGCAGTTGACGAGGGTATTATAGATCAACATCTAAAAAAAATTCTTATCATTGAACATCCAATTACTCCTTGCTTATATTTGTTACCCAAGATACATAAAAATTTGTCAAATCCACCCGGCCGTCCCATAGTGTCGGGTAGAGGGTCATTGTTGAATAATATATCTATTTTTGTCGATAAAGTCTTGAGGGATTTTGCGATTAGTGCTAAATCATATGTGAGGGATACCTCAGATTTCTTGCAAATCACTTTACCTACAGGCTCAATACTGGTTTCGTTTGACATAACAGCACTATACACATCAATTGATCACAATAGAGGGCTAGAGGCAGTGAGACGCAAGTTTTCTGGCTCTGACTATGATGGTACATCTTGTGAATTCATTATGACACTTGTTGAGCTTATTTTGACATCTAATTATTTCTTGTTTAATGAGAGGTATTATATTCAGCTTAAAGGAACAGCTATGGGGTCTAATATGGCTCCGACATACGCCAATATTTTTATGGATATGATGGAGGAGATGTCTGTCTATGTGTCCCACCACTTCCAACGGGTCCTGGTGGCGATACATAGACGACATCTTCCTCATCTGAACAGATACAGAAGCCTCACTAAAAGAATTTCATCTTTTTCTTAACTCCTTAGATGCCGATATTCAATTCACCATTGTATATTCTACTGAATCCATCCAATTTTTGGATGTTACAGTGATGGTTATTGATAATGTTTTGAAAACCAAACTACATGTGAAAGACACTGATCGTAATACACTCTTAAGATATGAAAGCTGTCACCCAACAAATATGATCAAGTCACTGCCTTACAGTCAAATGGTCAGGGTTAAGAGGATTACAGATGATCACGATGATCTGACTAATTCTTTGGATATTTTGACCTCCAATTTTTTGTAGAGAGGATACCCTAGATCATTAATTTCAATGCATAGAGATAAAATTTGTGATATATCAAGAGAAAAACTATTCAAAACTTCCAAAACACATAGACCCAAAAGAATTCCTTTTATCTCCACATATAGTGAAGCTAGTGGAGACATCTCCAAAATAATGAATAAACACTGGCCCATTTTTAGAGATAGTTTTGGACATATTCATGAATTAAACAACAGACCACTGATGTCGTATAGACGTACACAAAATTTTAGAGATAGACTTGTTAAAACAAAAGTTAAAGAATGTAAAAATATTACACAATCTTTATTACAACTACTAAAAGTGGGCAATTTTCCCTGCCATCATTGTGTAAATTGTACTTCCATGTGCAGAGGTAATGTCTTTGTACACCCCCAAACTGGTAGAAACTATAATATTAGACACACACTTACCTGTGACTCTGACTGGGTTGTTTATGCGCTATGCGCTACGTGGGCGAAACTACTTGTACGTTCAAAACTCGTTTTAATAACCACAGATTTTCAATTAGGAAGAAAAAATTAGATCTACCCGTTGCAAAACATTTTGTTGAGAAGGGACATACCGAGAGAGATCTAAAATTTATGATCTTGGACCATGGTCCCCCATTGCCCAATGGTGGTGATAGACACATGGTTCTGCACAAGAGAGAATTGAAATGGATTTTTTCACTTAACACATTGAGACCTAATGGACTCAATGTAGAATTTAATGTGGATAAAATCACTGTGTAGCGTCTTGCCTCCCTCTCCCCCTTTTTAGGTTTGTTGTATATGTCTCTCATCGGACATTAAATTTGGTGACATGATTTAAAAATATTATACTATATGGATATGTTTTTTCTGTTACTAATATATTCTGTTTTGTATCACTCTAGATCCCAACAGAACTTCGGGACCATCTTCTTCTGTGTTCAGTCCTATTGTATTGTATGCATTCGCCAAAATAATGTACTCTTGTTGTTTTGTTTAGTCCCTATCTATTTCATATAAAGACAGTTTTTACTATATATTTCGTGTCTCGTATGTGGATTGTCAGTAAATAATACTGGGCTGATTACCCAGATTCATATTCTTTTATTACAGACATTGTTTCTGCGGACTTGATATTACATCGACAATATAGGTCCGTTACACGTTCACGATCTCTTTGGATCCCCCATATACATTAAGTTGTGGTTGGAGTGATTCTGGAGTTTCTGGGGAGCCGTTCCCTCTTGACCACGGAAGTGTGGCCAGGGATCGGGTACCTCTTTGGTGTATCTCGTCCTTTCGATATATACGTATTATTAGAAATACTGCTGCATCATTACTGACTACACCTACGAGCATATTTGTGATCAAATTTTGATCCTTTTTCTATTTGGACTATACTTGACAACAACTGCGATTGCGTCACTATATTTACCTTTCCAATCACATGGAGTCGTGTGATTGGATGTTGCCTGGCAATGATGGACGCGCTGCGAGAGGGGTGCCTTCGGCGAGATTACGTATCTGCCGCTGTGTTCCTACAGCGTCCTGTTGCTAGGCCACGGTAAACTTCCGGTTTTATCAACCGGAAGTTGGTAATATATACACACACACTCACACATGTTGCAAGACCGCATTTGGTGCATCGATTATCGTTATTTGGATAACCTGT
This sequence comes from Rhinoderma darwinii, assembly GCF_050947455.1. Lineage (NCBI taxonomy): Eukaryota > Metazoa > Chordata > Amphibia > Anura > Rhinodermatidae > Rhinoderma > Rhinoderma darwinii. Next base: position 179,026,274 of record NC_134689.1, on the reverse strand, counting down.
ATGTGTTTGCATTACGAAGGTCCTGAAGCTCTGATTGGTGAGGAAAAGCAACGTGATCTGTTTCAACACAACTGTTGCATATATGTTTATGCCGTAATTTTATATTTATATGCTTTTGCATGCGATATTTTTGTATTCTATGTATGTATTTACACTTGTGCTTCTTATGTGTCAATGCTTTGATCAGTCTTGATACTATTTATACACATTGTGTTTGTTTTTTCTTGCACTTTGCACGTCACATGTATGTTAATGAGATTAATTATGCAAATGCTCTTTCACTCTTTATATACCATGATTACTCAGTATGTTACCATGCTTGATAAAGGTCCTATTGTTGGACAGAAACATCGCTGTTTGTTGGCTGAATAAACCACTTTGTTTTCACCACTTTGAGTGCTGCAAGATCTCAATTTTTATATACTACCTAGTCCTTGGATCTGGATGGCTTGCTTGGCACCTGTGCATCTTCTCTAGTGAGTGCTGCTGTTTTCTTTTTTGCTATATATATATATATATATATATATATATATATATATATATATATGGAGGAGACAGCATATTCATAGCCCTACGACTCCTATAGCTATGGATAGGATTAGATACAGTGGCTCAGCAGACAGTATCACATATGATAGGATTAGACATAGGGCCCAGCTCGCTGACATTGCGGCTCCAGTGCTGGACTAGGAAAGGTAAGATAATAACTGCTTTGTTTTTTTATGTGTTTCTAATTTTTTTTGTGTGCTTGTGTTTTTTTTTACAGGTTTGGTTGTTCGATTACTTTGGATTCAAGGACTACTTCGATGATGGTGTTTTTTTACTCTGGTTAACGAGGATTGTGTGTTTTTTATTTCAATAAAATATTTTTCTATGTCCTTGTATCTGTAGTGATGGTCGGACACCGGGGCGGCCGCAGGCGTGTATTGTTAGGCTGGTAAAAGCCAGAAACCATAGCCCTTCCCACCCTGGTAATGCTAGCCTGCTGCTGCTGTGCTGTATCTGGCTGGTTATTAAAAATTGGGGGGGGGGGGCAGATACAACATTGCAGCAGCAGACTAGCATTACCAGGGTGGGAAGGGACATGGTTTCTGGCCTTTCCTAGCCTAATACCAGCCTGCGGCCGGCCCAGTCCCCAACCATCACTACAGATAGTCGGATACTGGATCGCACCTGGCTCTTCCCGATACCCCTGATGATGGTGGGTACCAGGGTAATAATGGGGGCTAGTGTTAGCCTCTGCACCGGCTAATCCTCAGCCCCGCCTTAGTAATGGATGCTGTCAATCAGCCAGCGGCCATTACTAAGGCAGTAGTAATAAAGTTTATAAAAGTACAAAGACATAGAAAAAAATATTTAAAAAAAACACACAACCCTTGTTAATATTTTTATTGAAAATAAAAAAGCTTTCATCGAGGTAGTACTCGAATCCAACATAGTCCAATAACCGAAACAGTAAAAAAAAAAAAAAACACAAAAAAAAATAAATTAGTAACACATAAAAAAAAAAAGGAAAACAATTATCATACTTACCTTTCCTGGGTCTGTTACAGTTAACAAAGCAGTGATAGCTCTAATCTGTCATTGGTTAGTTTACATCACGTGGTCCCAGGTAATCCCCTGGTCATTGGCCTACTTTTAAAAGTGGGACAATGAATTGAGGGGCAGCAAGTGATGTAAACTAACCAATGACAGCTTAAAGCTATCACTGCTTAGTTTACTTATGCTTGTAAGGGGCGCAGGCACTGGCGTAGCTATAGGGGTCGCAGCGGTCGCAATTGCGACCGGGCCCAGAAGCCAGGGGGGCCCACGGCCCCCCGCACCACATCAATAAAAAGTTACTATAGTAACTCGGGCCGCGGGCCCCTGTTACTATAGTAACATACTTTACTTACCTTCCTGGTTCCGGATCGCAGCTGAGGTCCTGACGTCAAGCGCTGTGTGCAGCGCATGACGTCACAGCGCTATGCGCCGCGCACAGCATCGAGACTACAGAACTCCCGCCGCGGCCGAAGAGGAAGGTAAGGTTAGCCCTGACTGGCGGGGTCCGACTCCCGGGACCCGCCAATCAGCTGTTTTGAAGAGGCCGCAGCACTCGTACGAGAGCTGCTCCCCTTCATTCCTGTCACTTCATTCCGGTCACACTGTGAATCGGTGTCGGCGATTCCCAGTGTGAGCGAGTAGTGAAATGAAGGGGAAGCCGCTCTCGTACGAGTGCTGCGGCCCCTTCAAAACAGCTGATTTGCGGGTCCCGGGCGACACATCAGCTATTGATGGCCTATCCTGTGGATACGCCATCAATGTTTAGGGACTGCACAACCCCTAAGCCTACGATGTATCAGGCTTAGGGGGCCCATGAGACAGGATCACAGATTGTGTGATCCTGTCTGCTGGGCCCTGTATCTAAGCCAATCACATGGTAGGCTTAGATACATGGCCCATGCGTGATCCTGTCTGCTGGGCCCTGTATCTAAGCCTACCACAATGTAGGTTTAGATACAGGGCCCCAGCACACAGTAATCTTATACTGTATTATTGTCTGCTGGACCCTGTATCTAAGCCTACCTTGTGGTAGGCTTAGATACAGGGTCCCACAGACAGTATCACACATGGGCCCTGTATCTAAGCCTTAGGGTATGTGCACAGACACTAATTACGTCCGTAATTGACGAACGTATTTCGGCCGCAAGTAAAGGACCGAACACAGTGCAGGGAGCCGGGCTCCTAGCATCATACTTATGTACGATGCTAGGAGTCCCTGGCTCGCTGCAGGACAACTGTCCCATACTGTAAACATGTTTACGGACGTAATTAGTGTGTGTGCACATACCCTAACACATGTGTTACTAATCATATTTTGTGTGTTTTCTTACAGGTTCGGTCGTTGGACTATGGCGGATTCCAGGACTACTTCGATGACGGATTTTTTTTTATTAATAAAATGGTTAATGAGGGTTGTGTGGGTTTTTTTTTTATTTCAATAAAATATTTTTTCTATGTCTTTGTGTTTTTTTTTTAAACTATATTACTACCGCCTTAGTAATGGCCGCCGGCTGATTGACAGCATCCATTGCTAAGGCGGGGCTTAGTGTTAGCGGATGCAGAGGCTAACACTAACCCCCTTTATTACCCCGGTACCCACCGCCACCAGGGGTGCTGGGAAGAGCCGGGTACGATCCAGTACCTGACCATCTGTAGTGATGGTCGGCCACTGGGGTGGCCGCAGGCTGGTATTATCAGGAGGGGAAAGGCCAAAAACAGTGGCCCTTCCCATCCTGGTAATGCTGCCTGCTGCTGCTTTATTGTATCTGGCTGGTTATGAAAAATGGGGGGGACCCCACGTCATTTAAAAAAAACAAAAAAAAAAAAATAATTGGAAAGAACGATTTCGGGTCCCCCCCAATTTTCATAGCCAGCCAGATACAACACAGCAGCAGCAGGCAGCATTACAAGGGTGGGAAGGGCCACTGTTTTTGGCCTTCCCCAGCCTAATACTACCAGCCTGCGGCCACCCCGGTGCCTGCCCGTCACTACAGATGGTCGGGTACTGGTTTGTACCCGGCTCTTCCCAGTACCCCTGGTGGCGGTTGGTACCGGGGTAATAATGGGGGTTAGTGTAGCCTCTGCACCGGCTAACATTAAGCCTCGCCTTAGTAATGGAGGTTGTCAATCAGCCAGCGGCCATTACTAAGGCGGTGATAATAAAGTTTAAAAAGATACAAGCACATAGAAAAAATATTTTATTGAAATAAAAAAACAACCCTCATTAACCATTTTATTGAGAATAAAAAAAACGCCGTCATTGAAGTCCTCGTATCCGAAGTCCAACAACCGAACCTGTAAAAAAAACACAAACACAAAAATAATCAGTAACACATAAAGAAGCAAAATTATTATTCTTACCTATCCTGGGTCCAGCGCTGGAGCCGCAATGTCAACGAGCTGGGCCCTGTATCTAATCCTATCATGTGTGATACAGTCTGCTGAGCTGTGTATCTAATCCAATCATGTATGATACTGTCTGCTGGGCCCTATATCTAATCCGATCATGTGTGATACTGTCTGCTGAGCCACTGTATCTAATCCTATCATGTGTGGTACTGTCTGCTGAGCCACTGTATCTAATCCTATCATGTGTGATACTGTCTGCTGAGCCACTGTATCTAATCCTATCATGTGTGGTACTGTCTGCTGAGCCACTGTATCTAATCCTATCATGTGTGGTACTGTCTGCTGAGCCACTGTATCTAATCCTATCATGTGTGATACTGTCTGCTGAGCTGTGTATCTAATCCTATCATGTGTGATACTGCCTTCTGAGCCACTGTATCTAATCCTATCATGCGTGATACTGTCTGCTCAGCCACTGTATCTAATCCTATCCATAGTTTATAGGGTCGTAGTGCTATAGATATGCTATGCTGTCTCATATACACACTTTTTTTTTGGGCGGACACATATGTATTGGGGCTATTTCCCGGACATCCTGTGCCGACACGAGGACTCGTGCGCTGTCAACGATACAAAGCAACGTATCAGGTGAGCTGGAGGACCCCTCTCCCCCTTCTTTTTTCTACTGGGGCATGTAGTCGTGGCCAAGGCAGGCCCAGCAACACAGAGTTAACGGCTTTGGATAGGACAGGTGATTGACAGCATCCATTGCTAAGGCGGGGCGTAGTGTTAGCCGATGCAGAGGCTAACACTAACCCCCTTTATCACCCCGGTACCCACCGCCACCAGGGGTGCTGGGAAGAGCCGGGTACCATCCAGTACCTGGCCATCTGTAGTGATGGTCGGCCACTGGGGTGGCCGCAGGCTGGTATTATCAGGAGGGGAAAGGCCAAAAACAGTGGCCCTTCCTACCCTGGTGATGCTAGGCTGCTGCTGCTGCTTTATTGTATCTGGCTGGTTATGAAAAATGGGGGGGACCCCACGTCATTTAAAAAAAAATAAAATAAAAAATAATTGGAAAGAACGATGTGGGGTCCCCCCAAATTTTCATAACCAGCCAGATACAACACAGCAGCAGCAGGCAGCATTACAAGGGTGGGAAGGGCCACTGTTTTTGGCCTTCCCCAGCCTAATACTTCCAGCCTGCGGCCACCCCGGTGCCTGCCCGTCACTACAGATGATCGGATACTGGTTCATACCCGGCTCTTCCCAGTACTCCTGGTGGCGGTGGGTACCGGGGTAATAATGGGGGTTAGTGTAGCCTCTGCACCGGCTAACATTAAGCCTCGCCTTAGTAATGGAGGCTGTCAATCAGCCAGCGGCCATTACTAAGGCGGTGATAATAAAGTTTAAAAAGATACAAGCACATAGAAAAAATATTTTATTGAAATAAAAAAACACACCCCTCATTGACCATTTTATTGAGAATAAAAAAAACGCCGTCATTGAAGTCCTCGAATCCGAAGTCCAACAACCGAACCTGTAAAAAACACAAACACACAAAAATAATCAGTAACATATAAAGAAGCAAAATTATTATTCTTACCTATCCTGGGTCCAGCGCTGGAGACGCAATGTCAGCGAGCTGGGCCCTGTATCTAATCCAATCATGTTTGATACTGTCTGCTGAGCTGTGTATCTAATCCTATCATGTGTGATACTGCCTTCTGAGCCACTGTATCTAATCCTATCATGCGTGATACTGTCTGCTCAGCCACTGTATCTAATCCTATCCATAGTTTATAGGGTCGTAGTGCTATAGATATGCTATGCTGTCTCATATACACACTTTTTTTTTGGGCGGACACATATGTATTGGGGCTATTTCCCGGACATTTTAAGCCCTGAGGGTATGTTCACACGGCAGCGTCCGTTACGGCTGAAATTACTGTGCTGTTTTAAGGAGAAAACAGCACCGTAATTTCAGCCGTAATGGCATGTGCAGGCGTCTTTTGCTGCGTCCATTACGGACGTAATTGAAGCTGGTTTTCCATGGAGTCCATGGAAAACGGCTCCATTTACGTCTGAAGAAGTGACAGGCACTTTTTTACGCGCCGCCTTTTGACAGCGGCTCGTAAAAAAAATGACCGTCGGCACAGAACATCGTAAGACCCATTCAAATGAATGGGCAGATGTTTGCCGACGCTTTTGAGCCGCATTTTCGGACGTAATTCAATGCTAAAACGCCCGAATTACGTCCGTAAATAGTGTGTGTGAACCCAGCCTTAGTGACGCCCCGGCTGCTAGTGCTGCATTGTTGGGTCACTTAGGAGACCCAGCGATGCAGCTGAAAGCGGACCGTCGGCCATGAGAAGTTTGTGGGCGGGGGCCCAGTAAGAATTTTTGCATCGGGGCCCATGAGCCTCTAGCTACGCCCCTGGGCGCAGGATCACTCGAGATGTGCCAGAATTGTGGCGCATCTCTGGCGCGTGCACCACTAAAAACCTAGTGTGGGGACTCCTTCAGATACAAAGGAGTCCATGCGCTAGGAGTTATTAGCGGTTATTCAGCTACTTTCAAAAGTAGGTGAATGATCGCTAGTAACCAGGTAAGTCACTGTTCACATCTGCATTCGGGATTCTGTTGTTCTGCTCCATCAGACGAGCAGAACAACGAAAATGCCGGAAGTGCATGAGAGAAGGGCACCTGATGGAACCCATTGACTTTAATGGGCTCTGTGAGAGTGTCCGCGGTTTTACCGGAAACAATAGCGGAGCATGCTGTGCTATTGTTTCTGGTATTTTTGGCGGACTCTGCGACGGAGCCTTCAACGCAGATGTGAATTAGGCCTGGGAGCCTAAGGGTGACAGATGCAACTGTATGGCATCTGTCACAGGTTTATGTTAGACGTATACCTCGGGGAGATCCCAACATCACTGTCTATATATCGACTGTCTATATATCGACAGTGATGTCGGGAGCAGTGCTGGAGTCCCCGCACAGAGCACTAGTGCCTAGTGGCAAATACGGGCCTGGATACAGGGCCCTGCAGACAGTATCACACCATATGTGATACTGTCTGATGCGCCTCCTGTATCCACACCTACTACATAGTAGGCTTAGATACAAGGCCCATGTCTTACCCTGTCTGCTGGGCCCTGTATCTAAGCTTACCACAAGGTAGGCTTAGATACAGGGCCATGTGTGATACTATCTGTTGGACCCTGTATCTAAGCCTACCACAAGGTATGCTTACATACAGGACCCAGCAGACAGGATCACACCATGGGCCCTGTATCTAAGCCTACCACAAGGGGTAGGCTTAGATACACAGCCCATGTGTGATACTGTGTGTTGGACCCTGTATCTAAGCCTACCACAACGTTGGGCTGCATACAGGGCCTTCCCAATGGCCCTATCTAGAGGGATTCCCAATGGCCCTATCTACAGAGAGGTCAAGCAGAAAAAGGGGTAGAAGAGACCCAGCGAGCTGGCAGGCCTAATACTTTCAAAAGATTCAACTAATTTGCAGTTAAGCAAAAAAAGGGGGAAATGCCCTTATTCCCAGCCGGCTACAAGAATATGCAATGAGCTAAAATATAACTTTTATTGTGTATAATTAAACAAACAGGTAACTAAACCAAAACAGGACAGAACACTCATTAAAAGTTAGCCAATGCTCACTGACAGTAGAAGATTTTGCATATCTGGAATGCAATAGGTCAGTGCAATATGATATGTCTGTATTTGTGTATCTTGACAGCGTTTGCAGTACACTGTAGTATACAAACCAAGTGGTGTCAGTAGCCAACAGTCAATTGAGCATTGCGATTAAAACTCTAAGAGAAACACCCCCGACATGTTTCGCTACAGAACGTAGCGTCCTCAGGGGTTCAAATGGGACAACTAGCGGCGCATTGCTAGTCCGCCCTTCTTAAAGCCTCGGACCGCCATGACAGTGGGTGTCAGTTCCCTAAGACCCAATAGAACGAGGCCAGACAGACCGGCAATCATTAGTAAGATGGACAGGTCCCAGGGCCAATCACAATAGCCAATAGGCTGCACCAATCCAGAATCAAGGAACGCACGCCTGCGTACAAGACGCTGGAATACAGCAGTAAAAACAAGAAGTGCAGAAGAACGGGAACTGCGCATGTCACTGCACTTAGAAAATCGGAGAAAAACGGCAACAAAGTAAGTATATTGACAGAGAGCCTGAAGGGATTAGGATTGTACATCCTTTTAAACTCATCTTGGGTGATGAGATTCTGTGATTTCGCTTCAGATAGTAGAGAATGTAATTCACTGATAAACTGGTCAGAGGGATTCTTCTCCAGGATAGTGTAAGTAGACACATCATCTAGGAGTCTATGGACCATATCTGTGTAATCAACCCTATCCAGAACAACAATATTACCCCCCTTATCAGATGGCTTAATAATGATGGATTCATTCTTACAGAGTTCAACCAGCGCAACCTGCTCCATCTGGCTGAGATTACCACGAACTTTAGATTTAACATATTTTAAATTGCGCAAATCTGCACTGACCATCTTGAAAAATATGTCAATGTGGCCGTACTGAAAAAACAGTGGTGTCATGTGTGACTTAGGCCGCAGAGAAGAAAAAGGGCCGGTGGCCATGGTGGCTCCTGTAGCGTCCATGGCCGCGGGCCGTCGGGTTTACTCACCTCCCGACGCCCGCAGCCATGGATCCATGAGCACTGGTCCCCGTCTCCCTCCTAGGAGACGCCAGCGCCCACTTCCGCTCTGTTCGGCTGTGTCCCGTAGGGTGCGCGCGCAAGCTCGCACCCGGGCCTTAAAGGGCCAGCGCGCACAAATAGGAAGTCGTCATCATCATCAATTACCACGATTTCCTGGTCTATAAGAAGGCCCCAGGCCTTCTAATCCTTGCCTGAGCGTTGTTAGTCTATTTCCGTCTGTCTCGCAAATGGTCCCTTAGTGTTTCCCGTTCCAGCTGTTACGCGTGCCCTGTTACCCGTTCCTGTATTCCGTATTGTTCCAGTTCCTGTGCCTACCAGCGTTGGAGTCGTGTCTTCTGCCACGTCCAGTGTCTTCTGCCATGTCCAGTGTCGTTTGCCACGTCCCGTGTCTTCTGCCACGTCCAGTGTCTTCTGCCACATCCAGTGTCTCCTGCCACGTCCAGTGTCTTCTGCCACGTCCAGTGTCTTCTGCCACGTCCAGTGTCTTCTGCCATGTCCAGTGTCGTCTGCCACGTCCAGTGTCTTCTGCTTCATTGCATACTGCCCGCCACGTCTGGCGCCACCTGCCGCACCAGCCTCCATCCGTGCTGTAGCCACAGCCACCGTCCGGACTATTTCAGGTACCCAAGCATTACTGTCTGCCATTGACTTTCGCATAGACTGTGACCTGGTCAGCTGCCTCCCCGCTACGGCGGAGCGGCCTAGTGGGTCCACATACCTTGTGTCCGTGACAGTACGCTCAGGCCATGGAACCCGCTGGCCAGCCCAAGACCGCAGTCCAGAAGATTCAGACAGAGAAGCATGACCTACGCACACGTCAGGATCAATTCCTTGAGGCGGTGAATTCTATCATGGTCCGCCTGGATCGACTCGCTGTACCACCTCCGGATATTCCTCCTGAAGCTGTTGCTGTGCCACTGCCCGTTGCTCCTCCTGTTTTTTCCGGATCCACAGTTCCTCTGCCTCTTCCTCCTCGCTACGACGGTGACCCCAGAGCATGTAGAGGATTTCTCAAACAATGCACGGTGCATTTTAGGCTACGGCCTCATTTCTTCCCCTCCGAGGAGGCCAAAGTGGCGTTTATTATCTCCCTCCTCGCTGGCAAGGCCCTTGCATGGGCGAACCCAATCTTGGAGCAACAAGGACCTGTATCCGCGGACCTAGCCTTGTTCATGCAGTCCTTTTGTGCCGTGTTCGAGGAGCCGGGTCGAACATCCTCTGCCGCAGCCACTCTGTTGACCCTCAAGCAAGAAGGCTCCACTGTAGGGGAGTATGCTATCTCCTTCCGTACCCTAGCAGCCGATCTGGCATGGAACAATGAGGCACTGGTGGCGACCTTCTGGCAGGGACTGTCCTCTCACATCAAGGACGAACTGGCAGCCCGCGACCTTCCTTCTACCTTGGATGCCCTCATCCTGTTAGCCACTCGGGTTGATATGAGAATCCGGGAGCGCTCTCAAGAGGTTCGACAGGAGAGCCGGGTCCACAGACCGGCACCATCAGTCCAGAGACCACTATTGTCCACTCCTAGTGCGCTACCTGAAGAACCCATGCAGGTAGACAGAGTCCGGTTATCTGAACAGGAGAAGCAGCGCAGACGCTCCACTGGCCTATGTATGTATTGTGGCCTCAAGGGTCATTTTGTGCGCCAATGCCCACAGAAACCGGGAAACTCCAGTACCTAGGGTTGATTGGAGAGGCATCTCTAGGTGGAACGTCTCCAAACGTTAAAACCTCTTCCAGATTATCGATTCCTGTGGCCATCGTCACCGGAGAGACATCACATCCTTCCTCCGCCTATCTTGACTCTGGAGTGGCTGCTAATTTCATCCAGCAGGATCTATAGGATCGTTTTCGTGTACCCACAGTCCATCTGGAGAGACCCCTGGCTGTTGCCTCCATGAATGGTCTACCATTTCCTGATCCGATCATGCTCATCACAGAGCCGTTGACACTACGGGTCGGAGCCCTTCACTCAGAAAAGATCACCTTCCTGGTACTCCCCAAGGCTATCAATCCTATCCTGCTGGGTCTGCCATGGCTCCGTCTACACGCTCCGACACTTGACTGGAATTCTGGAGAGGTTCTTCAATGGGGTTCCATATGCCATAGCCATTGCCTGTCACAAGTCCGTCCAGTTGTGCCCCCTCTGCCTCAGTCAATTTCCGGTCTACCATCTCAGTATGCCAGTTTTGCGGATGTCTTTTGCAAACGCGAGGCTGAGAAGTTGCCTCCTCATCGGAATTATGACTGTCCCATTGAATTGGTTCCCAATGCTACTCTTCCCCGTGGACGAGTATATCCTCTCTCCTTGCCAGAGACTTTATCGATGTCAGCCTATATAAAGGAGAACTTGGAGAGGGATTTTATTCGAAAACCTTCCTCCCCGGCCGGGGCAGGCTTCTTCTTCGTTAAAAAGAGAGATGGATCTCTTCGACACTGCATTGACTACCGTGGTCTCAATCAGATCACGGTCAAGAACAAATACCCGTTGCCACTTATTTCCGAGCTCTTCCATAGTATACGAGGAGCCAAAAAAATTTCTAAGCTAGATTTGCGGGGGGGCTTATAATCTTATCCGGATTCGCCGGGGTGACGAATGGAAGACGGCATTTAACACCCGCGATGGGCACTACGAATACCTAGTGATGCCCTTCGGACTGTGTAACGCTCCCGCAGTATTTCAGGAGTTTGTTAATGATATCTTCCGAGATCTCCTCTATATGTGTGTTGTAGTTTATCTCAATGATATTTTAATTTTCTCCCCAGATCTGATGACCCATCGGAGGCATGTTCGTCGAGTTCTTCTGCGACTAAGAGAGAATCGCTTGTATGCCAAGTTGGAAAAGTGCACCTTTGAAAAGAGGTCTTTGCCCTTCCTGGGCTACATCATCTCGGATCAAGGCCTTAAAATGGACTCTGAGAAACTAAAGTCTGTCCTGGAATGGCCACGCCCTCAAGGCCTAAGGGCCATACAACGGTTCCTAGGATTCGCCAATCTCTACCGGCAGTTTATTCTGAACTTTTCTTCTCTGACGTCTCCCATCTCTACCCTTACCAAGAAGGGTGTGAACGCCAAGGTGTGGACTCCAGAGGCAGAGTCCACATTCATTAGCTTCAAGAAAGCCTTCACTTCAGCTTCAATCCTCCATCACCCTGACGTGTCTCTGCAGTTCTCACTAGAAGTGGACGCCTCCTCTGTTGGTGCAGGTGCACTTCTGTTCCAGAGGAGCTCCAAAGGAAAGGCAGTGGTATGTGGCTACTACTCAAGACTGTTTTCTTCTGCTGAGCGCAATTACTCCATTGGAGATCGGGAGCTACTGGCTATCAAATTGGCCCTGGAGGAGTGGAGACATCTTCTGGAGGGCGCTCTTCACCCCATCCTGATCTTCACCGACCACAAGAACCTCACCTACCTTCAGTCCGCTCAAAGACTAAATCCCCGTCAAGCCAGGTGGTCGCTGTTCTTCACTTGTTTCCAATTTCTGCTCCACTACCGTCCCGCTGACAAGAATGTGAGGGCCGATGCCCTGTCCAGATCATTTGAAACGGAAGACACGGTGGAGTCCCTTCAGACTATCATAGACCCATCCTGCGTTGTCACCGCTAATCCTCTGCAGCTTAGAAATATCCCTCCGGGGAGGACTTTTGTTCGGTTGGCAGACAGAAAAATAATTCTCTGCTGGGGACACAGTTCTAAACTAGCTGGGCACGCTGGTGTCCGTAAAACCCAAGACCTGATTGCCCGTCACTTCTGGTGGCCCACGCTACCTAAAGATGTTCTGGACTTTGTCTCTGCTTGCTCTGTGTGTGCCTCTACAAAGTGGCTCACTCCAAGCCTGCCGGCCTGCTTCAACCTCTGCCTGTACCCAGTGCCCCCTGGCAGCACATCGCAATGGACTTCGTCACAGACCTTCCTCCCTCAGCAGGATGGTGGTGGACCGGTTCTCTAAGATGGCACATTTTATCCCGCTGACCGGCCTACCTTCTGCTCCCCGACTGGCGAGTCTCTTCATTCAGCACATCTTTCGCTTGCATGGCTTGCCTCTTCACATTGTGTACGACCGGGGGGTTCAGTTTACCTCTAAGTTCTGGATAGCTCTCTGTAAACTCCTGGATGTGAGTTTGGACTTTTCCTCTGCCTATCACCCCCAATCCAATGGGCAAGTTGAGAGGATCAACGAGATCATGGAAAATGATCTCCGCCACTTCATCTCTTCACAGCACGATAACTGGGTATAGCTTCTTCCATGGGCCGAGTTTTCATACAACAACCACACAAGTGAGTCCACCACTTCCACTCCGTTTCACATCGTGTACAGTCAACATCCCAGAGTCCCTCTTCCTGTATCAACTTCATCTCAGGTACCCGCTGCTGACTCTGCATATGGGGACTTCCTGCAAATCTGGCAACAGACCTGGTCCTCTATTTTGCTGGCAGTAGATCGCATGAAGCGAAAGGCAGATACTAAGAGAAGAGAGCCGCCTCAGTATCTTCCGGGGACTAAAGTCTGGCTGTCCTTTCGGAACATTCGCTTGAAGGTACCCTCATACAAGTTCGCCCCCAGGTTCCTTGGTCCTTTCGAGATTCTGCAAAAGATCAACCTTGTCTCCTATAAACTGCGGCTGCCTCCTACCCTCAGAATCCCTAACTCCTTCCATGTGTCCCTCCTGAAACCAGTGGTCCTGAACCGCTACAGCAAGACTTCTAGTTCCACAGTTGCCCCCAGCGGTCCTTCTGATGTATTCGAGGTAAAAGAGATACTGGACTGAAAAAGGGTAGGAGGAAGGACTTTCTATTGGTGGACTGGAGAGGGTTTGGTCCTGAGGAGAGGTCCTGGGAGCCAGAAGAGAACCTCAGCGCTCCTGCTCTTATTAAAAAATTCCTCTCTCGCTCTGGCCCCAAGAAGAGGGGGCGTAAGAGGGGGGATACTGTAGCGTCCATGGCCGCGGGCCGTCGGGTTTACTCACCTCCCGACGCCCGCAGCCATGGATCCATGAGCACTGGTCCCTGTCTCCCTCCTAGGAGACGCCAGCGCTCACTTCCGCTCCGTTCGGCTGTGTCCCGTAGGGTGCGCACGCACGCTCGCGCCCGGCCTTAAACGGCCAGCGCGCGCAAATAGGAAGTCGTCATCATCATCAACTGCCACGATTTCCTGGTCTATAACAAGGCCCCAGGCCTTCTAATCCTTGCCTGAGCATTGTTAGTCTATCCCAGTCTGTCTCGCAAATGGTCCCTTAGTGTTTCCCGTTCCAGCTGTTACCCGTGCCCTGTTACCCGTTCCTGTATTCCGTATTGTTCCAGTTCCTGTGCCTACCAGCGTTGGAGTCGTGTCCTCTGCCACGTCATGTGTCTTCTGCCACGTCCAGTGTCGTTTGCCACGTCCAGTGTCTTCTGCCACGTCCAGTGTCTTCTGCCACGTCCAGTGTCTCCTGCCACGTCCAGTGTCTTCTGCCACGTCCAGTGTCTTCTGCCACGTCCAGTGTCGTCTGCCACGTCCAGCGTCTTCTGCTTCATCGCATACTGCCCGCCACGTCTGGCGCCACCTGCCGCACCAGCCTCCATCCGTGCTGTAGCCACAGCCACCGTCCGGACTATTTCAGGTACCCAAGCATTACTATCTGCCATTGACTTTCGCATAGACTGTGACCTGGTCAGCTGCCTCCACGCTAAGGCGGAGCGGCCTAGTGGGTTCACATACCCTGTGTCCGTGACAGCTCCAAATTAGTTTTCATTAAGAAGTGCCTCCAAATCAGTAAGGGTCCTTAATTCATTATGAGTAATGGGTGTATTAGAAGAAGGATTAAGCTTAAAGTGTTTATGTAAATCTAACTTTCGCGCAACATTTTTACACTCTCATATATTACTGTTTTACATTTTATTTTCACATAAATTATTAATTCTTTATTTTTACTATTTGTTTTGTTGTGATCTCTTCATACTATTTCATTCTTTCATGTGTGAGCAGGGATGCAGTATGGTCCTTCCACACACATAGTTTCTGTGACTGCTAATACCTATCGGTACACTCAATACAGGGACGTCCCTTCGGGCTCTCTGTCAATATACTTACTTTGTTTCCGTTTTCTTCCGATTTTCTAAGGGTAGTGACATGCGCAGTTCCCGTTCTTCTGCACTTCTTGTTTTTACTGCTGTATTCCAGCGCCTTGTACGCAGGCGTGCGTTCCTTGATTCTGGATTGGTGCAGCCTATTGGCTATTGTGATTGGCCCTGGGATCTGTCCATCTTATTGATGATGGCCGGTCTGTCTGACCTCGTTCTATTGGGTCTTAGGGAACTGACGCCCACTGTCATGGCGGTCCGATGCTTTAAGAAGGGCGGACTAGCAACACGCTGCTAGTTGCCCCATTTGAACCCCTGAGGACGCTACGTTCTGTAGCGAAACATGTCGGGGGGTCTTCTCTTAGAGTTTTAATCGCAATGCTCAATTGACCGTTGGCTACTGACACCACTTGGTTTGTTTACTACAGTGTACTGCAGACGCTGTCAAGATACACAAATATAGACATATCATATTGCACTGACCTATTGCATTCCAGATATGCAAAATCTTCCACTGTCAGTGAGGATTGGCTAACTTTTAATGAGTGTTCTGTCCTGTTTTGGTTTAGTTACCTGTTTGTTTAATTATACACAATAAAAGTTATATTTTAGCTCATTGCATATTCTTGTAGCCGGCTGGGAATAAGGGCATTTCCCCCTTTTTTTTGCTTAACTGCAAATTAGTTGAATCTTCTGAAAGTATTAGGCCTGCCAGCCCGCTGGGTCTCTTCTCCCCCTTTTTCTGCTTGATATTATAATCGGGTTAATTACCCTTCTCTGACCCATCTTCCACTGCGGATCTAGTCACTATTTGCATTTCTCCTGTTGATCAATAGGGGATGGCGAGTTTCTTGTCCCAAAAATTGAACTCTGGTGATCTTTCTGCTGAAGTGGCCAGTGTCTTTTCTATTGATAACTTACCTTTTCATCATCTTGATGTACATACGGCCTTTAAGGACCTTAAAAAAAACATATAAACAATGCGTTAGATCCTATTGGGAGATAGCAAGCCTAGAGACATATGTTCAACAAAAAAATAGTCTACAGAGACTTATGTATCAATATCATACCCAATTCCCTTCGTAACAACAGTGCCTTCCTTAAAGGGTGGGAAGACCTCCTGACTGATTATTCTTTATGCATGCTTCAGTATCTTCTTGATTTTGAGAGATGTGCCTTTGAAAAAATTAATCTCCAGTTGTCAAAGGAAATTGAGGATATTAAAATCTTCGTTACTACACCTGAATATAACAACTGTGAAATCAAACTACAAAGAAATATTGAAAGCCTGCAAAGAGAAATCAAGGAACGTAAATATCGGAAATACATACGAGATCGTAAAGATTTCGAAACGGGACAGGCATATTCATCTCGTAGACACATCCCTCCCAGTACTTACCGAGAAGTCAGATCCACTGATTATTCTGAATCTGATATCTCCGGTACTGATGACCCTAGACCATCCTTTGAGGCTAAGATATTAGGGACAAAGTGTAAAACTAACAACAGGAGATATAATCCCCCTAAAAGAACCTTTCCACCACCAAAAGGAAATAAATTAACATGCCCTGGGCAATCTGGCCAAGAGAATTCATCCAGAGCACCTATATTGGTCCCCTCTTCTATTTCCTCCTTTACATTACCCACTATGTTTACGACCAATACACATACCACCCCCACTACAGCGGGGAAGAGCATTGGAACGTTGGGGGCGAGTGCACCGATGTCAAGTGGCACTGGGAGGATACCATCTGCTCTAAATACACCATTTCCTTTTTTAGGACCACCCAATCCGAGCTGGAGTCAAGCGAACTGAGGGACCACTACTCAAGTGGCCCTACGACTCCTGAGGATGGCATGCAGATTTACAATCTCTCATCCTCTCAACTAAACCCCTATCAGATGGCACTTCTACAGAAAGGCCTTTCTTACACTCCCACACCTGGCTATGATGAATTTATTTGGACTAAAGATATCAATTTGTTTGCGTGAAAGTTAGCTTTACATAAACACTTTAAGCTTAATCCTTCTTCTAATACGTCTCGCCGCAAAATCCACTGGGGAAATATTCCTCCCTCTCCTAGGCCTTGACAAAGCGTGGGTACATGTGAAACGGCCGTAGGCTTGAGCTCCACATCCACACTGCTTTTGTCTTTCCGCAACAATAAATTAATAATTCGACTCAATGGTGAGTGCCGTGGATGTTCTGTACCAATATTGTTATACTTTGGCTGGGTTCCCACAGGCAGATTTGCTGCAAATTTTGCCTGCATCTTGTAAGCCAAAACCGGAATTAGATTCAGGAAAGGAGACCTATAAGGCCATGTTCAGACGTGGCAGAAGTGCTGGTGAATTCTGCTGCGGACAGTCCACAGTGGAATTCTGCAGCAGCCGTTTTTTACATTTGTTTCTATATGTTTTTAGGAAACTTTGTGTAGAAATTAGGCTGTGGTGTAGAATTTTCCCTCCACAGGATGCACATTATGTTGCGGAGAAGCAGCGGAATTTCACAGCGGATTTCAGCCTTTGCAATGCAAAAACTTAAATCTGTGGCAAGTCCGCTGTGATATCCGAAACGTCTGAATTACCTGTCAAATATGCAAATGTTGGTGCAGATTCGTTGCGTAATTGCCCTGAATCTGCACCAGTGGAAAAATTCTGCCACGTGTGAACAGAATCGCCTTTTCACCACTAAGCACCACCTGTTGTGGATTTAATTGAATCTGTTTAAACACGTGCTTCTGTCTATTACTGGGACTCATAGTGCTTCAAGACCCAAAGCAGTGACGATCTTTTTCCTATCTTCTGGACAATTATAATTGGTAATGTCACGTCAGTAACGACCTGAAAAATAAAACAATCATGTTAATTAATATGCAAGTCTTTACTGATTATCCTTTCTTGTTGCTTCCCAAACCCACCTTCATAGAGTTATGGTTTTATAACTCTACTGAAGGGCTGTATGCAAAGTGTAAAACCTCAGGTTGCATTTGTGCTTTAGAAAATTGTACTGGGTGCATTTAGCCTGTGTGTTAGGCTGGATTCACACGAGCATGTTCGGTCCGTAAAGGACAGAACGTATTTCGGCCGCAATTCCCGGACCGAACACACTGAAGGGAGCCGGGCTCCTAGCATCATTTTTATGTACGACGCTAGGAGTCCCTGCCTCGCTGCGGGACAACTGTCCCGTACTGTAATCATGTATTCAGTACGGGACAGTAGTTCCACGGAGAGGCAGGGACTCCTAGCGTCGTACATAATTATGATGCTAGAAGCCCGGCTCCCTGCAGTGTATTCGGTCCGGGAATTGCAGCCGAAATACGTTCCGTCCTTTACGGACCGAACATGCTCGTGTGAATCCAGCCTTAAAAATAAGTGGCTTTCATGTTTCTGCCGACTAAAATACATCAGAACAGCAGCCTATGTTGTAAGTAGATCTTGTTGTACTTTACAGGAGTAGAGTACAAGTGAAGATGTCAAGTACATAAAACTCAAGAGTAAATGCTCACATACCTGGAACAGGGAAAGCCAATAGATACACTACCTAACATATACCACAGTTCTTTTAATGTACATGCAGTTATACTGTGCTCATATATAGGCTTTTACCAATAAAAGCAAAGCTGCTTTCTACACCTTTATTCAGAATAGCAGAAGCTAAAGTCAATCATACACATTGGTTCACTGTAAGTGGATCCTGCTGTTTTCAGTCATACCGTCTGATAGTTTGCCTGATCAAAAGAAGCACCTCAAGAAGTGTTTGGCAGCTACTCCTCCTATTACTGCCGATCAAAAGACTTAGGCTTCGTTCACATCAGCGCTAGGGTCCCGTTCCGACGTTCCATCTAAGCTTCCCGTCAGAACGGAACCCTGACTGACACACACGGAAACCAGGAAATCAAAGGTTTTCGTTTCCCTCACCATTGATTTCATTGGTGACGGATCCGATGCCAATGGTTTACGTTTATCTCAGTTGTGCAAGTGTTCCTTTGTTTTGAATGAAATCACTAGTGTAGTCGACTAGGAGTTAGGGGCTAGTAGTATTTGATTTTTTTTTCTAAAAGAGCGTCTTTCTCTTACGCTATGACGCAGCCCCTGCACATGTATGATATTCATCCAAGTACAGACATTTTTAGAGCAAAATAGGGCCAGGGTAGAACAGGCATACATTAATGGCTGGGGGTAATTATTTTAAGTTTGGGGTAACGTACATTCTGTCTTACAAGAACATATTAATGCCTAAGCATCTGAGTCTCACACAAAATGTGCTTATGTCACGCAGGATTATTTAAAATGGTTGATTGTAGAACGAGAGCGTTGTGTGTCTTTTGGAGGAGGGGGCTTTTTAAAAAAATTTCATTGTTTTTTTTTCATTTCATTTATTATTTACTTTTCCATTTTACTATAGTTATTTATTTATAATAATATGGGGGCACAGGTTAGCAGGAAAAACATGGTCTATGCGTTCCCTGCTGTCCCCATATAGAGATTACTGATAACCGTGATCTAATGGCAATAGCCCAGTTATCTGTATACACAGACATGCAGAGATCTCTTCTCTGCATACCGCCAAGACCACTCTGCACAAGGAATACCTATGATGTCATTAATAATGTCACAGGTTTATGCATTCAGGGACACAGTGCTCAATTCAAAGTTTTTTAGTCAAAGGTACTGATTACTGTCACAGTACACGATCTGGCTTGTCAGTGTGACAGCCCTATTCACGGATATCACTTCTGTTAAAGCCAGCTAGTAAATTAATGGGCTTCAGGCCCAGGGATCGTGCCATTAAAACATTAATTTATGTGGTTTGAGCTGAAAGGGGTTAAGGTTTCTGTACTCAGTTATTGGATAGTTGCCGTCGTAAAGCTCTTCATTGTCACATGTACTTACTTTTTTCTACTTCCCAGGATTTGTTCATAACTGCATTCTGAGTTCCGTTATTCTGCTCCATCACAAGCGCAAGAACAACGAGAATACCAGAAGCGCCGTATCCGTCGCATGACAAAAGCCATTGGCGCCTGATGTAACTCAGTGACTTTAATGGGTTCCGTTGGGTTTCCGTCATGGTTGCCATCATTTTGCTGGACAAAACAGCGCTTCATACTGCACCATTTTTTCCAGAAAGTGCTACAGATTCTGGGATGGAGGCTTCTAATATAGCCTCCAAGGCAGATGTAAATTGGAGCCTTACAGATAAGGGGCAGGAAAGAATTGACTGATGTTTGTTTAGTTCAGCGCTGATAAAAGACAGAAAAAGACATTATGGGATGTGACAGTGTTGTACAAGGGGATCTCCGAGATCCTAATAATGGAGCCCAGAAGTGTCTGTCAGTGGTACTGTTGGACAACACATCCCATGATGCCCTAAGCTTCACTTATATATGTTTAGGATATAGTGATGTGTTCATGAAATCACTTTCAGCCCTGCATCTCTCTGCCTATTTTTCACTCTGAATGCAATATAAAAGCTGCACGCAGGACTAAATAACATTAACAAGTCTATATAGCTATAACATCGCTTCTTTGCAAACTGTACTTCTTTAATATGGGGAAATTTAAAATAGATACCTAAGGAAGTCTCAATAGTTTTAAACATATTCTTCCATTACACAGTATATTCCAATATTTTATACAGAGTATTAATCACAATTAGAATGGTGCATGATTCATTGCTATAAAATAGTGAACCAAGCATTCTAAACAACGTATTTCTATTTTATTAATAATATATGACTGGATTTATCCTGATTACAGAAATTTACATTGTATCGAGAAAAGTCACCTTCACATTCTTATATGCAGTATTAAATGTCTATTACTTCATTTATATCCTTATTTCTGTTGAGCATAATTTATGTTACTCTTTCTGTATTTCTAATTTGCTACAATTATTTTACATCCTAATTCACTATGTCCTAATTCCCTTTGAATTACCTGCTTGTTATTTATTTTTGTTAAATGAAGAATAATGTGATTTGTTTTAAAGAAAATGTTCTGAATGTAATGTCAGTTGCGGATTTTTTACATTTGCTTCCATTGTCAGCTGAAAGACAAAAAAGATATCCATACTTCAGTTCAAACATAATTAGGTCTTCATGACATAGGAAGGACAATCACTGACATTGCAATAATGTAGACAGCAAAGAACATATTTCACACCCTTCGCAAAGTCTGACCCATCACAGGTTGCTTTGCTCCTAAGAAGTAATTCCCCTGGTTTTAAAGGATTATAGATATACTGATATTTCTATCTAAATGACTCCTCTTTCCTACATACAACAATCTCATTTACTTTGTGAAAGATATAAATGTGTCACCAGCTCTTTTATTTCTTAATCACTACTTCTTTGTTGCCAAACAAATAGTTGAGGCTCTAACCTTATAGTGTCCTTGTTTGTGCAATATCCATGTGGGAGTAAGATAATGCCAAGTTGCTTTGGCTTTTCTTTCAATTGATATGTTTGCTTCTGAAATATATGTGAGTATACTCACAGGAGTCCATAAAGTTGAGATTTGGAGCATTGTTTGGCACTGATGATGCTGTTTATTATTATTATTATTATTATTATTATTATTATTATTATTATTATTATCCGAGATTGAAAATGAACAGTAACTGCCACCTCTGTCAACATTCCATTGGCTGTAATTTGGTTGTCCAGTTCACACAATCCCTTTTTGACAATATGCTGATCACAGAGTGCCCCTCTGGTACACTCAGCTGTAATTTGTGGGGAAACTGGCAGCAAGAGTTACATTTCAATGGCAGTGGAAATAAAACATTACACCGTTCTCACTGAAATAAACAGGTCTATTTAATAGATAGATTAATTGGATCCTCCAGAGTATCTTTGTTGCTGATCATCACTCTGGCTAACAGTCAAGGGTCCTGAACTAGGAAACCCTCTTAACAGAACTCTTCAGACTCTTCAGATTCTTCAGATGTTTTCTTAACCAGGCAACCACTTTAGATAGAATTACTATAGTGCTCACACGTCCCTTAAAGGGGTTGTCCCACCATTAATTATCATATTCATTTCATAGATCATAAAAAATGTTTGCCATATACATGCTGTTAAAAGAAAGGTCCATGGAGCTCCTGGTATTCAAAGTGTATAGCAATGTGCACATCAATCTAATGAGCTGAGTGCAGGTGGATACACATATGCTCAGTCACCCTACCCACAGCCAGGTCTTTGTATAGTGATCCTCTGTTCACTGTCGAGATCATCTGTTCACTGTAGAGCAGCCAATAGACATAGCTCTCTACCCTTCTTGTCAGGGAAGAAGCACAGCCTCTGCAGTAACATGGCTGTGTAGCTGAAAAGACTCCTACTCAGTTTGTTAAGATGGAAATACCCTGCATTTTGACAGCAGATATAAACCTTGCACATGCCCACTGGTTTTCTGATGCCATGTCCCCTGAGGCACTAGTACAGTAGAAACCCCAAAAAAGTGACCCCATTTAGGAAACTACACTCCTTAAGGAATTTATCTGAGGTGCATTTTGATTCCACAGGTGTTTCAGAGAATGTATTAGGATTGGACTGTAGAAATGGAAAACTATTTTTTTTTGCCAATGATATGTAGTTTTAGCTCAAATTTTTCATTTCCACAAGGACTTTAGCTGAAAACGCACCCACATTTTTGTAGAGCATTTTCTCTGAGTACAGCGATTATCCATATGTGGTCGTAAACTGCTGTTTGGGCACAAGGCTGGGCTCAGAATTGAAGGAGCGCCATTTGGCCTTTGCAGCGCAGATTTTGCTGAATTGGTTTCCGGGGGCCTATGTCGCATTTGCAGAGCCCCTGAAGTACCAGTACAGTAGAAATTCCCCAGGTGTGATCCCATTTTGGAGATTATATCTTTCAAAGACTTAAATTAGGAGTGTAGTAAGCATTTTGACGCCTCATGTGTTTTGTAGATTTTATTAGAATTGAGCCATGCAAATGAAAAATTATTTTTTTTCCAATAATATGTTGTTTTAGTTCATAATTTTCATTTTGACAAGGAAGACAGGAGAAAAAGCACCCCAAAATTTGTTACGCAATTTCTCCTGAGTAACGAAATACCCGATATGTGGTTGTAAACTGCTGTTTGCACAAACTACAAGACTCAAAAGGGATAGAGCACAATTTAGTTTTTGAAGTGAAGATTTTACAAAATTTTATTTTGACACCATGTTGCATTGTGCTGAGGTACCAGTACAGCAAAAACCCCTAAGAGGTGACCCCATTTGGGAAACTAAGCCCCTTTAAGAAATTCATCATGAGGTGCAGAGGGAATTTTGACCCCACATGTGTCTTGCAGAAATTAGTACACAATGGATATCACAGATTGAAAATTGCCATTTTTTCAAAGATATCCTGTTTCAGTACCCAATATGTTTTGCCCATCTTGTACCACTGGAGACACACACCCAATAATTGTTAAACAGGTCCTCTGGAGTACAGTTATACCCCATATGTGGTCATAAACTGCTTTTTGGGCACATATGGGGTGCCCAAACTTACTTTTCTTCGGAAAGACCACCATTTGGAGAGCGGATTTTGCTTATGTAAGCATTATCAGTGCATAATAAGGTGGTATAATAATGGGGCGCAACGTGTCTAGCCAGGTAGAAGCCTATTTGTGACGCCTTGATAATTCATAGAGCGGGCTACCCTGCTTGCTATGCCAAACAACAACACACCATGCTCTCCCAGCATCAAAGACCTGGCTGTGTCCAAAAGAAGCGAATATAAGTAATAATGAAAATACCTGGGGTATTAGTGATCATTTTGGCCAAAAGGACGCAAGCTCGCAATCCACGACAAGGATCCCCAGACTTGCGAGTCCCTAACTGGAGCGAAAAGCTCCTGATGTACAGACAAAACAGATAAAAACAAGGACATTTATGCAAAAACACCGAAAAAGGCCATACTTACAAATGGACACAGCCAGGTCAGAAACGCTGATGAAGGCGAGTGAGCAGGTGCTTTAAATAATAATAGCCACTCCCACTAGTCTTGAGGGGAGGGGCATGTGGTGCATGGGATGTGTAGTAAGAAATAATAAATGAATAGTGTATGTGCAAGTGTAATAATGTAAGTGAAATATAGGGGGCAGTAATGAGTAAAGTGCCTAAAAAATAAATGAATAATGGGAATGCAAGTGAGTGAAACATGGAGGGATAGTGTGTACGTCATGAGGCGCAACGTGTCTAGCCAGGTAGAAGCCTATTTGTGACGCCTTGATAATTCATAGAGCGGGCTACCCTGCTTGCTATGCCAAACAACAACACACCATGCTCTCCCAGCATCAAAGACCTGGCTGTGTCCAAAAGAAGCGAATATAAGTAATAATGAAAATACCTGGGGTATTAGTGATCATTTTGGCCAAAAGGACGCAAGCTCGCAATCCACGACAAGGATCCCCAGACTTGCGAGTCCCTAACTGGAGCGAAAAGCTCCTGATGTACAGACAAAACAGATAAAAACAAGGACATTTATGCAAAAACACCGAAAAAGGCCATACTTACAAATGGACACAGCCAGGTCAGAAACGCTGATGAAGGCGAGTGAGCAGGTGCTTTAAATAATAATAGCCACTCCCACTAGTCTTGAGGGGAGGGGCATGTGGTGCATGGGATGTGTAGTAAGAAATAATAAATGAATAGTGTATGTGCAAGTGTAATAATGTAAGTGAAATATAGGGGGCAGTAATGAGTAAAGTGCCTAAAAAATAAATGAATAATGGGAATGCAAGTGAGTGAAACATGGAGGGATAGTGTGTACGTCATGAGGCGCAACGTGTCTAGCCAGGTAGAAGCCTATTTGTGACGCCTTGATAATTCATAGAGCGGGCTACCCTGCTTGCTATGCCAAACAACAACACACCATGCTCTCCCAGCATCAAAGACCTGGCTGTGTCCAAAAGAAGCGAATATAAGTAATAATGAAAATACCTGGGGTATTAGTGATCATTTTGGCCAAAAGGACGCAAGCTCGCAATCCCCGACAAGGATCCCCAGACTTGCGAGTCCCTAACTGGAGCGAAAAGCTCCTGATGTACAGACAAAACAGATAAAAACAAGGACATTTATGCAAAAACACCGAAAAAGGCCATACTTACAAATGGACACAGCCAGGTCAGAAACGCTGATGAAGGCGAGTGAGCAGGTGCTTTAAATAATAATAGCCACTCCCACTAGTCTTGAGGGGAGGGGCATGTGGTGCATGGGATGTGTAGTAAGAAATAATAAATGAATAGTGTATGTGCAAGTGTAATAATGTAAGTGAAATATAGGGGGCAGTAATGAGTAAAGTGCCTAAAAAATAAATGAATAATGGGAATGCAAGTGAGTGAAACATGGAGGGATAGTGTGTACGTCATGAGGCGCAACGTGTCTAGCCAGGTAGAAGCCTATTTGTGACGCCTTGATAATTCATAGAGCGGGCTACCCTGCTTGCTATGCCAAACAACAACACACCATGCTCTCCCAGCATCAAAGACCTGGCTGTGTCCAAAAGAAGCGAATATAAGTAATAATGAAAATACCTGGGGTATTAGTGATCATTTTGGCCAAAAGGACGCAAGCTCGCAATCCACGACAAGGATCCCCAGACTTGCGAGTCCCTAACTGGAGCGAAAAGCTCCTGATGTACAGACAAAACAGATAAAAACAAGGACATTTATGCAAAAACACCGAAAAAGGCCATACTTACAAATGGACACAGCCAGGTCAGAAACGCTGATGAAGGCGAGTGAGCAGGTGCTTTAAATAATAATAGCCACTCCCACTAGTCTTGAGGGGAGGGGCATGTGGTGCATGGGATGTGTAGTAAGAAATAATAAATGAATAGTGTATGTGCAAGTGTAATAATGTAAGTGAAATATAGGGGGCAGTAATGAGTAAAGTGCCTAAAAAATAAATGAATAATGGGAATGCAAGTGAGTGAAACATGGAGGGATAGTGTGTACGTCATGAGGCGCAACGTGTCTAGCCAGGTAGAAGCCTATTTGTGACGCCTTGATAATTCATAGAGCGGGCTACCCTGCTTGCTATGCCAAACAACAACACACCATGCTCTCCCAGCATCAAAGACCTGGCTGTGTCCAAAAGAAGCGAATATAAGTAATAATGAAAATACCTGGGGTATTAGTGATCATTTTGGCCAAAAGGACGCAAGCTCGCAATCCACGACAAGGATCCCCAGACTTGCGAGTCCCTAACTGGAGCGAAAAGCTCCTGATGTACAGACAAAACAGATAAAAACAAGGACATTTATGCAAAAACACCGAAAAAGGCCATACTTACAAATGGACACAGCCAGGTCAGAAACGCTGATGAAGGCGAGTGAGCAGGTGCTTTAAATAATAATAGCCACTCCCACTAGTCTTGAGGGGAGGGGCATGTGGTGCATGGGATGTGTAGTAAGAAATAATAAATGAATAGTGTATGTGCAAGTGTAATAATGTAAGTGAAATATAGGGGGCAGTAATGAGTAAAGTGCCTAAAAAATAAATGAATAATGGGAATGCAAGTGAGTGAAACATGGAGGGATAGTGTGTACGTCATGAGGCGCAACGTGTCTAGCCAGGTAGAAGCCTATTTGTGACGCCTTGATAATTCATAGAGCGGGCTACCCTGCTTGCTATGCCAAACAGCAACACACCATGCTCTCCCAGCATCAAAGACCTGGCTGTGTCCAAAAGAAGCGAATATAAGTAATAATGAAAATACCTGGGGTATTAGTGATCATTTTGGCCAAAAGGACGCAAGCTCGCAATCCACGACAAGGATCCCCAGACTTGCGAGTCCCTAACTGGAGCGAAAAGCTCCTGATGTACAGACAAAACAGATAAAAACAAGGACATTTATGCAAAAACACCGAAAAAGGCCATACTTACAAATGGACACAGCCAGGTCAGAAACGCTGATGAAGGCGAGTGAGCAGGTGCTTTAAATAATAATAGCCACTCCCACTAGTCTTGAGGGGAGGGGCATGTGGTGCATGGGATGTGTAGTAAGAAATAATAAATGAATAGTGTATGTGCAAGTGTAATAATGTAAGTGAAATATAGGGGGCAGTAATGAGTAAAGTGCCTAAAAAATAAATGAATAATGGGAATGCAAGTGAGTGAAACATGGAGGGATAGTGTGTACGTCATGAGGCGCAACGTGTCTAGCCAGGTAGAAGCCTATTTGTGACGCCTTGATAATTCATAGAGCGGGCTACCCTGCTTGCTATGCCAAACAACAACACACCATGCTCTCCCAGCATCAAAGACCTGGCTGTGTCCAAAAGAAGCGAATATAAGTAATAATGAAAATACCTGGGGTATTAGTGATCATTTTGGCCAAAAGGACGCAAGCTCGCAATCCACGACAAGGATCCCCAGACTTGCGAGTCCCTAACTGGAGCGAAAAGCTCCTGATGTACAGACAAAACAGATAAAAACAAGGACATTTATGCAAAAACACCGAAAAAGGCCATACTTACAAATGGACACAGCCAGGTCAGAAACGCTGATGAAGGCGAGTGAGCAGGTGCTTTAAATAATAATAGCCACTCCCACTAGTCTTGAGGGGAGGGGCATGTGGTGCATGGGATGTGTAGTAAGAAATAATAAATGAATAGTGTATGTGCAAGTGTAATAATGTAAGTGAAATATAGGGGGCAGTAATGAGTAAAGTGCCTAAAAAATAAATGAATAATGGGAATGCAAGTGAGTGAAACATGGAGGGATAGTGTGTACGTCATGAGGCGCAACGTGTCTAGCCAGGTAGAAGCCTATTTGTGACGCCTTGATAATTCATAGAGCGGGCTACCCTGCTTGCTATGCCAAACAACAACACACCATGCTCTCCCAGCATCAAAGACCTGGCTGTGTCCAAAAGAAGCGAATATAAGTAATAATGAAAATACCTGGGGTATTAGTGATCATTTTGGCCAAAAGGACGCAAGCTCGCAATCCACGACAAGGATCCTTGTCGTGGATTGCGAGCTTGCGTCCTTTTGGCCAAAATGATCACTAATACCCCAGGTATTTTCATTATTACTTATATTCGCTTCTTTTGGACACAGCCAGGTCTTTGATGCTGGGAGAGCATGGTGTGTTGTTGTTTGGCATAGCAAGCAGGGTAGCCCGCTCTATGAATTATCAAGGCGTCACAAATAGGCTTCTACCTGGCTAGACACGTTGCGCCTCATGACGTACACACTATCCCTCCATGTTTCACTCACTTGCATTCCCATTATTCATTTATTTTTTAGGCACTTTACTCATTACTGCCCCCTATATTTCACTTACATTATTACACTTGCACATACACTATTCATTTATTATTTCTTACTACACATCCCATGCACCACATGCCCCTCCCCTCAAGACTAGTGGGAGTGGCTATTATTATTTAAAGCACCTGCTCACTCGCCTTCATCAGCGTTTC
This sequence comes from Rhinoderma darwinii, assembly GCF_050947455.1. Lineage (NCBI taxonomy): Eukaryota > Metazoa > Chordata > Amphibia > Anura > Rhinodermatidae > Rhinoderma > Rhinoderma darwinii. Next base: position 178,998,154 of record NC_134689.1, on the reverse strand, counting down.
TGACCTGGCTGTGTCCATTTGTAAGTATGGCCTTTTTCGGTGTTTTTGCATAAATGTCCTTGTTTTTATCTGTTTTGTCTGTACATCAGGAGCTTTTCGCTCCAGTTAGGGACTCGCAAGTCTGGGGATCCTTGTCGTGGATTGCGAGCTTGCGTCCTTTTGGCCAAAATGATCACTAATACCCCAGGTATTTTCATTATTACTTATATTCGCTTCTTTTGGACACAGCCAGGTCTTTGATGCTGGGAGAGCATGGTGTGTTGTTGTTTGGCATAGCAAGCAGGGTAGCCCGCTCTATGAATTATCAAGGCGTCACAAATAGGCTTCTACCTGGCTAGACACGTTGCGCCTCATGACGTACACACTATCCCTCCATGTTTCACTCACTTGCATTCCCATTATTCATTTATTTTTTAGGCACTTTACTCATTACTGCCCCCTATATTTCACTTACATTATTACACTTGCACATACACTATTCATTTATTATTTCTTACTACACATCCCATGCACCACATGCCCCTCCCCTCAAGACTAGTGGGAGTGGCTATTATTATTTAAAGCACCTGCTCACTCGCCTTCATCAGCGTTTCTGACCTGGCTGTGTCCATTTGTAAGTATGGCCTTTTTCGGTGTTTTTGCATAAATGTCCTTGTTTTTATCTGTTTTGTCTGTACATCAGGAGCTTTTCGCTCCAGTTAGGGACTCGCAAGTCTGGGGATCCTTGTCGTGGATTGCGAGCTTGCGTCCTTTTGGCCAAAATGATCACTAATACCCCAGGTATTTTCATTATTACTTATATTCGCTTCTTTTGGACACAGCCAGGTCTTTGATGCTGGGAGAGCATGGTGTGTTGTTGTTTGGCATAGCAAGCAGGGTAGCCCGCTCTATGAATTATCAAGGCGTCACAAATAGGCTTCTACCTGGCTAGACACGTTGCGCCTCATGACGTACACACTATCCCTCCATGTTTCACTCACTTGCATTCCCATTATTCATTTATTTTTTAGGCACTTTACTCATTACTGCCCCCTATATTTCACTTACATTATTACACTTGCACATACACTATTCATTTATTATTTCTTACTACACATCCCATGCACCACATGCCCCTCCCCTCAAGACTAGTGGGAGTGGCTATTATTATTTAAAGCACCTGCTCACTCGCCTTCATCAGCGTTTCTGACCTGGCTGTGTCCATTTGTAAGTATGGCCTTTTTCGGTGTTTTTGCATAAATGTCCTTGTTTTTATCTGTTTTGTCTGTACATCAGGAGCTTTTCGCTCCAGTTAGGGACTCGCAAGTCTGGGGATCCTTGTCGGGGATTGCGAGCTTGCGTCCTTTTGGCCAAAATGATCACTAATACCCCAGGTATTTTCATTATTACTTATATTCGCTTCTTTTGGACACAGCCAGGTCTTTGATGCTGGGAGAGCATGGTGTGTTGTTGTTTGGCATAGCAAGCAGGGTAGCCCGCTCTATGAATTATCAAGGCGTCACAAATAGGCTTCTACCTGGCTAGACACGTTGCGCCTCATGACGTACACACTATCCCTCCATGTTTCACTCACTTGCATTCCCATTATTCATTTATTTTTTAGGCACTTTACTCATTACTGCCCCCTATATTTCACTTACATTATTACACTTGCACATACACTATTCATTTATTATTTCTTACTACACATCCCATGCACCACATGCCCCTCCCCTCAAGACTAGTGGGAGTGGCTATTATTATTTAAAGCACCTGCTCACTCGCCTTCATCAGCGTTTCTGACCTGGCTGTGTCCATTTGTAAGTATGGCCTTTTTCGGTGTTTTTGCATAAATGTCCTTGTTTTTATCTGTTTTGTCTGTACATCAGGAGCTTTTCGCTCCAGTTAGGGACTCGCAAGTCTGGGGATCCTTGTCGTGGATTGCGAGCTTGCGTCCTTTTGGCCAAAATGATCACTAATACCCCAGGTATTTTCATTATTACTTATATTCGCTTCTTTTGGACACAGCCAGGTCTTTGATGCTGGGAGAGCATGGTGTGTTGTTGTTTGGCATAGCAAGCAGGGTAGCCCGCTCTATGAATTATCAAGGCGTCACAAATAGGCTTCTACCTGGCTAGACACGTTGCGCCTCATGACGTACACACTATCCCTCCATGTTTCACTCACTTGCATTCCCATTATTCATTTATTTTTTAGGCACTTTACTCATTACTGCCCCCTATATTTCACTTACATTATTACACTTGCACATACACTATTCATTTATTATTTCTTACTACACATCCCATGCACCACATGCCCCTCCCCTCAAGACTAGTGGGAGTGGCTATTATTATTTAAAGCACCTGCTCACTCGCCTTCATCAGCGTTTCTGACCTGGCTGTGTCCATTTGTAAGTATGGCCTTTTTCAGCATGATGACTGGGTGCAGGTTCCTCCTTGGGCCGAGTTCTCTTGTAACAACCACACAAGCGATTCCACTGCTGCTACACCGTTCTTCATCGTTTACGGCCAACACCCACAAATTCCTCTCCCGGTGTCAGTTACGTCCCAGGTGCCCGCAGTGGACTCTGCATTCAGGGACTTCCTGCAGATCTGGCAGCAAACCCGAGCCTCTATTGTGCAGGCGGTCTACCTCATGAAGCGTAAGGCGAACACATGGAGAAGAGAGCCCCCTCAGTTTCTTCCAGGTACCAAGGTCTGGCTGTCCTCTAGGAATATCCGGCTGAATGTGCTGCCACACAAGTTTGCTACCAGGTTCCTCGGACCCTTTGAGATCCTGCAACAGAGCCACCCTGTCACTATATACCCTGGACTATAAGAAGGGCCCTGCCCCTTCACTCATTGCCTGAGCTTTGTTGTGTTTTCCTGTATCAGTCTAGCAAATGGTCCCTTAGTGTTTTCCTGCTACCGTTGTTCCCATTCCTGCTACCTGTATCCTGTATCCCATGCTACCTTGTTCCTGTGCCTTAAAAGAGTTGGAGTCGTGTTGTGTTACACCACGCCTTGTGTCTGCTGCTAAGGTCCCATCTGAGCCTAGCCATCGCTACTGTCTGTACTACCACAGGTACCCTTGCTCGGACTATAGACTTTACTTGGTACACTGTTTGGCCAGCTGTTATCCCACTATGGCAGTACGACCCAGTGGGTCCACACACCCACAGATCGTGACAGTAACATCTCCATCTTCTACTACCTTCAGTATTAGGCTCCACTCATCCACTGGTGAGTAACTTGAGCCTTTGTTTTTCTGTCAACATTGTAATATCCGTGGCTGCGGGCTGTCAGCTCCAACCCTCCCCTGACAGCCGCAGCCACGAGTCAGCAAGCGCTGGCCCCAGCCTCCTCCTCAGCAGATGCCAGCGCTCGCGTCCACTCACCTCTGGCGGATTCCGTAGAGTGCGCGTGCACGCTCGTGCCTGCTCTTAAAGGGGCATCGTGCGCACTGGACCGGATGGACGAACTTTGACACGTGAGTACCCTGGACTATAAGAGGGGTCCAGCCCCCTAGTTCTATGCCTGAGCGTTGTTGTGTATCCCTTAGTCTGTCTATGCAAATGGTTCCCTAGTGTTTTCTGCTCCCAGTGTTCCTGTTCCCGTTCCTGTACCTGTATCCCGATTTATTGCCGTGCTTGCTATAGTCGTGCTGTGCTGCCACAGGAACCCTATATACCATAGACTGTGACCTGTGCCCTGTTGGCTGGCTGCCCTACCGCCAAGGCGGTACGGCCCAGTGGGTCCACAGACCCTTTGTGACGAACATTGATGCATGCTTCACCCATGTGATATCAATTGTCTGGTATTGCGGTCTGGAGCAACACCAGCAGCGTAAAATTATAACCAGCCCCACTGGGAACCACTTTATTCCTGATCCTAATCCTGTGCAGAGTTTGACTGATCAGATTCAGACCTTGGGTTCTGTGATGCAGATTGTTCTAACTTATTTGTTTTCTCAGGAACAACTTACTCATAATATGCAGGGTGATAATGTGCTGTGGTTGTTCTGAACCTCGTATAAATTTACCTAACCATTTTTCCTGTGATAGTTTTCAGTTGAGAAATTTTTGTGAGAGTTGTAAATTGTATTTTTCTTTGAGGCCTAGATCTTCGTGGTCAGAGACCCAGAGTTTTGGAGTTATTGAGACTCCATTGCAAGGGGATCCACAGTCTTGGCCTTTTAGTCTTACGCCTGGAAATCCTGAATTACTAAGTGTAGAAGTATTCCTGTCAGCTTTGGGGGTTCTCTATGATGACTCGAATGCAGCTACTTCAGCGGCTGCTCATTTTTGTGATTGGAATGATGCCGCCCTCCGTAGTCAGTATCGTTTAGGCCTTTCTGACCAGGTAAAGGATGCCATAATACAATTTCCCTTATGTGATTCTTTTAATAGCCTTATGTTATTAGCCATTAATATTGACAGGCCTATTAGGGAGAGAAAGTCTGAGAGGGAGACTGCTTTGTGTCATCCTGTTGATGTCTCTTATCCTAGTTTGGCTGATGAGAAACCAATGCAACTGGTTCCCCTGACGCTCTCGTAGTCAGAGAAGTATATAAGGAGATGCTTAGGTCTTTGTTTGCGATAAAGAGGGACATTTTGCCCAAAAATGTCTTCTCAATTTTGGAAACTTCAGAGCCTAGAACTCTATGGGGAGGTTCTTCTACTTAATTTTCTCCCAAACATATTGTGTTATTGCCCTCTAAGATTGAATGGGAGGGCATATTTTTGTATATGTAGGCTTTTGTTGATTCTGGTGATACAGGAGATTTTCTATATTTTGATTTGGCCAAGAAGTTGGGTATTATCCCTGTACCTCTGGAGAAACCCAATGACATTTGTTCATTGGATGGTACTCCTGTGTCTGGAGGTTCAGTAAGGTACCGGAGTCCTGGTCCTAGGTTATCAGTAGGAAGTATCCACTGTGGGACTATTTATTTTCTGTTAGTTCGCTCTCCCTCCTATCCTATTATTAAGATACAGAATTTCCTCTCAGGGATTTTTCCATGGAACCAGCCAAGGTGCAGGTAATTCAGGATTGGGTTCTTCCTACTAATCTCAAAGTCATACAGACATTTTTTGGGTTTTACCAATTACTATAGGAAGTTTATTAGATCATTTTCTTTCATAGTAGCTCCAATTACTGCTTTGACTAAGAAAGGAGCCAATCCAGCACATTACTTTCTTGAAGCCATTGAGGCATTTTCTACCCATAAGACATAATTTTTTCAGGCCCCATATTGTGTAATGTAATTTCATTGTTAAGGTGGATGCCGCTGATATGGGAGAAGGGGCAGTGCTTTCACAAGGATCAGGATCAAAGGTTGCATCCTTGTGCCTTTTTCTCCCAGAAGATTTCTTCAGAATTGAACTATGACATGGGTAATCGGGAGTTGTTGCCTATTAAATGGGGTTTTAAATAATGGAGGCACTGGCTGGGGGGATCAAAATTTCAAGTTGTGGTGTTTATAGACCATAAGAACCTCTTTTACATTGGGCCTGCTTAGAGGCTTAACACTTGAAAGGCTAGATAGACTTTGTTTTTCTCTAGGTTTGATTTTGTCATTACTTTCTCGCCATTTTCTACAGCAACATGTGAAGACCCCTGTAACTCCTTTTATCATTCCTCCTAATAAAATTGTGGGCTAATATTTCTGATTTATTATTGCAGGCTCAATCTCAGGCACCTCCAAATCTGGGGAAAGAGATACCTTTTGGGTTGTTGTAGACATGTTCAGTAAAATGGCCCATTTTATACCCTTTTCTGGCTTGCCCTCTGCTGATAAGCTGGCTACTAACTTTATTCAACAAGTGGTGAGACTTCATGGTATTCCTGAAAATATTGTATCTGAAAGGAGTTCACAGTTTGTGATTAGATTTTGAAAGGCCTTATGTGCAAATGTAGGTATTGATTTTGGTTTCTCCACTGTCTATTATCCACAGACAGAGAGTGAACCAGACATTAGAGTAATATCTCCGGTGTTATATTTCAGAACTACAGGATTATTGGGTCCAGTTTTTGCCCTTGGCAGAGTTTGCGTATAACAATTTGTGTCATGCATCTACTTATGTCTCTCCGTCTCTCTGTAATTATGGTTTTCACCCCCAAAGCATCTTCATTTACCGGCAGTGTGGGTTTTGACTTTCCACTGCTCAAACTGAGAATTAAGATGTTGAAGTCAGTGTAGAGTAAAGTCCATGGGGCTTTGGGCTCAGCTGCCCTTCATGCTAAATGCACGTTTGATCACCACTGCAGGACACATATGTTCATAGTGGGAGAAAGAGTGTGGTTGTCCATCATGATCATCGGTTAAGACAGCCATATGGCAAGTTGGGGCATACATTTATTGGTTCTTTTGAGATTTTAAGACTAATTAGTCCAGTTTCCTTTATGTTTGATTTACCACAAGGCATCAGAATACCCAGGACATTTCACTGTTCTCTTTTAGTAGACCTCCTCCTGATTTGGTCCATGGTCAACCTGAGTATTTGGTCCAGAGGATCCTTGATTCTGAGTGGTGCGCAGACAACTTCATTACCTTGTTGATTGGCGGGGTTATCGCCCAGAGGAAAGGTCCTGAGAACTAGCTAGAAACATTCACTCTGATAGATTGATAAGAGCCTTTCATGCAGCCAATCCAGATAAACCCAGGATCTAGGGGTATTACGATTACCGGCAGGACTGCTGCTAATCAATAATTTCTGTTATCTCTGTGTTTGGGCGTTTCTAGGCAATGCCTTTGGTCTGAGTCTGGATTTGGTCATCATGTAGCTTTGCCTGGTTAATAAGTCCAGAGTGCTTTTTCTTAAGGTTTATATATATTTCAGGCCAGGATTACTCAGGTGCTGGTTATACTGTTTCTGGCGTGTGCTAAACTCTTTCCAGATTCTAGTTGGTGACTATGTTCTTGACTATGTGTTTGTTTGCACTGTGGGACCAGTTGGTCCTCTGAGAGAACTATTTTTTCTTTAGTGGTTTTATGTGTATCGTGGTATCAGTAGTTCCACTGGGTAGTTTACCTTTTCTGTTCATTTGGTCTGTGTTATAGAATCATCAGTTGAGCAATTCCCAGGGTGGAAGTTTATGGAATTGCTAGGTGAGTGATTTCTTAAAGGCTGCCGTAGACTGTCAGGAATGAGCGTGCAAATAAATCCGCAACCCTAAATCCGTCACGACTCTGATAAACAGAATCTAAGGCTATTCTATGTTTTTTGACCAGAGCTCACTGCAAAGCAGGTTGGACTTTGCGGCATAGAACCCAGGTTGTTTTAACAGAGTTTGGTGTTGGATAAGAGGTGCGATGCAGGCAATACCCGAGCAGATAACAAGACAGCCTGAAGGTAAACAGAAAGTCCAAATCCCAAAGCTAGTGGATATCAGGGATTGCAGAGGTCAAAACCAGCCTGGAGCAGAAAGTCCAAATCAGTAAACAAAGGATAATCCAGAGACAAGCCGAGATCCAGTTCCAAAAATTGCAAATAGTCAAAGGTACAGGGCATAGTCAGTAGCATGATCAAACACAAGGAGACAAGGAAAATCACAAGCAAACAAAACAGAATCAACCAAGATTTAAATGCTCCACACTTCAATCTGATAGGAAGAAAGACAAAGTGGAATATGCTCAACAACTAAAACCAGAACCGCCCAGAAGCTAGACTAGTATTCATGGTAATATTAAAGGTGTGGACATTTCCTAGCAGTCTGCTGCCAAGCTGTTGTCTTACCCTGCTGTGGGATAATATTCACATAGAGTCAGTGAATGCTTGTCACGTAGGGTTCGTGGACCCACAGGGCCGTACCGCCTTGGTGGTATGGCAGCTGGCCAACAGGGCGCAGGTCAGAGTCTATAGTTCATATAGGGTACCTGTGGCAGCTCGGCCAGTAGCAAGGCAAGCTTGACTGGGACTAGGCAGCAGGTAGACGTCAGGCGTGGAGTAGCAGGACAGGCGTTATATACAGCACAGCACGGCAACATCTCAACACGGTACTAGATCAGGATACAGGTTACAGGATACAGGAACAGGGAACACTGGCAGCAGGAAACACTAGGGGATCATTTGCAAGACAGACTTAGGATACGACAACAACGCTCAGGCATAGAAGCAAGGGGCTGAACCCCTCTTATAGTCCAGGGAGTGGACTGATAGTTCATAAAAGTCTGGTGCGTGCGCTGCCCCTTAAAGAGCGGGCACCAGCTTGCGCGTACACCCTACGGGATCCGGCTGAGGTTAGTGGAAGTGAGCGCTCGCCGACTCGTGGGTGCGGCCGTCAGGGGGAGAGTGGAACTGACGGCCTGCAGCAACGGACATGACAATGCTGTTAACTCTTGTTCACTGTATATTCATCTACTAATTACTTGCCTGCTATTCACTCCATTTATGCATCATCTCCATCTTCTGCTACCTTCAATATTCTGTTCCACTCATCCACTGGTGAGTAACTTGTGCCTTTTGTTTTCTGCCAGTATTGATGCGTTCTTCACCCAAGTCATAGTGATTGTCTGGTACTGTGGTCTGGAGCACCACCAGTAACGTAACAACTAACTATTATATAGGGGACAAAAGAGATTAACTAATATAGAGGGGCATAAAAGAGGACTACTATTATGTGGGGACACAAAGGGGGACATTACTACTGTGTTGTGACACTATTACTGTTTGAGGGGCACTAAAATGAGCACTATTACAGTGCAGGGTCTAAAGGAGGCACTATTACTGGTTGGGAATAGGTGAAGTGGATCCTGGAAAATCAGGGATCCATATAAGTTTGTGCTGTAAATTCTGCAGAAAAAAGCCGTGGCTGGAAAAAGTCGTCATGGCAGTATGGCTGGAAGAAGTCATCATGACTGCCTGGCCCGGATTAAGAAGGTGAGGAAAATGAACGTCTCCAATCTGAGAAGAATGTACTGTATTCCCTTATATGGTCTGCAGACCGCCTGTGTAGAGCTGGTATTTACCACTATATGGTCACTGTATGGTGGTAATATTGGTCATTATATAGTGGTTTTTATTCAGTAACAGTATGGTGGCATTATTCAATTACAGGGATCATGGTGTCGAGGTATTATTCAGTAACAATATTGTGGTATTATTCCGTCAGTATTTGGTGGTAATATGTGGTCATGTTGTGGCGGTATTGTTTGTCCCTTGTATAGTGGATAGTGGTAACATGAGTTAACATTATGACTGTATTCTTTAGAGGTATATTTTCAGATATAGAAAATTGGATTATATCTATATTATCTTTGAGACTCGCAACACCACTGGGGCCTGCGCATAAGAGCAACAAGCGAAGGTGAGGGAGGAACCAGGTTTACACATGGAGATTTGCTGCCGAGTAGCGACCATTTTATTGACCGCATAAACGAGCAGATCAGCCGATGAACCAGTGTTTGCATGAGCGTATACACAGGACAATGATTTGGAATGAACGTTCATATGAACGCACGTTTGCCCAATCATTGCCCCATGTAAAAGGGCCTTAAGAGACCTTTTACAGCTGCTGATTGTTGTGTGAAATTTGATAATATCAACAAAATGTTGATAACTATTGGCCACTGTACACATCTGCAGCGATTGCACGATTAGCGAGAAATTGGTAGTTTGTTGTTGATTGAATCTTTTATGATAACCTAAAAATTATCGTTTGTCAGCGGTACTTCCCTTCGTGTAAACAGGCCCCTTCTAGTCGTTAGCAGTTGAGACATGAGGAATGGAAAAGTTGAATGATGAATCAAAAAAGCAAAGACAAGCAATCTGAAACACAATAGAAATTCTGAAAGACACATACAATTATGGTAAGTGCGCCACTCACGATGCGGCTGAAAACCACGCGTTGTTGCAGGTAAAACTGATAGCAGCAAAATCATGCGATCGTAAAGTGTATATTCATTAATGGCCGCATGATTTTGCAGATAGTCAGCAGTTTCACCAGCAAATATGCGCAGCCATTAACAAGCAATTTGACAACTGCACCAAACAGCGTGCTTTTCGGCCAAGTTGCAGTCCCGTCAATTCCGCCCGTGGGGCTTCTACCCTTTAGGATGCATATTAATGCATGTCTTTCAAGCGTTAACAACTCGCTATTTTGTCTATCATCAAATGTTTTGACAAATTTATTTTCACGTGTAAAAGGACCCTTAGACATAGCAAATTGTATTTCTGTTTGAAAGTTTTGTAAAAATGTGAGCACAGCGAAAGAGAGACAAACATTATTTTACATCTAATTTCATAAAGATATGTAATCAAATCAGAAATGCAATCAAAGTAGAAAAATCGTTATATAATGCTCCAGCATTACTAGGTTGATTAAAAATCCTAACCTACAGTAGTTTGCCACTTCTTAGACCAGGTTCCCACATAGCCTAAACGCTGCAGAATTTCCTCAACGGAATTCTGTACGGAAATTCCACAGCATTTACAGTAGCAGCAAAGTGGATGAGATTAAGAAAATCTCATGCACACACTGCAAAAAAAAAAAACGCAACGTAAACATTAATAAATTTACCTGCAGTGCGGAATTTAAATACGCTGCGAAAATGTAATGCTGCGTTTACATTTCTTTTCTGTTGCGGGTTTTCACCATTAAATTCTATGGGGATGCAAAACCCGCAACAGAAAGCCACGTGTTGCGAATCGCAACTCCAGGGATGTCATTTCATCTCATGTGACCACTGCGGCCAATCACAGGCTGCAGCCTCACATGGCCTGCAACATCATCATAAGAGGCCGGACTATGTACAGAGGAGAGGGAGGGGGTAAGTATGGACGACTATTTTCTCGACTGTGCATTCCACAGAGGAAATTAAATTTTTCGGATCCTTTAAATTTTAGTTGTTTTTTTTTAACAATGTATAGTATGTAAAACTGTTGAAAATAATATTATTTCAAAAGAAAAAATATTTTAAATATCTTAACTTCACCTGCTGATGAGTGTACAATTTTATCTTACGGTTAACTATCTGTTAAAAGTTTAAAGATCTTAATTTATTAAATTGTGTTCAGCCAAATGGTGAATGGGGCATCATCTTTCTAGCGATTTGTGGATTCCCACTCCTAGCAGCCAGGTAACTACCTTTCTGACATTTGTTACATATTATGTGTATAGGTGATAAACACAGAATATACATGTAGTGGATGGTTAGGGTTAAATGGATTACCATTATGAATAGATTTGAGATTTAATATCAAAATATTAAGGACGTACATTGAGCAACTCAGGCCTGATTCACATTGCGTTTTATCTCTACGTTTAGTGTGTATGTCCGGAAAGCTCCCAACGTACATGCTAAATGTGTCCATAGGGCTCCATTAGCCTGACAAAGGCCAGAAGAGTGTCCTTTCATCTCAGTCGGGCTAGTCTATGTCGGTATATCTTTTTTTGAAGGATGGAACAGCGTAGTAGTTGAGGGATCCCACAAATAAAAGGTATACAGTGCGGTATATGTTTATGTTAAACGTATACCTCTTGAAGCTTCCCGAAGGCTGGAGTCCATGGACAGCGCATTAGGCATTATGGACAGTGATATCAGAGGCTTTCAACTACAAAGTCTCAGGCCAGAGCATCGTGAGCACTCTGGCCGTTGATTCCGGGACTAAAGAAGCCCCTGACGTCACTGTCAATGTGAATCAGGCCTCAGAAATTAAATTTGCCCTTTGAAGTCTTTCTTGGTGAAAAAGGAAATAACTACTCAGTTTAATCTATTGTGTATTACATCATCTGGTTTACTAAAGCTAACTCACTGTCATTCCCAAATCAGATGTGAGGAAATGTGCAGTAAGACTACATTTTGATCCTTTACGACTTGAGAGGTAATAATGAGGTAATAACGTATAATGAAAAGTTATACAACTTTATAATACACTATGGGGCAGATTTACTAAGACTGGAGTTCCTAGCTTTTTAATCCACTGGAGTAAGATGCGACAGATTTATTAAGAGGCATAACAATTGTGGTCGAATGGCTCCGGCACTATCCCTCTTGCCACCCCTGATCGAACATAATCATCATCTGGCAGTGGGGCATACAAGGCCCTGACGCCGAGCAGCGTCAAGACGTGATATGTGACGCAGTCAAGCAGCAGACAATGTCCGGTGTTATAATGTTGTGTTTTGTGTGGCATATAAGGTTCCTGATGCTGCCCACTGTCAGGATCTTGTATACGCCCCGGCCTGATGATGGGGTCCTAAGGAGATCCTGGGGGGAGAAGCAAAGCCGGTAAATTCTTTTTTTAATTTTTTTTCTTTTTTTTTTCTTTTTTTTTTAATATGCAATCATGTAAGTGTATGGGGCTTGCCTGTCCCCTGTAAGGGTATGTGCACACGAGGGCATTACATCCGTAATTGACGGACGTATTTCGGCCGCAAGTACCGGACCGAACACAGTGCAGGGAGCCGGGCTCCTAGCATCATAGTTAGGTACGATGCTAGGAGTCCCTGCCTCTCCGTGGAACTACTGTCCCGTACTGTAATCATGTTTTCAGTACGAGACAGTTGTCCGGCAGCGAGGCAGGGACTCCTTGCGTCATACATAACTATGATGCTAGGAGCCCGGCTCCCTGCACTGTGTTCGGTCCGGTACTTGCGGCCGAAATACGTCCGTCAATTACGGACGTAATGCCCTCGTGTGCACATACCCTTACACTCCTGAATACAGTGTCAAATCTGCGCCAGCGGATGTCCACTATAATTTATGCCAGTTTCTAGCATAGCCGCTTTTACTAAGCTCCACACACTTTTTAGAAAAGTAGTGGGAGTGGTAGAATTAGCCCAAAATTCTAAATTTTGTGACTTTTAAATCAGTTGCAACATTCGTACGGCAGAAAACTGGTGTACACAAGTTGAGAAATTCCCCACGTGCTTACATTCCCCACAATTTTCTAGATCTCTTATTGCGGTCTTTGAAGAGAACATTTTTGTTTACACTCAGGGTTTGAAAACTCATACAGGCCAACTATTTTTTAAAGACCAGAGTTTGCTACAATGCATCTAGTCTAGGCTACATTTTACTTACGAGAGAGAAATAGAGAGAGAGTGGGAGACACAAAGGTAAAAAAAAAATCTGTGTGTGTGTGTATATATATATATATATATATATATATATATATATATATATATATATATATATACATTAAAAAATTGCCTCATGGGTGTTTAACCATCTTCTTAATTTTCAACCAAGTCATGTCGTAAACACGTCACTTATTTCTCATAGCAGTCCCAGTGCAGAAGTGCCGTTTCCAAAATGGGGAAATGGAGATGTACTAAATGACTCAGGATCGGATTCTGTAGCTGTCTGTGAGAGCCAAGTTCCAATTAATAAGTGGCTGTCAGTGATAGCCAGGATCCAATTATTCAGGGTATCAGGAAAGCAGCTTACTGCTGAATGTATAAAACAAAGACCTATCACCTGATATGCTACATCCCACAGAAAATGGGCAGGTGTTGAATGCAGCATAGAAACGACCCTAATGTCCCCATTTCATCTGACTCCAGTACACTGGGTAATAGTGCAGTATATACATAATTTATTGTTATCTAGCTAGAAAATCATAAGGTGCAATTTTTTTTGGAGATAAAAAAGTTTGAATCTGTCACCTGCTGAAATACATGTCACCCCTCCATTAATTTACTTATTGCCTGATAGCATCTTCTAAGCAATGTTTTACTTTATTTTCTGCATAATACTATATAATACTTATTTTATGGTATGTAATATATAATCTGTTTTAAATCTTCAACAAATGAGCAGCAAAAACCGAGGTAAAATTAGCATGTAACACATGAGAATGTGTCGTAATGTAAAGGGTAAAATCCAGTTCAGAAATGTAGACCTCAGCAAAGTTGTAACATACAGGGCATGCTGTAAATATAAAGACTCTATAGCATGCCATAAAATCCATGCAGATATTTTCTGCTGCATGCGAATGGGGTTTTGTATCTGTGCCCATGCAATCTGGAGCGGGGCCACGACTGTAAAATACAACCGCAGCCTCCCTCTCAAAAGTCAGAGATCAGAGTGGCCTTTAACCCCTTAAATGCCGTCGTTAATATCGACCCTGGCATATAAGGTGTTTGACTGTCACCATATCTGTGCCCCCAGTTCTGCCATAAGCATCTGCCTATTAGGCCATGCCATGACAACTTCACGAAACAGGGTGAAGTTACATAGTTACATAGTTTGTACGGTTGAAAATAGACACATGTCCATCAAGTTCAACCAAGGGATGGGAAAGGGGAAGGGAAAAATTTCTACACATAGGAGCTAATATTTTTTTGTTCTAGGAAATTATCTAAGCCTTTTTTTTAAAGCCATCTACTGTCCCTGCTGTGACCAGCTCCTGCGGTAGGCTATTCCATAGATTCACAGTTCTCACAGTAAAGAAGGCTTGTCGCCTCTGCAGGTTGAACCTTTTTTTCTCCAGATGGAGGGAGTGCCCCCTTGTTTTTTGAGGGGGTTTTACATGGAACAGGATTTCACCATATTTTTGGTATGTGCCATTAATATATTTGTATAAGTTAATCATGCCCCCCTTAGTCGTCTTTTTTCAAGGCTAAATAGGTTTAGTTCTTTTAATCTTTCCTCATAACTTAGATTCTCCTTGCCCCTTATTAGCTTCATTGCTCTTCTTTGTATTTTTTACAACTCCAGGGCATCCTTTCTATGAACTGGAGCCCAGAACTGAACTGCATATTCTAGATGAGGCCTCACTAATGCTTTGTAAAGTGGTAACATTATATCCCTGTCTCGTGAGTGCATGCCTCTTTTAATACACGACAACATCTTGCTGGCCCTTGAAGCAGCTGATTGACGCTGCATGCTGTTATTTAGTTTATGATTTACAAGTACACCCAGATCCTTCTCAACAAGTGAATCCCCCAGTGTAGCTCCCCCTAGGACATATGATGCATGCAGATTGTTGGTACCCAGATGCATAACTTTACATTTATCTACATTAAACTTCATTTGCCAAGTGGACGCCCAAACACTAAGTTTGTTTAAATCCGCTTGCAATTCACGAACATCTTCCATAGACTGAACATTACTACATAGCTTGGTGTCATCTGCAAAAATAGAAATAGTGCTATTAATCCCATCCGGTTTCTGCCACGGAATCTCAGCTAAATCGATGTTGGATTTATCCTCAGGAAAAATCTGTAGTGTGAACATAGCCTAATAGGGACAGTGAGCGTATTGCTTACCCCGCGCACACAGGTTGATTGACAGCCTTCTCTGTACACACACTAATACAGAGAAAGCTGTCAATCACTGTGTGTACTGGCGGGGTACGCAGGACTCTCATCGTATCTCTTAGGAGTCCAGTCAGGTTTTACTCTGCACCATAATGCATCGACCACATAAACCTATATATCACGGAGCTCAGCTTCTTTCCTTTCATCATTTGCTGCCATTAGATAAGGCAGTATAAATCACCTGACAGGTTCTCTTTAAATATACTATCTGTCTTATATATGACATATATATGACATATTACATTTATGGGTTAATAGCTGTTTATCTTTCATTTTATAGCAAAGAGGATGAAGATTCTGATATATTTCAGGAAGAAAATCCTGCAGCAACAGGTAGGATATGACACATCACATTAATATTGATCACGGAACTAGTTTTAATTTGTTCTGTGTACTTTTAAATTATATGATTCTTTAAAAATATGTTTCTGTTCCAGAGAAATATATTCCCAGAATAATTTGTTCCCATGATGATTTTTCTGAAGACAACAATGATGAAGAAAAAGAAGATAAAAGTAGAGAAAAGAACAATGGGGACGAAAGTGATGTGGAATTGTTTGTAAGTCTTTTTTTGGGGGATATTGAATCTGTCAATGTTCTTGTTTTAATTCTAACAAATTAGGGTAATTTACTCTTCTTTCATATACATGTAGTTTTGAAAAGATAAAGATAGTATGCTTTTTACTGCATTCCATTCTTTGTTAGAAAGGTATTCCATTGTCATTTCATTTTGTACACTTGGATTCTTTTTACATCTTTACAAAGCACAGGCTTTATTGTGTGGGCTAGAATATGCACATTTAAATA
The DNA here is from genome assembly GCF_050947455.1 of Rhinoderma darwinii. Taxonomy (NCBI): domain Eukaryota; kingdom Metazoa; phylum Chordata; class Amphibia; order Anura; family Rhinodermatidae; genus Rhinoderma; species Rhinoderma darwinii. The sequence continues at coordinate 178,982,099 of NC_134689.1, read as the reverse complement.
TATTCTTCCTATTTATCAACTTTAATAGGAAATGGATCTATTGTTCACTTTATATTTTTATTCACACTCTGGATAATTGTGTTTTTCGCTTCAGTTCATATTTTTGTTCAATTCTTTGTTAATTACTGTCTATTTTTATTCTATTTTGCTGTTTTTCAGTACCACTAACTAAAATGTTAAAGGGAAACTAACATAAAATTAGCTAATTTTCTATTATTGTATAATGTACGCTACAATAGACCTTTATTATGGGGTTCAGAAAGAGCGCGTATAAAGGTTGATTATAGTAGGAATACATGTCCTCCTCCTCTCACCTTCACACAGCAGAGAATCCCCAGCATGCTGTGCTCTGGACATGAATGGTTACTCTGTTCTACGTTTCGAATATATTGTCAGAAAGTTAAAATGCTACTTTAGGAAGACCACACAAATAAGGATTTTTCAACTCAGTAAAATGTGGTAAAAGTGGTAAAATAAAATGTTTTAAAATCATCCAGATGATAGATAGATAGATAGATAGATAGATAGATAGATAGATAGATAGATAGATAGATAGATAGATAGATAGATAGATAGATAGATAGATAGAAATATACATACTTTGATATTGGGCTATGTCTACAACACAATGAAGTTGCACCACTACATAGAGTAGCTCAATGTTAAGCAATGAGAATAAGATAATACCTATCATAGCAAATATTTGTTAACTTGCCTTCTAAGTTGTGTCCACTAGTAAGGAACTAAACTATTTAAATTGTTTTGTTGAGAAGTAAGATTTTCCTATTACGGAAGAGTATTTCCTGCATATAAGACAATGAAGTTTGGCTTAATACAATAAATATCCCAATTTCAGAATCCATTGCCTTATATGAGAGAAATATGCCTCTGTAATAAGACATGTTTAGTTTGGCAAAACCCTGGTAAAGCAATTTTTTGCCTATTCGCTCAGCTTTACTGCCCATTTAGGGTATTAGGACACACAAAATAAAAAACGTCTGAAAATACCGAGCTGTTTTCAAGGGAAAATAACTCCTGATTTTCAGAAGTTTTTTAATCCACTCCCAATTTTCGCTGCGTTTTTAACGGCCGTTTTTGGAGCTGTTTTTCTATAGAGTCTATGAAAAACGGCTCAAAAAACGGCTCAAGAAGTGACATGCACTTCTTTTTCGTGGCCATTTTTTTACGCGGCCGTTTTGAAAAACGTAAAAAACGCCCCCTCAGAGCAGAACGCTGTTTTCCCATTGAAATCAATGGGCAGATGTTTGAAGGCGTTCTGCTTCCGATTTTTCGGCTGTTTACGTACCGAAAAATGGCCGAATACACTCCATGTGAATATACCCTTATTGTTGAAGAAAGCCTCAGACAACGGTCCTAGATTTTACAAAGGATGTGGTTGCAGGCAAAATTGCATATTCCTAATTTTATCCTATCTAACATGTACTGACATGGATCTGCTAATGCCAATTTCATAATAGAATTTGCTGTTTTCATTTTCAGATACTTTTGCTTCCTGCCATTGTGTGTTCATACACTCACAGTCAGGCTATGTATAAGTCTGCTGACCTGACATTTGTAAGACAGAGTAGTGGAATGACATAAATATTCTGTTGCTTACCAGTAGAGAGGAGTGAATCAGTGAAAATGTGTCTCATTAGTGTTTCGCCAGCAGGTAGATTTCCTATTATAGAGCAGTATTTGCCACATATAAAATAAAAGAAGTGCTGGAATATGGGACCAGATTTTGCTTCCAGTGTTTTATTTATGGCAAATACAGCTCCATAAAAGACAGTTTAACTTTTTATTTTTCATTGCTCATATCTCCCTCCAAAGCTCCCTAGCCATAGTCTAACAGAAGTTTTTGACTTTTATTTATTTATTTATAGAATTCATTTTTCTTTGTGAGGGGCTGCTACTTTTTTATTTTAATTAAGTGCAAAAATACTGACTGTTGGAAAAGATAACAGACACAGTAGCTAATGCAATTGGAAAAAGTTAAGTCTCGAAATATTACATAATATGTGCAAACATGAGTCAGCTTTATGAGTACTTATATTATTAGAATTTTCATTGTAAATGTTTCTCATTAATATTCATACAATATAAACGTTATTTTATTTAATATACGTGTACTTTTTTTTTCACTGCCTTAACATGTATTAACACAGTATATATCATAATTTATCTCTACCAGCTTAGCCCACAGCAATACCTATTTTTAAAATGGAATCAGAAATATTGTCTGAATAAATAAAATATTTTCCACATATGTAGCTCAATAGATACAAATATAAATTGAATGTATAAAAATGATACAGTATAACATACTTATTGTTATGTCATTATTATGATCGCACGTCTATAGGTTATAGAGGTTGAAGAACAGCTTTCTTCTGCTCTACATAAGATCTTCACGCTCCAATTTTATCCTGTATAGAACAATTTGGCTACTGGCTAAAAGATGTATGTTACCAAAGGTTCTGTGTCGGATAATTTAATCAGTGGAAATCTGGTCAATTGTGTTCAACTGGTTGTAAAGTATAAACATAATATTTTTTATTTACAATGTATTTAGTTTCTTAGTAATTTTGTTACTTCCAGAAGAAACTTCTTTTAATTCACAACATATCATAAAACCTGTCACGGCCTATTCATCACATTCACATGAATACAACATTCCTGTTTCTATTTCAGAGTTTTAAAATAAATGCTCCATTTTTTAGAAAAATATATAACTGGTGAAGCATAGCAAAGTTTAGCCATCTGTAAGCAATTATTACCAGCAATGTAACCTGATTGATAAATATATCTAAGGGTGTATATGCAATGCATAATGATGCAGCATAGTGCATCACCATAACTGAACTGCTACAAATCTGCATGTAAATATATGCAGTTTTTGCAGTGGTTTTCTCGCAATTGCTGTTTTCGAAAACCATTACCACAATTGTGGTAAAACCACGGAAAAAAATAATTGTATTGACATGCAGTTTTGCTATGGTGTAATAATGATGCCACTCTCTGCCGCACAATTCCCCACCATCTGAATACACCCTATGGATACGTGCAATAATTCCTGATTCTTCACTGTGTTTATGTTTCTTATCAAATTAAACTACACTTTAAATTGTAATATAAATTTGCGCCATTTTTTAATAAAGAACATTTAGTGAGAACCAAACAGTTCAGATGAGATTTACTTTTTATTGTAGCAAAAGTAATAATTTTTACCTCTATACTAGCTATATCCAATATTAAATGTAACGCAAATGGCAATCATGTACAATGTGTCACATTACTTTGCCAAAGGAAGTTATCAGTAAATTTTCTGTAGCGTAAATGGTTCAGATAAGGTAATAAAGCAAAATTTGACCATCTCATCTGATTTTCTAGAAGTATATTCTTTAGATATTTGTAATTTAGATTTGTACTTCCAACACTTTAATGACTTAAACAATGAAGCAGTATAAGACCTTGAAATACAACCATCTAGCATGGTTGAAACCCACAGGCATTAGCTCACTAGACAGCTGAGCAGTTGACAAGTAGCATGAACCTTATGTTAGAAAAAGAAGAAATTGTAAGATTTGCATATAATTACCGAGATCATGCAAATGTCAGTTATGAATATAAAAAAACACAGGCATTTCACTGTTAAATCCTGACAGTTGGCATCACTGAAAAGCTCAAATGCATTTGAGTACTAGTTGGCAGAAGGTCATTAAAACAGAATTTGCAGATACATTAACACTCTCACTTTTCTTTGAGTGATAGTTTGCTATTTATAGTTGGCTGAGAGTTTCTAGAAAACATACTAGCACGATAAGTTGTAGTGGGCTTCCACATAAAAATTGCATGGAGAAGTATGGGGACATTGAGCCTTTTTTAATTGATTTGAAAGAAGCTATCAATATACAGTACGTATGCTTAAAGTTGAGATCGAAATGATGGTTCTGACATTTGAGGGAAAAAAGACCGAAATGATTGGAGACTTTCCATTGGAATGACAAAATTAACTACCTCCATACAGAATACCAATAACTAATGGAAAAAAAAGAGAGAAAAAAATCTTAGTTTGCACAACTTCCTAAAATTAAAGCAATACATTGGCAAAAAGCAGCAATGTGGAATAAGCTGTGATATTCATGAGAATCTGTAAAGTATTTAATATATTAAAACATTAATACAAACATAGTAGCATAAATGTGTAAGTGTCATTTTGCTAAGAGTACATTACATGATTGTCCAAATACCAATATTGCTGCTAAATCAAAAACCTACAGAAAAAGAGCTAATACAATAAAATGAATTAAATGAATGAATACAACATTAATGTTACTTGTTAAATTAAAGTTATCTATTCATCACGGTTTACTTATTTTATTAACTTATCCAAGATTCTAAGTGTCACATTATATTTAGAGCATTACTGTTATCCCTATTACGTGTTCTTAAGAAAATGTAATTCTCTATTACATTACACTAGATGTATATAATGAACCATTCATTTATTTCTTATTTCAATAGCACTATCTCAGTTATATCATATTTCATGGTCTTATGTCTATAGATGTTTTATATTAATAGTGAGGATAAAGTCATGTTCAAAATTGATCAATTTGCATCAACTGTAAATCATTTCATTGATTCTACAAATCTCAGAATTTGTAAATAAATTGATATATCTATAGAGTTAGTGTAATACTGTCATTGTACCTGGTTTCTTTGAAAGACCATCGGGCATAGCAACACACTAATTTAATAGTAACATTAGAAAATAAATTAGGGGAAATGTTATACTTGTAATGCTTCAATTACTTATGTGCTATGTTCCAATATAAAAATGTTTTCACAATAGAGTATTTTATTATTAGTTTTAATATCATTTTATGTTTATTTTTTATTTTTGTCTTTTACAAGATGTGGATGACATAACTGTTTACTTCAAGCACAAAATGTTTTAATTTGAACATAAGGTTGTTTTTTGTCCCTTGTATAAATTAACAAATAAACTATAGTAATCTTATCAAATTGCATAATGTATCAAACAGAATAATCTTTATCCAAGAATGTATGTAGTAATAAATTCATCTATATTTTTAAGTAGCAACTACAAATGATCAAAATTATCTTCTATATTGATTTTCCAGAAGAAACCTAAATTGATGTGAATCAAGAACTTGAAAAATATTTACAAGTGATCTTCTCCTTTGAGTCTCTAAGATGGCAATCAGTCTGATTCACTATGAATTTAAAATTTTCTAAAATCAGTTTTGCCATCTCTAATAGCATTACAAGTATACAAAAAAATATGTTGACTGTATGTCATGTTGTGCGTATATGTGAATACTATCATTCACTTCACTTTAAAGAGTATTTCTTACTTCTGTTATTTAAAATATGATCTTATTTTTGTATAAAGCAACATACAATTATTACAGGGGTTCTCTGAGACTTTAGGAATGATGGTCTTTTCTTAGGATAGGTCATCAATGTTTGATCGGTGTGGATCTGCCCACCGAGACCCCTGGCGATTTGCATAATGAAATGGTAATTCCTGCAATTGTCGTTTCACCTTAATTCTTTAAATAGGCACAGTGGCACATCTATACTAGTGCCTGTGCCTGGTACTACAATTAATGCCATTTACTGTGCTCGTGCCTTTCATTATTTTTATTGATGGGGTCCCATAGGTTGGACCACCACTGATCACACATTGAGGGACTATTGTATCTAAATTAGCATAACATATCATTGCGGAATCTTGGTTAATTTCTCTACTTGAAGATACAACTTAGTCTATTCCAAAGGGTGAGCAAATTGTTAATCAACCACTTGACTTCGTTTCTGGGTGATCGCCATTTCTTTATTTTATTAAAGTGGTTACAGATAGTTAATTATGCCAAAGTACGGCCACAAAAGAAAATATAATTTCAAGGTACATAAAAAGAAGCATCCAGTATTCCTCCTGTATAAATCGCTTGGCCATCATAGAGAAAAAAAAGTCTTGTAGGATATTTGAGATATATATATATTTTTATACATATATATATACACATATATATGTGTATATATACAGGATCAATGGTTCAATGAAGAGAATTGGTAAACACACTTTTTTTATTAAAACAAAATAAACGAAAAAAGGAGATATTGGGGGGACAATATAATTATGCCAAAGGATTAAGGCCTTCTAGTAGCCTCAGAGGTGACTAATATATTAAATGTGCAAAGATGAAAAGTGTCAGTGAACAAAGCCAGGTGAGATCAGTCATTTTTCAGGAGAGTGGGCTGTATTCCCAAGAAGCATATATTGTTTTCAGAAATGCAGTGCACACTACAGACTTGGTAAACTGCTCAGCTGGTAAGCCAGTCTTTATACATTACCCTCATTGTAGAACAAATGGAGATAGAGCAGTACTTAATATCATCAAAACATATTAGGCCCAGTTCACACCTTGCTTTTTGATGCATGTTTGATGCATATGTCATTACTGAGCAGACATCTGTATGAACAAAATGATGAGTATTTCGAAATGATGTATTATTAGGAAATTGCTACAATAAGTTGTCTAAACACATACAGCATCAAGGTGGAGCTACATTTAAAGAGGCTCTGTCACCAGATTGTGCAACCCCTATCTGCTATTGCAGCAGATCGGCGCTGCAATGTAGATTACAGTAACGTTTTTATTTTTAAAAAACTAGCATTTTTGGCCAAGTTATGACCATTTTCGTATTTATGCAAATGAGGCTTGCAAAAGTACAACTGGGCGTGTTGAAAAGTAAAAGTCCAACTGGGCGTGTATTATGTGCGTACATCGGGGCGTGTTTACTACTTTTACTAGCTGGGCTTTCTGAAGAGAAGTATCATCCACTTCTCTTCAGAACGCCCAGCTTCTGGCAGTGCAGATCTGTGACGTCACTCACAGGTCCTGCATCGTGTCGGCACCAGAGGCTACAGTTGATTCTGCAGCAGCATCAGCGTTTGCAGGTAAGTAGCTACATAGACTTACCTGCAAACGCCGATGCTGCTGCAGAATCATCTGTAGCCTCTGGTGCCGACACGATGCAGGACCTGTGAGTGACGTCACAGATCTGCACTGCCAGAAGCTGGGCGTTCTGAAGAGAAGTGGATGATACTTCTCATCAGAACGGCCAGCTAGTAAAAGTAGTAAACACGCCCCGATGTACGCACATAATACACGCCCAGTTGTACTTTTACTTTTCAACACGCCCAGTTGTACTTTTGCAAGCCTCATTTGCATAAATACAAAAATGGTCATAACTTGGCCAAAAATGCTCGTTTTTTAAAAATAAAAACGTTACTGTAATCTACATTGCAGCGCCTATCTGCTGCAATAGCAGATAGGGGTTGCAAAATCTGGTGACAGAGCCTCTTTAACACAATATACAATTGTTTCTCTACTTTCCTATACACCCTTAAACTTTAACTTCCCACGGAACAGACTAATTGCAGATTAACCCTCTTGGTTTGTAAGGGTGGTCTTACACAATGATCGGCACTCGTTTGCTCCATTCACACGAAGCTAGTATGGGGACGAGCACTCGTTACTACAATTGCTCGTGCTCATACATTTCTATCATGTCGGCAGCATGTCTCCCTATTTAAACAGGAAGATGTGCTGCCAATAACGATAATATTTATTGAAGGATAAACTATATGATTAGCCAATGAATGAGTGTTTGCTCATTTATCGGGTGATCGTTGACCTGTTATAACAGGGCAATGACTGGGAATGAGCGTTCACATGTGAATGCTCATTCGCCCAATAATTGGCCTGTATTAAAGGGCCTTAAGAGTTTACGAACTTACATATGCAATCTTGTCAAGATATGTGCATCACACAGAGGTACAGTATGGGCTTCTACAATTATGTTGGTTCCATATTATGGCTCCATACAATTCAGAACTATATATAGTATAGAGCCATATGCATGAGCCCTAAGAATAGCAATAAGAGGAAAATAATTTAAGCCCGTCTACATAATTATATATATCTATATATATATATATATATATATATAGATATATATAAACCTGTTTTACCTTCCTTTACGTTTGCATGCCCTAAGCTATATGTAAGATGCACATCTTATTGACATCTGTATAAGAAGGGGTTTAAAAGTCCAGACAGCAATTAATTCATCCCTCGATGATATCAGCACTTAAATACATAACCCAACATATCTAGCTGTCAGATGGTTCACAGGGATAATCAATGCTCGTCTATATATTACTTGATGAGTGCTTTCAAAGCTCACATACGTTTCCTATGTGTTTTATGGTTATGTAACAGTTATATCAGTGGTCTGCAACCTGGGGCTCATCAACAGTTGTGAAAACTACATGTTCCAGAATTCCATGACAATCTAACCTCCACGGTATGCCGAGACTTTCACAACAGCTGGAGAGCCACACATTGTTAAGTTATTTACATACATTTCTACATTATCTTGCATTTGCCTACACTTTGGGCATGTTCACAACACTGTGAAAATAAAAATATGAAATACTTAACCACTGTTGTGATCAGCAGTTACTATTAACTGTAGATGTAATTTTATACAATACACATCATTGAACTGTGCAGCTACAGGCATAGATACGATCATAAACATGTGTGCACAGTAAGTGGCAAATGAGGGCAATGCTGTTATACAGTTATTGGTTGCCAGTGACAGCTAACAGAGGGAGGAAAGGGGAGAAGCCATCCACTGAAACATAGACTTGTATGCTTTCTCTGAATGGAAGACTAAGATTTTAGTTATAAGAGAGCTGATGTGGCTGTCAGGAAGTAACATATTCTTGTGTCAGAAAATTAAGGTAGGAAGAGTCTGGAGAAGAAATTGCTCAGACTACAAAAAAAGACTGCACATAAAGATTCAGGAGCACTGTCAAGTTTTCATTTTGAGCTATAAGTATATTTTAAAGTATTGTGTTTGATGCCTTCATATACATTAGTATATGTTTATATCTTATGTAGTTATTTGAGATCCTTTTTATGAAAAAATAAACAACTAGGAATTATGAGAATTTTTTTTTCTTAGAAACAATATTTATCTTTATCATTATATGCATGCAGGTGTAGATTAACACATATTTTAATACTGCTTCAGTCTATATTAAATTAAGCCAAGTGCATTCAATTCCCTCAGCTATCAAGCCCAGGCAAATGCCCAGCCCTTATTCCTATGAGCTGCAACACTTCTCCTACACGCACCATGGGCAACATTCAGAGTGCCTGGGATATAATGACAGGTATGATTCTAGGTAATTTAATCCTTATGAGGATTTACTGATAAACATTAACTTGCTTGTTATGCATAGGTCACTGAAGAATAGCGAATGTGAACATATATGTACTACCCTCGTATAACTGTTGCATCCTGAGAGATAAAATGTGTCTAACTGCTTGTTTGTTACCCTATTTTAGAACGTACAGGAGCATGGTTGCATCTAATTGGAAATTCACATTCTACCATCAATCTCCAACATGATGTTGTTTGTTTCTTCAAGTAAATACTCATAAATAAAATGTACTAAACAATTTTTTCTTCATTCCAGCTAAGTCAGCGACTCATGAATGCCAGAATCACTTCTTCTGAAGAAAAAAACAGCACTGGGTTTTCAGAAAAATCTATTGATCAACAACTGGATGAAGGAATTAAATATGTTAAGAATTCTTATTCTGGCACATCAGACTATAATTCACAGCAGCCGGAAGAATGTGATTACCCTGGGGAATATCTTCCTATCATTGAGGTCACCCCATCTAACGAAACAGAGGACCTCACTATAAGCTGTGATGATCATGATTCTGAAAATTACAAAGAGTACACAAGAACACAGGAATGTTTGGATGAAAGTGAAGAAACAGATTTATATTTACATGACTCAGAGTTTAATGAACAGGAAACAATGTCACCAGTGATTATAGATGAGGTACCATGCAGCGAACCATGTCAATGGTCATCAACTGAAGAGCAAAGTCAGGACACCATAAGTGACAGTTGTCTCAAAATATCAGAGACTCCACGTATTTTACAAGCTGACACCATGCAGTTCACAGAGATAGTAGAGGTATTGGATGCCAATGCCAATCCAAATAATAGCCACAGCATAGTTACTTTGCCATACTTTTCAACACAAGACACAAAGGGAAGGAAAGATGAGCAAAATGAGAAAATTAAAAGTAAAACAATTGAGAATGACACACTCCTGCCAGTAACAACAGAACATACAGAGCGGGAAGATCCTATGTTATTTAGACAGCAGGAAGATTTCCAGAATCTTTCATATAAATATAAATCTTTCTGTAGCAGTGTCCTTGAAAATGATTATACAGAACAAAATGAAAAGGTTTGTAGCTTTATATCTTCAGGTGATTCTTACCTGTTTAGAGAGGGCCAAGCGAGGGACTTAGGAAAAGTTGAAGCGACTAAAAGTACAAATCTTACTTCTTCCTTGTGCAAAGATACAAAAAATATAGATTACGTCACCGAGCTGTCAGATGTCAAACAATATAATTCTACTGGAAAGGAAGCAGAACTATCAGATTCCGACAATAGACCTGCTACATTGTCCAAACAATATTATGTGACAGCACAAGATAATCAGGTACATGAGAAAATACAGGTTACTGATGATAAAGATGTGGTACCAGGATCAGGTGATCACACAGAAAGAGCTGTACATGCAATTTATGATTCAGAAACAGAATCATCAGTGCTTGACTGCTCACCATCAATAGCTTGTGCTGCAGCTGAAAATGTGACCCAGAGCACATTTCATGAATGTAATGCAATGCTAGGAAGTCTTCCAAGTGAGCAGACACAGGGATACAAGGTCATCATTGCCAAAATAACAGAAGAAAAAGGTCAAAGTCAAACATGTTCCCAAGATAGACAGGGTAGCAAAGCCTCCTATATGGATATTGGTAATATAGGGAATGTACAAGCACAACAAGTGATGGATGAAAAGTCAGAACAAAATGTTACATTTGTGTCAGAGAAGAACATAGAGCTCACTAGTGAAAACATTGTATCTGTTGATAAAACAATGGTTGAAAATTTAGGAAAGGAGAGTAAGTTAAATATTGGTAATATGTCACATTTACCTGCAGAAGAAATAATTCATGGGGGTGCTGAATATATTACCAGAGGACAATATGAAATAGAACATTATGATAACAGGTCAAATGGTTTAGTTAGAGAATGTGTCGGAGAACATGATGTTCCAGTTACACAGCCCAGTAATGGTTTTACAGTACTGGGGCAGGATCTAGATGTAAGATCAGGGGATGGTGTGGCAGTTGAAAAGGACACTGTAGATTTCACAGATCTTTCACAACTGATTATAAGAGAGGATAAATATAGTGTACAGGCTAATATGGAGGAGCGGTATGCAGGGCCATCTATTCTCATCAGTGGACCTGATGATGAAGGGGATGCTCAATGCTTGGAAGCAGAACAACATAGTAAGCTGGAGGATACACAAATTGATTATCACAATGATCACACATGTCCTGACCATCAGATGCAGACAGACACAATGGCCACAGAGCCCATTAATATAGGTCACGTAAGTTCTAAGGTCTTCTGTTTTCTAATGTTTGTTGTGTTTGCTGGCCTTATGTATCATTTTGATTTTCTGGTATGTTTTGCTCTATACCTTTTCTCATTATACTGGCTATATTGGGAGGGCGGCAGAAATAAAAATCTTGTTAGAAAGAAGTAACAATAATGCTCAAGTATTTAGGTAACAAAAGAACACCAAGTCAAGTGATAAGTGGACTTTAGTGGAAGGGCATACTTATCAGCTTTCTTAATTGATTGTTATTTGAGATAGGACCACATGAGTGATATTTGGAGTTGTTATAGAGATTCTGTCACCAATCTTATGCATTTCTATCTGATGGCAGCATAAAGTAGTGACAAAGACCCTGATTCCAGTTGTCTGTCATGTACTGTCACGGCGCGGGGTGTGGACCCACTGGGCCATACCGCGTAGCGGAGTAGCAGCTGACCAACAAGGTACAAAACAATGTCTATAGTTCAGAATGGGTACCTGAGGCAATGTAGACAGTAGCGGATGCAGGACTTGACTTTCACAGCAGGTGACACCGTGGATGCAGCGGGAAGACACGACATGACTTTCACAGCAGGTAACAACGTGGATGCAGCGGAAGGCACGACTTGACTTTCACTTGTAGATACGATAGCACGGGATACAGGGTACAGGCAGCAGGAACGGGTAACACTGGGAACTGGAAAACACTGGGAGACCATTTGCAAGACAAACTAGGGTGTACAACAACGCTCAGACAAGGAACCAGTGGGCAGGGCCCCTTATTATATTCCAGCAGCCATTTAGGCTGATAATTTATGTTTGACAGCTGGACGCATAATGGCCCTTTAAGGCCGTGCACACGCGTGCTCGCGCGCCCTACTGGAAACAGTCCCTGGAGGGAGCGGACGCCGAGAAGAGAGATGTCCATGGCCGGGATCGTCAAGGGGTAAGTCTGAACGACGACCCCCGGCCATAGACATAACAGTATCCCCCCTCTTACACCCCCTGCTCTTGGGACCGGAGCGGGAAAGAAATTTCTTCACGAGAACAGGATGTTCTCCTCTGGCTCCCAAGCCCTCTCCTCTGGACCAAATCCCCTCCAATCCACCAAGTAAAACGTCCTGCCTCCTACTTTCTTGGTGGCCAGGATCTCCCTCACTTCGAAAGTTCCGGATGAACCGACAGGAGCCACTGCGGAACTAGGAGTCCTGGAGTAGCGGTTCAGAACCACGGGTTTTAGCAAGGAGACTAGGAAGGAGTTAGGGATCTTGAGGGTAGGAGGCAGTCGAAGCTTGTACGACACAGGATTGATCTGTAGTAGAATCTCGAAGGGCCCAAGGGACCTGGGGGCAAATTTGCAAGATGGCACCTTGAGCTGGATATTCCTGGAAGACAGACAGACCTTTGTACCTGGAAGAAACTGGGGAGGATCTCGTCTTCTAGTGTCCGCCTTTCTCTTCATGTGGTCGACCGCCAGCAGAATAGAAGATCGTGTCTGCTGCCATATCTGCAGAAAGTTCCTGAAGGTAGAGTCGGCTGCAGGCACCTGAGACATAGTAGAGCCAGGCAGGGGTATTCGGGGATGTTGGCCGTAGACTATGAAGAACGGACTGGAGGTGGTGGACTCACTGGTATGGTTATTATAAGAGAACTCCGCCCACGGGAGCAGCTGCACCCAGTCATCATGTCTTCTGGAGACAAAGTACTGGAGGTAGTTCTCCATAACTTGGTTAATCCTCTCAACTTGTCCATTGGACGGAGGGTGGTAAGCTGAGGAGAAGTCCAACTTTACACCGAGTATGCCACAGAGTGCTCTCCAGAACTTCGAGGTGAACTGGACCCCTCGATCCGAGACAATATGCAGGGGCAATCCGTGCAGACGGAAGATGTGTTGCATGAAGAGATCAGCCAGTCGAGCAGCAGAAGGCAGACCAGTCAGAGGAACAAAATGAGCCATTTTAGAAAAACGATCCACCACCACCCAGATAACACTGCATCCCGCAGAGAGAGGCAGATCTGTAACAAAATCCATAGCAATATGCCGCCAGGGGGCATCGGGCACAGGCAGTTGTTGGAGCAGACCGGCTGGTCTGGAGTGGGCAACTTTGTTGGCTGCACACACCGTACAGGAGGAGACAAAGTCTATGACGTCGTTGGGCAGCGTGGGCCACCAGAACTAATGGGCAATTAGGTCTTGGGTCTTACGGGCACCCGCGTGTCCTGCCAGCTTGGAACTGTGACCCCAGCGAAGGAGTCTTCCTCTGTCTGCAGCCGTACGAAAGTTTTTCCTAGAGGAATGTCTCTAACCTGCAGATGGTTAACAGAGTAGATGCAGGAAGGTTCGATAATATTCTGTGGGGACTCCACAGTGTCCTCTGTCTCGAATGACCTAGACAAGGCATCGGCCCTCACATTCTTGTCGGCAGGTCGGTAGTGGAGTTCGAACCGGAACCGTGCAAAAAACAATGACCATCTAGCTTGACGAGGGTTCAGCAGGTGAGCTGTCTGTAGGTAGGTCAAGTTCTTGTGGTCCGTGAAGACCAGGATAGGATGAGCTGTGCCCTCCAGTAGGTGTCTCCACTCCTGCAGGGCCAGCTTGATGGCCAGTAACTCCCGATCTCCAATCGAGTAGTTGCGCTCTGCAGAAGAAAACAGCTTGGAGTAGTAACCACATACCACTGTCTTCCCTTTCGAACCCCTCTGGAACAATAGTGCACCGGCACCAACAGAGGAGGCGTCCACCTCTAATGAAAACTGTAGTAATACATCAGGATGGTGCAGAATGGAGGCAGACGTGAAGGCCTTTTTTAAGGTTTCAAATGCGACTTCCGCCTCTGGAGTCCATACCTTGGCATTCATACCCTTCTTAGTGAGGGTGGAGATGGGGGCTGTCAAAGAAGAGAAGTTGGGAATGAACAGTCTGTAGAAGTTGGTGAATCCCAGGAAGCATTGTATGGCCCTTAAGCCTTGGGGATGTGGCCACTCCAGGACAGCCTTGACCTTTTCAGGATCCATCTTGAGACCATGATCAGAGATGATATAGCCCAGGAAGGGTAGAGACTTCTCTTGGAACATGCACTTCTCCAACTTGGCGTAAAGATGATTCTCCCTTAATCTAAGCAACACCTGGCGGACATGGCCCTGATGAGTCACAAGATCTGGGGAAAAAGTCAAGATATCATCGAGGTACACCACAACACAGACATAGAGGAGATCATGAAAAATGTCATTCAGAAATTCTTGGAATACTGCGGGAGCGTTACACAGGCCGAAGAGCATGACCAAATATTCGTAGTGTCCATCAAGTGTGTTAAATGCAGTCTTCCACTCGTCTCCCTGACGGATCCGGATTAGATTGTAAGCCCCCCGCAGTTCAAGCTTGGAAAAATTTTTCGCCCCCCGTATACGATCAAAGAGCTCTGAAATCAACGGCAAAGGGTACCTATTCTTCACCTTGATCTGATTGATTACTCGGTAGTCAATGCAGGGTTGAAGGGATCCATCCTTCTTTTTGACAAAGAAAAACACAGCTCCGGCCGGGGATGAAGACTTTCGTATGAAGCCCCTCTCCAGATTCTCTTTAATGTAGGCTGACATAGACTGGTTTTCTGGCAAGGAGAGAGGGTATACTCTACCGCGAGGAGGAGACGAGTCAGGAACCAAGTCGATAGGACAATCGTATGCTCGATGTGGTGGTAATGTCTCTGCCTCCTTTTTTTCGAAGACGTCAGCGAACTGAGTGTAACAAGGAGGCAACCTTCCAATAGCTGTTGCGGAGAAGGCTGGAATGGATGGAAATGCACCAGACAGCGATCGAGACACTTGGGGCCCCATTGGAGAACCTCTCCGGAGTTCCAATCAATGACTGGGGCGTGAAGACGGAGCCAAGGCAAACCCAGCAGCACAGGGTTGACGGCCATGGACAGGACATACAGGGAGATAAGCTCAGAATGAAGAGCTCCCACTTGGAGTCTCAATGACTTAGTCACAGACAATACTGGGTCAGGCAAAAGCAGTCCATCTACCGAGGCAACGATCAATGGTCTCTCCAGCAAAACAGTAGGCAACTGAAGAAGATCCACAAGGTCTTGACAGATGAAATTGGCTGCGGAACCAGAGTCCAGGTAGGCAGAGACTGGATGAGGTCTCTCGTCAGCGATGATGGTCGCAGGAATAAACAGCTTGGACGAGAGTTCTCTATTAAGTGCAGTAGCGCCCAGGGTTGTCTCTCCAACCAATCCCAGGCATTGGGGTTTCTTGGGCCTCTGGGAACACAAACACACGACATGGCCAGCGAGGCCGCAATATAGGCAGAGTCCAAAGGTGCACCTGCGCTGTTTTTCTTGATCGGACAGTTTAAGCCGATGCACCTGCATCGGAACCTCGGACGCAGCAGAAGAACAAGGCAAGAGGGGTTGCTGGAAGTTGGGCGCCAGTCTAGGAAGCCGTTTCTCCTGTAGAATCTCTTGGGATCTCTCTCTGAGCCTTATGTCCACACGGGTAGCCAGTAGAATCAGGTCGTCGAGAGCAGCAGGGAGATCTCGAGCAGCCAGTTCGTCCTTGATCTCAGGCGATAGGCCATGCCAGAAGGATGCTACCAAGGCCTCATTGTTCCAGGACAATTCTCCTGCCAGAGTCCGGAACTGGATGGTGTATTCGCCCACGGAGGCGTCCTCCTGACGCAGGTTAAAAATAGCAGTGGCTGCAGATGAGGCTCGTCCAGGCTCCTCAAATACAAAACGGAACAAAAGCACAAACCCCTGGAAGTCTCGGGTCTCGGGTCCCTGACGTTCCCAGATTGGATTCGCCCATGCCAGGGCCTTGCTTTTGAGTAGGGATATAATGAAGGTGATCCTGGCTCCGTCCGAAGGAAATGCTCGGGCGTGCAGAGTGAAGTGGATTTGGCATAGATTCAGAAACCCCCTGCACGAACTTGCGTCTCCATAGAACCGAGTTGGCAATGGCAGCGAGAACCGAGAGTCCGTACTGGGGCTGCCAGGAGGTGTAGCAGGAGGGTCGATCGGAGAAGCTTGAATAGGAGTGGTGATGGAAGTAACTAGCGCACCTAGATGCTGTGACATGGAGTCTACTGCCACAAAGAGTTAATCCTGTCGTGCTTGCAGATGCTGCAGGTCCGCCTGCATGGCTTGGGAGGATGACAGGCTCTTGACTTGGCCAGCGGGGTCCATGGCCTGAGCGTACTGTCACTGCGCGGGGTGTGGACCCACTGGGCCGTACCGCGTAGCGGAGTAGCAGCTGGCCAACAAGGTACAAAACAATGTCTATAGTTCAGAACGGGTACCTGAGGCAATGTAGACAGTAGCGGATGCAGGACATGACTTTCACAGCAGGTGACACCGTGGATGCAGCGGGAAGACAAGACTTGACTTTCACAGCAGGTGACAACGTGGATGCAGCGGAAGGCACGACTTGACTTTCACTTGTAGATACGATAGCACGGGATACAGGGTACAGGCAGCAGGAACGGGTAACACTGGGAACTGGAAAACACTGGGAGACCATTTGCAAGACAAACTAGGGTATACAACAACGCTCAGGCAAGGAACCAGTGGGCAGGGCCCCTTATTATAGTCCAGCAGCCATTTGGGCTGATAATTGATGTTTGACAGCTGGACGCGTACTGGCCCTTTAAGGCCGTGCACACGCGGGCGCGCGCCCTGCGGGAAACAGTCCGAGGACCTGGACGAGAGTGCCGGCGTCTCCCTGGAGGGAGCAGACATCGAGAAGAGAGATGTCCATGGCCGGGATCGTCAAGGGGAAAGTCTGAATGACGACCCCCGGCCATAGACGTAACATGTACTTTTTAATATTAAGTCGTTTTCAAAAATGCCCTGTTTATCTCCTGCAGCGCAAGTCGAGCAGCAGTCCTCTCAATGATGTGCTCGCGCTTAGGAGTCCTTGATATTCATCAGCTGCTGCTCCCACCACTCACCCCCAGCTGGCTGACCGTTTTCTCTCTATGCACAGTATGGAAAGAAAGCTGTTAATCAGCGGCAGGAGGGCAGGGGGAGGTGTAGCTTATGAATGCTCTCAGCTCATGCTGCAGGAGACAAACATGTATTTTATAAAAACGAGTGAATATCACAAAGTAGGTGACCCAGCATTGGAATCAGGGCTTCTGTCACTACTTTTTGTTGCCATCAGATAGGGCCTTTTGAAAGATTCCCTTCAAATACAAATCTGGGAAATGTATTATTAAATATTTTTAATGTTCATTATATGTATAGTGAATCTTAATGTGATCTGCAAGCCACAATACCAAAGTGTTCTTAGTTATGAATGTAGTTCAAACGAAGAAAAGAGCTGTTGGTCGTCGCGACCAGTCAGAATACAACTAAACTTTTTACAGTTTGTGTTACAAGATAATAGCAGCAAATTTGACTTTGAGCTCAGCCTTCACTTCTTTTAAAACAGGTTTCTTTAAGTGAGTTCCATTCTATAGTATTTATGTAAAATAAAACGAAAAACTTTTACATACAGATAAGTTGAGAATATATGGAGAACATGGTTGAGAAACACTTTTTGGTGAATGAGACTTTTTGTACTGAGTGCCTTGCTTTGCTTTGTGGAATTATTGGTAAATTTTCTTCTGTGAGAGAATGATATATGTCAAACTTGCTGTTTCTACTTTTAATATATTTCCATGGGCCTAAATGTTTTGTTTTTGGTTAAAGGGGTTTTCTGGTTTACCAACTTCTGAAATTAAAAGTCCACATTGTTTAGTTACCAAAAAGCAAAGGTACCCTGACTTTTGTAGGTCATGAGTCACTTTCAGATACAACAGATGGTGTTGAGTCACATTCAATATTAAAAGAGGAAAAAAACTATAAATAACTTGACAGAGTGATCTGGCTCTTACCCTAGTGTTAACTGATATTGATATTATTTTGACTCTGGTTTTTAAGTTCTAGTAATGCTATGCCCTCCATGGGGCCACTAATGCACTATTGTATCTTCTTTTGCCAACAGCAGGGAAACCACATGCAGGAGTATTGAGAGCAACATGTGCCTCTCAAGCCACAGTTGGCGAACACTGCCATAACATTACCTAGACACTCACCTTATCCATCTGCAGACCCATTATGTTTACAGAAGGTATTCAATAGGTACTTTCTACAGGGAAATTAAAAAAGTATCCATTCACCAAACTACCTCTCCCAAGATCACTTGTTGTTGCCTTATTATGAATATAGCTATACACTTACTTAACCTTAGTGGCCATGTCTGTCTATTCGTATGCCTAGATGTGTCTATGGGCATTTATATGACAAGCAAAACATAAACAATGAATGGGAGCTAGTGGCATTACCAAAGCAGCAAAAGAATAAAAAAAATAATCCAGAAATCATTATATATTGTAAATTCCATATTTTGTCTCAAGTTAACCATCAGACTAGAGAATTATTTTTATCTGTATTATTATTTACATCATCAAGTTTTTAGTGCAACTGAAGTTAAAAATATTATCAAACTAGCATTGTTTCATGGGAGAACTGTGCGCTAAATAAAGGTGCAGTACCTTAGGATGTTCACTGTAAAGAAAAACAGGTTATGTTTAGCTTTCTATCACAAGGACATTCATCATTCTTGAAATGTATCTACATGATCTGGCAAGTCAAAAGGAAACATGCAACACAATTTACTGATATTTAATTTCTTGATGATTATTTAGGTGGTATAAGTCAACGTAACATGCTCATGTACTGCATATCACGTTTGTATTGATTTAAAAATTAGTTTTGTTTTTATTAAAGCTGTTTGGAAAAATATTTCTGTCTACACCATATTTCAATAAAAAATCCGGTACAAATTCTACAGTGTGAGTATCATGCTTAGAACTAAACTGAACAGCAAGATGTTATTTCTAAAAAAAAAACATTACTGCAGGGAAGTGTCAAATTGATGTAGGTGTTTATATACATATATAGCTATATATATATATATATATATATATATATATATATATATCTATGTATATATCTATGTATATATAGATATAGATAGATAGATAGATAGATAGATAGATAGATAGATAGATAGATAGATAGATAGATAGATAGATAGATAGATAGATAGATAGATAGATAGATAGATAGATAGATATACACAGTGCATTCAGAAAATATTCAGACCCTTTAACTTATTTCACATTTTATTATGTTGAGGCCTTGTCCTAAAGTAAAAAACATTTCAAGATTTTTTTTCCGTCATTCTGCACTCAATACCCCATAATGACAATGTGAAAACAGAATTTTAGAAATTTTTGCAAATTTATTAAAAATGAAAAACTCAAATTTCGCATAAACATATGTATTCAGAACCTTTGCTAAAATTTATTTCTCTGGGGGTCTCCCATTTCTCCAAATAATTTTTGAAATGTTTCTACACGTTAATTGAAGTTCACATGTGGTAAATTTATTTGATTGGACACGATTTAGATAGACACACCCCTGTCTCTAAAAGGTCTCACAGCTGACAATGCATATCAGAGTAAAAACCAAGCCATGAGTTGGAAATAACTGCCTATAGAGCTCAAAAACAGGATTATGTGGAGGCACAGATCTGGAAAAGGGTACAAAAAAAATTCTGCTGCACTGAAAGTTCCCAAGAGCACAGTGACCTCCATAATTCTTAAATGGAAGAAGTTTTGAACAACCAGGACTCTTCTTAGGTCTGAGCCACCCCACCAAACTATGTAATCGGGGTAGAAGGGCCTTGGTAAGAGAGGTGACCAAGAAACCAAATGGTCACTCTGGCTGAGCTCCAAAGATCCTGTGTGCAGATGGGAGAAACTTCAATCATTACTGCAGCACTTCACCAAACTGGGCTTTATGGCAGAGTGGCCAGAAAGAAGCCTCTCCTCAGTATAAGACACATGAAAGCCCACCTGGAGTTTGCAAAAAAGCACGTAAAGGACTCTCAGACCGTGAGAAACAAGATTCTGTGGTCTGATAAAACCAAGATTGAACTTTTTGGCCTCAATTCTAAGCATTATGTCTGGAGGAAAGCAGACACTGCTTATGACTTGCCCAATACCATCCTTAGGGCTTATTCAGATGAATGGGATATAAGTCCGTGCAACGCACGTGATTTTCACGCGCGTCGCATAGACTATATTAGTCTATGGGGCAGTGCAGACAGTTGCGTGATTTTTACGCAGCGTGAGTCCGCTGCGAAAAAGTCATAACATGTCCGTTCTTTGGGCGTATTTCGCTCATGACGCACCCGTTGAAGTCAATGGGTGCGTGAAAATCACGCGCACCACACGGAAGCACTTCCGTGGGACAAGCGTGATTCGCGCAACAGCTGTCAAACTATGAATGTAAACAGAAAAGCACCACATGCGTTTCTGTTTACAAACACCCAAACGGAGTGTCATAATGATGGCGGCTGCGTGAAAATCACGCAGCCGCGCATCATACGGGGCTGACACGCGGAGCTGTTAAGTGCCTTTTGCGCACGCAAAACGCTGCATTTTTTGCATGCGCAAGACGCACACGCTCGTGTGAATCCGGCCTTACATTGAAGCATAGTGGTGGCAGCATCATGCTGTGGGTATGGTTTTCAGCGGCTGGGAAAGGAAGACTGGTTAGGGATTAGGGACAGATGAATGGAGCAAAGTACAGAGATTTTCTTAATGAAAAACGGATCCAGAGTGTTCTGGACCTCAGACTGGGCCGAAGGTTCACCTTCCAACAATACAATGACCCTAAGCACACAGCCAAGACAACACAGAAGGGGCTTAGGGGCAACTCTGTGAATGTCCTTGAGTGGCGAGCCGAGCCCTGAAAATGGCTGTCCACCGACAGTCCTCATCCAACCTGACAGAGCTTGAGAGGATCTGCAGAGAACAATGGCAGAAAATCCCCATATTCAGGTGTGCAAACCTTGTGGCATCATACCGAAGAAGACTGGAGGCTGTTATCGCTGCCAAAGGTGCTTCAACTAAGTACTGAGTAAAGGGTCGAAATACTTATGTCAATGCAAGATTTTTGATTTTCCTTTTCAATAAATTAGCAATGATTACTAACATTCTGTTTTTACTTTGTCAATATGGGGTATCGATGGGGAATATTTTTTTTTATTGTAGCACAAGGCCTCAACATTACAAACTGTGAAAAAATGTAAAGGGTCTGAAGACTTTACGGATGCACTATATATATATATATATATATATATATATATATATATATATACACATATACACACAATTCTTAACAGTTATATTTCTATAGCATGTTGCATATCCAAAAAATAAAAAATAAGCAGCACTCCACGTCGTTTTCAAGTCATAAAAGGTTTTTTTTTATTCACCCATATAAATGCGAAGTTTCAGCCCCCATCATGGACCTTTCTCAAGCATGTTGTAGTTATATAAGGTGTCCTATTTTCCTCTCGGTATGAAGTGTAAACTGTGGATTCACTTTTGAGCCAGCTTTGGTTAATTCTACAAATTTTATTTTAATATAATATATTGCTGTGGTCTTATCTGATTTAACTAAGGACTCATGCACACAGCATGGAACCTGTACAAAATCCCATGAAGTTTCTACGGGTCCATATTACAGACCCATTGGCACTCCATGTTCTAGTTAGTGCACCTCCATTATCTGTATATAGTGGAGTGCAAAGCTAGATGTAAACAACACTTTTCCACATACTGCATGATTGCCCAATGTTTTATAAAATATCAGGTATTAGGGCGGGATCTTCCACGCAGTTTTGATGGTGGTGTTTTTGGTAGAGTTTTTGCCAGCTCACTTTTTTAACCCCTTAAGGACCCGGACAATTTTGGCCTTGAGGACAGAACAACTTTTTTTTATATTTCCCTCTTTGCATCCCGGCGCTCATAACTTTTTTATTTTTTGACCGACGCAGCTGTATGATAGTTTGTTCTTTGTGGAAGAAGTTGTACATTTACATTATCGTTTATATACATTCTTATTTTGGCAAAAATGGAGAAAAAAAATTAGTTTCGCTGCAGTTTTCTTTTTTTCATTTTTTTTACACCATACACCAATCATCATAAATAATGTTATACATTTATTGTACAGGTTGTTACGAACGTGGTGATACCAAATATGCGAACATTATTTCAAGTTTTGGGACTTATATTTTGAAAAGTTTATTTATTGTAAAAAAAAATTATATTACTTTTTTTATTAACTTTACTTTTTTTTAAATCCCATTGATTTAGATTTTTTAACTTTAATGTACTGGCACATATCTATATGCCAGTACATCAGTTTGAGTACTGATTGTACACAGGCTGTTGTTAGGGCATACCTAAGAATGCCCTAACAACACGGGATATGGTCAGACAGCCCTGGGGTCCTTCAATGGACCCTGGGCTGTCTGCCCATACCAGGTATGGTCATCAATCGCATTAGATGCGATCAAAGTGGAGTGCCCCCTTCTCACTATTGCTTTGATCAGCTTTGACCGCGGCATTCAAAGGGTTAACAACGGAGAGAAGAGGTTTCTCTCCGACGTTAGAGCAGGGCTGTATTACAGCCTTTAAAGTCGTTGCCCCGCGTCATGGCGTGCGAACACTGTCTGTCACACAGGACGAGAATACTCATCCTAATGCGCCACGCACCCGCTGCTCAGGATGAGTATTCTCAACCTGTGTCGGCAACCAGTTAAGACAAAGCCAAAAGTGGATCCAAAAGGAAGAAAAGGTTTAAATAAAATACTTATGCATCTTCTTTCGTGTCCATTCCTGTACTAAAAAAGAGCCAAAAACTGCATAAAAACAGAGTGTGATCCTGGCCTAAGGGGTGCAGAAGTAGCAGACACCCAGGACCTACTCTTACTTCCTACTCTTACTTGTTAATTCTTATTGCTTTGGGCTTCACATATTGTCCTTTTCTCAGGAATAAACATAAGGAATTTAGACATGATAGTTGTGTGTACAAATCTAAACACAATGGTGTGAATAAAACTTTGAACAGAAGAAAGCGCCAGCAGCAAACATCAGCCCTTACTATAAAGTTGGTTACAAGAAGTGCTGTAGACAAATCTTCTCCCTTCCCTTTCCATTAGAATAATTTATTCCTTGAACAAAACTTATTTCACTAATATCAATATATATTACCTTATACTATCTTAAAACAATTGTATTCCTTTATTACATAGCAAAGAGCATCATGTTTACTGAAAATGTAGAAAGCAATAAGCTACACACTGTATAAGGTTGAATCATGACATACACTATGTTACTGCAATATGTTAATTGTGCTCAAAATAACAACAATTTGATATGGAATGTAATAAATATAGTAAAGATTATGTAATTCATTAATTTAATTAGTCAGTCATTATGCTGGTGCACATGTAAAAATATAAATTACTGTAACTTTATTCATGAAAAAAGAAAATAAAAATAAATAAAATTCTTATCAGGTCGATTTATAAGAGGATAGATAGATAGATAGATAGATAGATAAGATAGATAAGATAGATAGATAGATAGATAGATAGATAGATAGATAGATAGATAGATAGATAGATAGATAGATAGATAGATAGATAGATAGATAGATAGATAGATAGATAGATAGATAGATAGATAGATAAGATAGATAAGATAGATTAGATAGATAGATAGATAGATAGATAGATAGATAGATAGATAGATAGATAGATTAGATAGATAGATAGATAGATAGATAGATAGATACTCAGAAATATATAGCAGGTAAAGAGTTATAAAGCATGTATGAAGTATGAGATCAGGAGGATATTGCTCCACAACAATATCAGACATCACATGGCAGAGACTGCCAGGAATCTGATACTAGCAACTGTTGTTATGACCTTTACATTTGGATGATGTGGACAGCCATACACCTGTAGCTGCTCATCAAAGTTTGGCCTCCTGCACTACACAAGAGGCAAGCTATTTTTAAGAATGCTTGTAGCCCATAATTATCAACAGAGCTCAACTGCTGAATCATCTTTCACCAAGTGCACATTGAAAGTTACAGACAAAAACTTGACAGTAAAGCTACTTTGCCCCATAACAATTTCTATTAATTTATAATAGACAAAATTATTAATCTAGAAAAAAAAGATAAAATAAAATGACACTACAAATTAAAATTATATATATTTCTTTTTAAACTCATTTTATTAAACAGTCAATGAAATACAGTTTATACATCAATAAAAAGCAGTAATATTACATCATGTGGACAAATACATAATGAAATCAATATTAGTAACAATAGACTGTGTATCCGGTCATACCAGAAACAATACTCACAGTCCAACATTAAGAAAATGTACAATAGAGATCAGAATAAAGCAAATAGCATGATATACACAGTCATTGAGTAAAAGAGTTAAACAAAGTTAAACTGAACAACGCACATGTGATATTTGCACGTAACAGTATGTCATCGTAAATTGAATGCTTAATAGAGTGATGGACATGAAATGTTAGACCTCCAGATTACTTCTTTATAACCTTGCACAGCGATGGGACCTTCCAAACATCCTATTATTTGTGTCCCCTAGAACCCCAAAGATCATAAGAGAGACCTGCTCTCAGCGATCTCGGGGAAGAGAGAGCAAGGGGGGATGCCATCCACCCTCCCCATATCTTCTGGAATTTTTGGGGGCAGCCTCTATGGGAATATACCAGTCTCTCATAGGAAATTGACGTGTTGATCAGTCTCTTCCATTGACCTAAGGTTGGGATTTTATCACCCATTCATCTAAATGCAAAGAACAAAGACTCCTTAAGAAAAATTCTAGTGTGATGTGGCAATAACGATTCATCTAAGAGACCTAGAAGGCACACCTCAGGGGTGAACGGCACCGGAGTCCCCAGTACAGATGTCAGTTGCGTAGTTATTTCTTTCCAAAATGAGTTAATACATGAGCACTCCCAAGGCATATGCCAAAAGTCAGCTTGCGTTTTAGAGCATCTGTGACATCTAGTGTGTGGGATTCTCCCCATTTTATGAAGACGAATTGGGGATAAGTAACATAAGTGTAGAAAGTATAACTGTGTCATGTGATTGTTAAACGCAGGAGAGACATAGAGTGGGGACGCCAGTGCCTCCTCCCAATCCTCTAGGGATATACCGGGTATAAGTATTCTCCACTTGGTCTCGGAGGCTAATTGAGTGTATTTCAATCTATTTCCCAAAAGATTTGTATATAAGGGGGGATTCACACGAGCGTGATTTGGCAGCGTGTAGACCGCGTGGTTTTCGCGCGGCACGCAATGCCCTATAGAAGTCTATGGGGCAGTACACACAGTCCGTGTATTTTGTGCAGCGTTTGTTCGCTGCGCAAAATACGCGACAGGTTCAATAACTTTGCGTATTTCACGCATCACGCACCCATTGAAGTCAATGGGTGCGTGAAAACCACGCATGTCGCACGGAAGCACTTCCGTGCGAACTGCGTGTTTGCGCAACAGCTGTCAAAAGGATGAATGGAAACAGAAAAGCACCACGTGCTTTTCTGTTTCCAAGCATCCAAACGGAGTGTCTTTGCGAGGAGCGAACCCCGACAACCGAGGCAAACTTCACCGGGTTCGGCCAAACTCGTTTTGGCCGAACCCGGCAAAAAAATTTCCGGTCCGCGACGTCGGGAGAGATTCACTGTGCATGGTGCTGAAAGAGTTAAACTGTTTCAGCACCATGGACAGTGACTTGCGATCCCAAAATACATGAACCTGTAAAAAAAACCGAAGTTCTAACTTACCGATTACTCCTGTCTCCTTCCTGCAGTCCGACCTCCCGGGATGACACTTCAGTTCAAGTGACAGCTCCAGCCAATCACAGGCCAAGCACAGGCTGCAGCCAATCACAGGCTGCAGCGGTCACTTGGACTGCCGCGTCATCCAGGGAGGTGGGGCCCGATGTCAAGAGAGGCGCGTCACCAAGGACGCGTCACCAAGGACGCGTCACCAAGGCAACGGCCGGGAAGTTCTCGGTAAGTAGGAACTTTATCTTTTTTTTTTACAGGTTTTTCGCTGTTGTGTTCGGCATTCACTGTCGAGGGTGCTGAAAGAGTTAGCTCTTTCAGCACCTTGGACAGTGACGGGCGTCGACAAGCCTCATCTCTATGATGCCGGCTGTGCGAAAATCACGCAGCCGCGCATCAGACACGCATGACACACGCAGCTGTCAAATGGTTTTTGCGCTCGCAAAAACGCAACGCTCGTGTGAATCTGCCCTAAGGCTGATATAATGCCCGTGGGCCCTTGTGATATGAAAATTCCAATTAAGGGATAATCAGACATGGGGCACGAGGCATTTGGGAACTGACTGCTTATAGCATGACTCAGCTGCAAATATCTATAAAATTATGTACATGGTACATGAAATAACTCTTGTATTTGTGTCAAAGATCTAAGATTCCCATCGCTGTACAGGTACCCGAGAGCCTGAACACCATATGAACCCCAAAACATATCCCCTCCAACTAGTGAGAGATGCGGGAACATAGGGTTCCCCCACAGAGGTATTGTGGAATGAAGGTCATGATAATGAGATAGTTCTTTAGTAGCTTTCCAAACCTGAATGGCCAACCTGTGAAGCAACAGCAAACGGCGTGGAAAAAGGCTTGGTCTCTCCAAGACCGGCCACAACGTGCCCATCTTTAAATAATGTGCGAGTTAATATTCCATACTAGCCGGAGTGATAGGTAATGTCCATCCATGGAGAAAGCGGAGCTGGCCAGCTAAAAAGTATAAGTAAAAGTCCGGAAGGGCCATACCCCCCTGAGTTTTTGGCCTTAGTAAGATACTCACACTTAATTTATGTCTGGATTTCCCCCATATAAATGAAGTTAATAAGGATTGTAGTTTGGAAAAAATGGATTTAGGAATGGGACCGGAGGCATGTTCAAGGAGGTACAACCCTTTCGGGAGAAGTATCATTTTAAATAAATTGACACGTCCGGGTACAGATAAAGGCAAGGATCCCTATACTTTACATTTGGATTCCGTGTAGTCTAGCAGACAGTAAATTATATATATTTAATACAATATGGCCCCATGCACGCAAAAGTATTTTTGTAGCCGCAATTCACCCGCAAATCTGCGGGTGAATTGTGGCCTCATTCATTTCAATGGGCCTATGCCCATGACCGTAGTTTCCAAGTTCCGTGTATTACCCTGGAGCCTCTACCTCAAAAAGATAAGACATATCTAATACGGGTGTATTTTGCGGTCCAGGCTTATAGAAATGAATGCACACGGCAATTTGCACGGCCCGTGATTTACGTGACACTCAGCGGCCGTGCACACCACTACAGTCATATGCTTGATGCCTAAAACGAGTTTATTTTTAGATAGGTATTTTAATATACACACAAATGCAAAGTAAGTAAGTACGTTTTTTTTTTTATCAGTTAACAAAATACAATATGAATGAACATAAGAGAAATCTGAATCAAATCAATATTTAGTGTGGCCACCCTTTGCCTTCAAAACAGCATCAATTCTTCTAGGTACACTTGCACTAAGTCCTGTATTTTTTAGGATTATAACTATTTATACTAAACAGGTGATAATGATCATCATTTTCATATGTAGGTTGAAGCACAGTCATTAACTGTAACAGAAATACTGTAGTTGTGTAGGAGGCTTAAAACTGAGTAAAGAACAGTCAAACTCTGCTACAAAGGGGAGGTTGTGGAAGACATTTTCATGTCACAGGTCCACCATGGCAAGACTCAGCACAGCAAAAAGGCACAAGGTAGTTATACTGTGTAGCGCCGGCGGCTGCTGACTGGTGTTCCCTCCATGCTGACGATCACGGCCATGAGCTCAACTGTGCTCGCCAGCGCCTGCCTCCTCTGGGACACTGGCAAACTCTCAGTCTTGTGATTAGGCAGGTCGTGCCCGCAATGTGCGAGGGGGCATGCTGACCTCTTAAGGGGCCAGCGCACACCAGTAAAGTTTCCCCAGCCTATCACTGCACTTCCAGGACTATAATAGAAAGTCCAGTGTTCCAGTACCCGAGTCTAGTATCCAGCATACCACACCGAGTTTACCACACCCAGCGTACCATATTCAGCACAGCCTGCTTCCAGCTAACTTACACAGCCTGCTTCCAGCTATCTGACACAGCCTGCTTCCAGCTATCTGGCACAGCCTGCTTCCAGCTATCTGACACAGCCTGCTTCCAGCTATCTGACAAAGCCTGCTTACAGTAATCCAGCAGAGTCTGCTTCCAGCAATCCAGCACCACCTGCTCCGGCTTGCATCCAGTTAATTCCAAGGTACCATCTGTCCGTGTCTGTTTAGCTTCCGTTTGGCCAGCAGCTTCGCCAGTGTGGCGGAGTAGCCTTGAAGGTCCACTCTACCCACTGGTCATGACAGTTTGCTAAGGGCCATGGATCCTGCTAGTTAACCCAAGACAGAGTTAAAACCATGCAAGCTGACATTGGAGATCTCTGATCATGCCAGGATCAGCTTCTGCATGTGGTCAATTACCTTGCTACATGCCTGGACTTTGCTTCTGTTGCTCCCCTGATAACCTCTCATGTTGCTGCTCCATCTACTCCTCAACCCGTCATAACTCCTGTCAGCTCTTGGGCCGGAATTTCTTTACCACTTCCACCCTGTTATGATGGAGATGAAAGAACCTGTCAAGGCTTCTTCAACCAGTGCAAAATCCATTTCAAGCTGCATGCACATCTGCTCCCTACTGATCAGACCAAAGTAGCCTTCATTGTCTCCCTACTGTTTGGCAAAGCCCTGGCATGGGTGAATCCTATCTGGAAACGTGAGGGGTCGGAGTCTTCTAATCTGCAACTGTGCATAGACACATTTCGCACTGTGTTGAGGAACCTGGCCATATGTTTTCAGCCACAGCTTCACTTCTGACTCTCCGCCAAAGAGTATTGACATTAGAAGAGTACGCCATACAGTCCATACTTTGGCAGCAGAGCTCTCTTGGAACAATGAGGCCTTGGTTGCAATCTTCTGGAAGGGATTAGCCAGTAGAGTCAAAGATGAACTGGCGGATTGTGATCACCCTTCTACTCTGGATGCCCTGATTCTTCTGGCTACATGCATTGATATGGGGTTCCGAGAGTGCTCGCAGGAAGTCCTTCAAGAGAAAAGGTCCTACAGACTGGCACCTAATTTTCAGAGAACCCTGCTACCCCCTTCTGCTGTTGTCCCTGAAGAACCTATGCAGGTGGACAGAGTCAGACTGTCTGACCAGGAGCAGCAGCGCAAACGTTCTTCTAACTTATGTATGCACTGTGGCTGAAAGGGTCATTTTGTGCGCCAATGTCCCCAGAAGCTGGAAAAACTCTGGCACCTAGGGTTGATAGGAGAGACTAAAGAAAGGAATTTGGTTTTAAACCATACCTAATAGAAATTCCCAAAATATGCAGTAAATATATTGCACGGTGCCGTTTCGGAAAGGAACAATATACAAAACAAAAAAGAAAAAAGATTCCAGAAACAAGACAGGCACTCTTTGGGATAAAAATAAATATGTAAAAATATTTTATTGAATTCGAAATAAATTTTAGAGTATAAATATATAGAAAAAGGAGAAGTTTGGATAGAATTACTTTTTCCAAACAGGATGTACACATTTATTTTAAATAATCTCCTGGCCAGGAAACAAGCACATAAATGTCTATAACATTATTTCCATTAGCATATCCTCCTTCATGCAAGATAAATTACCTATATAGTTTAGCAAAATTTGTTTGTTTTGTGTCAGAAACCGCTGGACTCAGTTCACACTTGCGGTTCTCTGTATTTTTTTCGATTTTAATCAGAAGCTGGCACAAACACTTCATCAAGCTTAATGATAATCAGAATAAGGGCTGAAATATCAGTTTTATGCCCGTTCTCATCTATATGCAGTCTGAGTTTTACAAAAATGGGGCAGAAGTATGCTATTGACTCTTCCTTTAGATTGAATCTTATCATTAAGATCAAGGATAAATGGTCGTCTATATTTAGACCATTCCGGTCAAAATTTATTACTACCTAGATCCAAAAATAGATCTCCATGGCCACCACAGAGTTACCTCCATTTAATCAGCTCGGCATTTGTTTGCAAGGTCCCTACCTCCAAAGACTCGGAGGCAGCCGAGAGACCACACGGAGAGGGGCAGAATCCAATGGGAGGCACAAACCACCAAGGAGGTGAATTTAAATTGTATTGTACCGTTGTCCTTGTACTTTCAACCCCGCCAAAGATGTAATTTGCAAAGTTCTTACTTTAAAGTACTCAGAGGCAACCAAGAGGACAAACTGAGAGACACAAGGTCCAGAAGAGAGCGCACACCGCCAGGAAGGTGAGTTCAAAATTGTATGGTGCTGTTTTCCATGTGGTGCCTACATGTCTGTCCTAGACTGGAAGTCTGGAGAAATTCTCCAGTGGGGATCCCGATGTCTACACCGCTGTCTGCCTCAGGTTCGTCCTGTCCAATCTCCGGTGCCTCAATCACTCCCTGGTCTGTCTCCACAGTATGCCTGTTATGCGGATGTTTTCAGCAAGAAGGAGGCTGAGATCCTGCCTCCTCATCGTCCTTACAACTGTCCGATTAAGTTGCTTCCTGAGGCTTCACCTCCTCGTGGATGGGTATATCCTCTCTCTCTGCTTGAAATCCAAGCCATATCAGCATATGTCAAGGAGAACCTCAAGAGGGGGTTTATCAGGAAATGTACTTCTCTAGTCAGAGCCGGATTCTTCCTTGTGGACAAGAAAGATGGATCACTCCAGCCCTGTAATGATTATTGCAGTCTGAATAAGATTACCATCAAAAACAAGTACCCCTTACCGCTGATCTTTGAGCTCTTTGACTGAATCGATGGAGTCAAGATTTTCCGAAAGGGTGACGAGTGGAAAACCGCATTCAACACTAGAGATGGTCACTATGAGTTTCTCGTGATGCCCTTTGGACTATGTAATGCTCCAGCTGTGTTCCAGGAATTTCTTAATGATATATTCTGGGATGGGTTGTACGAGTGTGTTGTGGTGTACCTGGATGACATCTTGGCCTACTCACCTGATCTTACGACACACCGGAAGCATGTTAGCCATGTCCTGACGCGGTTCAGGGGGAAAGACCTGTATGCCAAACTTGAAAAATTTATCTTTGAAAATAAATCCTTACCCTTCCTGAGTTATATTATTTCTGACCAAGGACTCCAGATGGAGCCGGAAAACGTCAAGTCCGTCTTAGATTGGCCTTGTCCCCAAGGTCTCCATGCCGTACTGAGGTTTTTGGGCTTCGCAAATTTCTACCGTCAATGTATCCCTCTTTTCTTCGCAAACTGCTTCCATCTCAGCTCTCACCAAAAAGAGAGCAAATTCCAAGAATTGGACCCCTGAAGCCGAAACTGCATTTACAGAGCTTAAAAGCTCCTTCACTTCTGCCTCCATATTATGTCATCCAGATGTTTTACGACAGTTCTCGTTGGAGGTTGATGCCTCATTCATTGGTGCTCGACCACTGCTTTTCCAAATGGAAAGCTGTCTTCTGTGGTTTCTTCTCCAAACTCTGCTCTGCTGCGGAAAGAATCTATTCCATTGGAGATCGGGAGCTCCTGGCTAATAAATTGGCCCTAGAAGAGTGGAGACATCTGTTGGAGGGTGCTGCACACTAGTTCTAATCTACACTGAGCATAAAAACCTCACCTACCTACAGCCAGCACACTGTCTATATCCACGTCAAGCCAGGTTGTCTCTGTTCTTCTCCAAATTTAATTTTCCCACCTGACAAAAATGTCAAAGCAGATGCTCTATCCCGTTCATTTGAGATTACCGACCTGGAAGAGGATCCTCTGCACATCATCGACCCCTCACGCATAATAACTGTTGCTCCTCTACAAATCAAAGATATTCCTCCAGAGAAAATCTATGTCCCTCCGACAGACCAGAGAAAAATTATCTCCTGGGGTCACAACTCCAAGTTGGAAGGACATTCCGACACTCGGAAGGCTCGGGACTTTATCTCTCACCACTATTGGTGGCTCGCATTGCCCAAAGATGTTGTAGACTATGTCTCCTCATGTACCAACTTTGCCCAAAATAAAGTTTCTCACTCCACGCCTGCGGGTCTGCTTCAAACTTTGCCTGTCCCAAACAACCCATGGCAACAAATTGTCATGGATTTCATTATAGATCTTACTCCCTCTGATGGATGTATCCATATTTGGGTCATTGTGGATCATTTCTAAAAGATGGCGCATTTTGTTCCTTTGTCTGGTCTTCCCTCAGCTCCTTGCCTGGCAAGTCTAATTGTTCAGCACATTTTTCATTTGCACGGATTGTCCCTCCATATCATGTCTGATCAGGGTGAGCAATTCACATCCAACTTCTGGGGAGCTCTGTGTAAGCTTCTGGATGTGAAATCACCTCTGCCATTTCGTGTCGGCTCAACACGACAACTGGGTATAACTCCTTCTATAGGCCGAATTCTCGTATAATAAATCACATGAGTGAATCTACTATGGCTTCTCCATTCTTCATCGTTTACAGCCAACATCCACGTGTTCCTCTTCCTACACCTGCTACATCTCTAGTTCCTGCAGAAAATATTTCCTATGGCAGTTTTCTTCAGATCTGACAGAAAACCAAGTCCGCAATGCTACAGGCAGTGGGATGCATGAAGAGATATGCTGATAAGAAAAGAAGGCCACCTCCTCAGTTCCTTCCTGGGGTTAAGGTTTGGCTATCTTCAAAGAATATCCGCTTGAAAATCCCCTCCCCCTATAAACTTACTCTCAGTTTCCTCGGTCCCTTTGAGGTCTTGTAAAAGATCAACACTGTGTCATATAAACTATGATTGCCTCCTACGCTCAAAATTGTCAATTCCATCCATGTCTCTCTCCTAAAGCCTTTTGTCCTCATCCGTTACAGCAAGTCTTCTGATTCTTCTGCATCACCTTGTAATTCAGCTGATGTATTCTTGAACTCAAGAAGGTGGGAAGGAGGACCTTTTATCTTGTGTACTGGAAAGGGTTTGGTCCTGAGGAGAGGTTCTGGGAGCCTGAGGAAAGCATCGATGCTCCTGCTCTTATTAAAAATGTCCTGCTACATTCTGGAACCAAGAAGAGGGGCATAAGGGGGGATACTGTAGCTCTGGCCACTGACCAACGACATATCCTCCATGCTGGTGATTGCGGGCCACCAGCTCAACTCTGCTCGCCGGTGCCTGCCTCCTCTGGGAAGCTGGCAAGCTCTCAGTCATGCAATTAGGGCAGGTCCTGGCCTTAGGGTGCACACGTGCATTCTGACCTCCTCTTAAAGGGCCAACGCGCGCACCTGTAAAGTTTCCCCAGCCCATCCCTATGCTTCAGGGACTATAATAGGAAGTCTGCCCAGTGTTTCAGTGCCCGAGCAATGTTATACTTCTAATTATTTCCTGCAAAGGTCCAGTATCCTGAGTCTAGAATCCAGCGTACCACACCCAGCGTACCACGCCCAGCATACCATATCCAGCACAGCCTGCTTTCAGCTATCTGATACAGGAGCAGCCTGCTTCCAGCTATCTGACACAGCCTTGTTTCCAGCTACCCAGCTCAGCCTGCTCCCAGCTACACAGCTCAGCCTGCTTCCAGTAATCCGGCACAACCTGCTTCAGCCTGCATCCAGCTACTTCCAAGGTACCATCTGTCAGTGCCTATTTAGCTTCTGTTTGGCCAGCAGCTAGGCCAATGTAGTGGAGTGGCCTAGAGGGTCCGCTCTACCCACTGGTCATGAAATATTGCATCAGCAAGGTTTCTCTCAGGCAAAGATTTCGAAGCAGACTAGGTTTTTAAGATGTACTGTTCAAGCTCTTTTGAAGAAGCACAAATAAACGGACAACCTTGAGGACCATAAATGCAGTGGTCGGCCAGGGAAAGTGCAGCAGATTAAAGACACATCATGCTCACTTACCTTAAAAATGTCCAGCAGTCCCATTGGTAGGTATAAATATAGGTATCAA
This sequence comes from Rhinoderma darwinii, assembly GCF_050947455.1. Classification (NCBI taxonomy): domain Eukaryota; kingdom Metazoa; phylum Chordata; class Amphibia; order Anura; family Rhinodermatidae; genus Rhinoderma; species Rhinoderma darwinii. Next base: position 178,947,553 of record NC_134689.1, on the reverse strand, counting down.
TATACTGCTATCAGTTTCAATATTTAGCTGTAACAGAAGGCAGTTTGTTTGCCGAAGGGCTAGAGAGTGATACAATAATAATAGTCTGCGGGAAATAGTGAAGTATGGTGGAGGTACCTTGCAAGTTTGGGGCTGCATTTCAGGAAATGGAGTTGGGGATTTGTTCAGGATTAATGGTGTCCCCAATGCTGAGAAATACAGGCAGATACTTATCCATCATTCAATACCAACAGGGAGACATCTAATTGGCTCAAAATTTACTGTTCAGCAGGACAACGACCCCAAACATACAGCCAATGCCATTAGGAACAATCTTCAGTGTAAAGAAGAACAAGGAGCCCTGGAAGTGATGATAAAGCCCCCACAGAGCCCTGAACTCAACATCATCGAATCTGTCTGGGATTATGTGAAGAGACAGAAGGATTTTAGGAAGCCTACATCCACAGAATATCTGTGGTTAGTTCTCCAAGATGTCTTGGAATAACTTCCCTGCCGAGTTCCTTCAAAAACTGTATGCAAATGTACCTAGAAGAATTGATGCTGCTTTGAAGGCAAATTAATTAAAAAAAAAAACCTTTTAACAGTTCAACATTTTTAAAGCATTCATACTTTGCAGCACCTTTCCACAACTGGCTAAAAACTTTTGCACAATACTATATATATAGAGACCTACAATTAAGAATACATTAAATAAACAAAAGTGACAATTGAATGTAAATTTACATATACAGTTTCTATATAAAATATAAAAAGCAAACTACAATTGTACAGTGTTACAGTAAGTACATAAAACAATTTCCTGCCATATATAAAAAACATTGCTATTTTAGAACATGTAGTATTAGGGTGTACGTGTTATAATTGTAAATAATCACCAGTATAATACACCTGTACAAATATAATAACATGTGAGAGTTTCACCATAATAAGGAACCGACTCCGTTGTATATTGAATAAAGGTGCAATCTCCACTGGGTCCCTAGGGTGCTACTACGCATGCCCGGACTAGTAGGGCTATCAAAACTAGATCACCCTATTACGCATGTCCACGAATGTGCAAATGTCACAAACCGCACAACGCGGCCATGTTAGAACAGGGCATACCTTAATGAATGAAGTAAGTATAAATACATAGGAAAAGCATGAAAATGAATAATGGGCATTAACTAGTTTAATTCTACATGGGAAATAACAAATGAACCTAAGTAAAAAAAAACGTATCCCGTTAGATGACTTATCTTTAGAATAGCATATACTTTAGAACGATCATTTATGAATGCCAAAGCTCCATATAATAGACAGAAGCCTCAAAATGTGTAGATACTTGCAAAGGAGAAATGCATATATATACACATACAGTGCCTCAAAGGAGCACACCATCTATCTTCCCCTTATTTACAAGGGAAAAGAGTCGATCGTGTCCAGGTGACGGGGACGCACACTAGGCACATATATAATATGTCTAGGTGACTAATCCCCCACCCTTCATCGTATATACGGGGTATATCTGTGCACGGCCTATGTTAATAATCACGATTCTACAAAGATTGTATATACGATCCAAAAAGATACCATCCCAAATTTTAATGTATAATCCTTGATATTAGTAATAAACCCTTAATCACCTGCTTGTCCCTTATCAGTGTCATTCTCATGAAGGTAAGTATTTTGAATGTATTAATAAGGGGTCATGAAGAGTGGGGGCTATGAAAAATACATCCATAAAATATCAGATGATGATATGCAGTATTTATTAGTCATCAAAAAAATTATCAATATCAGCTGGTGCCATTACTGGTGAGGCAATCCATGTATCCACATAGTGTAAAAATTAGATCTGTGAACAGAAGAGAATAAAATTGAGTTAAAATTAATCGATACAAAAATGATCAAATAAAAATAAAATAATCAATACCTACAATAATGCTGAAAAGGACTGAAACAAAGAGGAAAGGTAAAGCAGCATCTAAGAGACACTTTCAAGGGGGAAATCTACATTGAGACCACGCGCCTTGAGTGTATCAAGCCTGTGTATCCATTGCAACTCTCAAAGTTTAAGCAGCTTATTCACCATCCCGTCGTAATGGGGGAACATGGTCTATTATACAAAATCTCAAATCACGTTCTAGGTGTTTGGAATCCGCAAAATGCTTTGAGACTGGAAGATCCAGTCACTTCTTCCGTATCGTGTAACGATGCTGATTAAATCATGTCTTAGCATCGAGTGACATCCCCCCACGTATAACAGATGACAAGGACACTGGAGTATATATATCACGAACCCTGTGTTACATGTGAGGAAATAATTAACCCTTAACTGTTTACCAGTGTTTGGATACCTGAAGTGGTTCCCTTTAACCATGAGTGTGCAATTTGTGCAGCCCAGGCATGGGAAACAGCCTTTTTTGGGGGGATGTAAATAGGTTTGCCGGCTACCTTTGGGGGGCTCATATCCGACCTCACCAGCATGTCCCTGAGATTGGGCGGTCTTCGATATGAAAACAGTGGCATTCGTTTGAAATCATCTACATTGTGTAGACATCTGCCAAGCATGGGCCAATGTGTCCGAATTATGTCACTGATCTGATTACGCATATGTGAAAAGGTGGAAATAAAAGTCCCGATCTTTATATTCTCTATTCAATAAATCGATCCTAGGGACTAAATCAACCCTTTGTCTATGTTGATCTAACAGATGTCTAGGATATCCTCTAGCTTTGAATTTGTCTATCATGCCATCAAGTCCACAGTCAAGCCTATCTAGTTTATTGATAATTTGTGTAGTCTGCAACAATTGGCTGATGGGCAAAGATTTTATCATGCTTCTTGGGTGTGAACTATCATAGCGCAATAAATTGTTCCTATCGGTGGGCTTAACAAACAGGTCCGTGGAGAAAGTTGTTCCGTCCAATACAACTAACACATGCAAGAACTGTAATGTGGTCTTGGAACTGACCAGTTTAAACTTAACCGCTCAGTCAATAGTATTGAGAAAACCATGAAAATCAGAAAGCTCTGTTGGTCCTCCCATCCAAACGAGGAAGATGTCATCTATGTACCGCCACCACCTCAGCACATGCCGAAAGTGGTGGGATACATAGATGAGGTCCTTCTCGAGAGTACGCATGTAAATATTCGCATATGTCGGTGCTATGTTTGAACCCAAAGTGTTTTCTTAGCATTGAACATAAAATTGATCACATTGATCATATTGACTAGTTAGCCTGCACGTCTGTTTTACTATGACACTTCCTTTACAAACAACTGGTGCGTTATGTCCTGATGTTTTTACCTACACTGATGCTGACGTGGATCAGATACTTGGAGGCGATATGAGTGAAGCTGGATTTATGAATACACCCTCAGTTACTGACCTTAAGCACAAAAGGGAGAATGAATCCAAGAGATTAACTAATCTCCAGCTTCACTTGGCCACGCTGGGCAAGTACTATAAGGTTAAGAGGATTCCCAGTGGGATGAGATCTAACATGAGATCAAATTTATTTACAGAGAATCATACATTCTGTACACGCTTTCAATAAATATCCTATAAGTACACTATGGGCATTCTATTGTTAAACATCAAATTCCTGCAGAATTTAATTTTTTCTTGACTTTATGCATACAAGAGACTGATATCAAATGAAAGTCCTTGGTCTCTACTTTGGAATTTGATAAAATCAGCACTGGATTAATACATACTTATTGAAATTTAAATCCGAGCTTGAGGAAACGAAAAGGAAGAAATGGTATCATGATGTGGATGACTACAGCCGTGGTCGCATCTATAGCTGGCAGAACAATGATACCAAGGGAATGGGATATCATACAAAAGACAACAGAAATAAGAAGGGCCATATCGACAATAAAAGGACACTTGATAACAAAAGGACATTTGGAGATACATCTTTTTTAGGGAAACCCTGGAAGTGTCCACACTTCTTCCCATGTGTCTAGATCCTGTGGATCATTGTCCCCATTCAGTTGTAATTGCCACCTAAGGCCTGCACGGATCCTGTGTTCACTTAGAAGTTTTTCTAGGGAAGCTACATCCCACATGAGGGATATTTCTTTAATAATAAACATTTCAAGTTGTTTAAAGATTGGACTCAAGATCATCTGATCTTTGTCCCACATCCAAGTTCACCTCTATATAATTAGAAAAATCGGTCATATTTTAAATACGAAAGCTAAATATATCCATTGTAGGCAGTGCACAGGAGCAGGATTTAGAAACAGAAATCAAATATATAGGATACTCCTGGCAACAATGGCTACAAGGTGTATTTCTCAGACCGGAGCAGGTAAAATAAATCTGGTGAAATTCGTAAACACCCTAACAACATAAAGTACAACACAGCAAAATTTTACCGCTCCTTCAGCACTGGGTAGACAGTCGAACATATAGTCGGTATCGACAGTCTCAGTCAATATGCAATAGACAGTCCGCAATCCAGTATGGGTGTGAATGGTTGTCCTGAAACTTGAACAAAGTCGTTTTATTGTGGACCTTATTAGGTTTAACTTAGAGAAGAATTATTTTTGGTACGATTCGGTTTATTACCTCCAGACCGCAGGTACAGCTGTGGGTGCAAAATTTGCTATTTCATCAGGCTCTTTAGCAATATGTATTATTATTAAAGGCAACTGGCATATTGTCAGAAATGATCCGATCATAGGTATTAGTTTTCCAGAATATCCTATTATCATACATTGCAGAGCACCAAATATAAAAGATTTAATTACCCACAGTTATCTAAAACCCCCTTTAAAATCCCCTAATATTGTAAAACTTTTTTTTTCCTGTAACAGGTGAAAAGCTTGTAAAGAGGATGGGTATTACAAAAGAATATGGAATTTCACGCTTTTTTCAGATGTTGAAAATAAAATAAATAATGATATTAAACAATTTATAACATGTAATACTAAAGAAGTTATATACTTACTACAGTGCCCATGTGGATATTTATACGTGTGCCGAACAGCTCACAAACTTAAAACAAGAATAGTGGAACACTGCAATAATATTCGGAAAGGCAAATTAGATCACAGTGTATCCGCACACTATGCTAAAGTGCACAGCAAAGATCCTAAGGACACTAAAATTCTAGGTATTGAGATTATTAATAACCATTGGATGGGGAGGATTATATATATAAAAAAAAATGAATAAGCAGGAAAGCTTATGGATATATCAACTAAAAACGCTCCAACACATAGGACTCAATTCAGACTTTGAACTGAAATGCTTTCTATAAAAAGATGTGTGAGGATTACTTTCAACATCTGTCCCTCTCATACATAGTAAAGTAATTCTTGCCATGGTTAGTAAATGGTTAATAATTTCTGAAAATATAGTGTCGCTATGTTGAACATATTGCCGACATTATGATTTATCCCCCTTGTATAAGGCAAAGTAAATATTGTCATAATTTACATTTGTTTAAATTATATCCTGGTAAAATACGTGCCGCTTATTCCCTTTTATCGATTGTATCGAAACATTGATGTTTTATTTATTGTAACCTTGTGAGTATGGATTAAAACCAGTGTGTAGCAAAAGTTCCAGAGGGTGTTGCACTATATTTCTCTTTTTCTACACTAGAGATATAGGATTTAATCCTGCCAGGAGCTCGAACGTTGGGAGACTGTATGGAGCACCGTGGAACTACAGGAATAAGAACAACCATTCACACCCATACTGGATTGCGGACTGTCTATTGCATATCGACTGTGACTGTCCATACCGACTACATGTTCGACTGTCTACCCAGTGCCATCTGAGTGGTAAAATTTTGCTGTGTTGTCATGTATTATATAGGTTTGTTACTTAAAGAATGATCTATTTCCAGCATTTTTTTTCTCTTAATGTTGATGATTATGGCGAACAGTTAATGAAAACAAAAAATTTAGCGTATCAGAAAATTAGAATATTAAATAAGCCCAATTTAAAAAATTTATATTAATACCGAAATGTAAGCCTACTGAAAAGTATGTACAGTATATGCACTCAATACTTGGTCAGGGCTCCTTTTGCATGAATTCCTGCATCAATGCGGCATGGCATGGAGGCGATTAGCCTGTGGCACTGCTGAGGTGTTATGGAAGCCCAGGTTGCTTTGATAGCAGCCTTCAGCTTGTCTGCATTGTTGGGTCTGGTGTCTCTCATCTTCCTCTTGACAATACCCCATAGATTCTCTATGGGGTTTAGGTCAGGTGAGTTTGCTGGCCAATCAAGCATAGTGATACTGTGGTTATTAAACCAGGTATTGGTACTTTTGGCAGTGTGAGCAGGTGCGAAGTACTACTGGAAAATGAAATCAGCATCTACATAAGGCTTGTCAGCCGAGGGAAACATGAAGTGCTGTAAAATTTCCTGCTAGACGGCTGCGTTGACTCTGGACTTGATATAACACAGTGGACCAACACCAGAAGATGACATGGCTCCCCAAACCATCACTGACTGTGGAAACTTCACACTGGACGGCAAGCAACTTGGATTTATGCCTCTCCACTCTTACTCCAGACTCTGGGACCTTTATTTCCAAATGAAATGCAAAATTGACTTTCATCTGAAAACAGGATTTTGGACCACTGAGCAACAGACCGTTCATTTTTAACCCCTTCCCGACATTTGAGGTATCCATATGCCAAAGTCGGGTAGGGGAAGTATGGAACGGGCTCACGGAGTGAACCCGCTCCATACTATACCGGTGTCAGCTGTATGTTACAGCCGACACTTCAGAGTAACGAGCGTAATTGTGCTTGAGCGTGATCCCGCTCGTTTAACTCGTTAAATGCTGCTGTCAATACCGACCGCAGCATTTAAATAGTTAGAAAGTGGGTGACGACCCCTTCTAACAGCTCATCTCGCCCCCCGCAACGCGATCGTGGGGGGGGGCGATTGTTGCTATGGCTGCCTGGGGGCCTACTGAAGGCCCCCATGTCCGCCATCTTTGTGCTCCTATTAAGCCCTCCCTCCGGCAGGGCTTAATAGAAGCCTGTCAGAATCACGATAAACTGAAAAACATTTGTATTGCAGTATATCGTGCAAGCGATCTAAAAAAAGTGAAAATGAGTCAAATAAAGTTTTTTTTAATGTAGAAACAAAATTAAATTAAAAAAAAAAACCTTTGCCCTTTTTCCCCTAGAGCATAGTAAAAAAAATAAAAAATAAACATAATTGGTATCGCCGCATCCATAAAAGTCTGAACCATTGCAATATATAATTATTTAACCCGCACGGTGAATGCAGTAAAAAAAAAACTAATTGTAAACACCAGAATCTCTATTTTTTGGTCACCTCGTCTCCTACAAAAAATGAAATAAAAAGTGATCAAAACGTTGCATGTACCTCAAAATGGTATTATTAAAAACTACAGCTTATCCCACCAAAAATAAGCCCTCATGCTACTTAATCGACGGAAAAATAAAAAAGTTATGGCTCTCGGAATTTGGCGACACAAAATAAATTTTATTTTTTACACTTAGGTTTTTACTTATAAAAGTAGTAAAATATAGAAAAAAAACTACATATATTTGGTAATGCCATAATTGCATTGACCCACAGAATAAAGTTAACATGTTGTTTTAATTGCACAGTGAATTTTGTGAAAACGACCCGCAAAAAACAATGGAGGAATCGCTGCTTTTTTCATTTTCTACAAGATCATCAATGATCAGGAATTTGCTTTTATATTGGGTAATTGCCCACAAATGGCTACCTTTTATAGCCTCCCTAAGGTTCATAAGGGACTACATCCCCTTAACCCCTTCAGGACACAGCCTGTTTTGGCCTTCAGGACACAGCCAATTTTTTCAAATCTGACATGTTTTACTTTATGTGGTAATAACTTCGGAATGCTTTTACCTATCCAAGCCATTCTGAGAATGTTTTCTCGTGACACATTGGACTTTATGTTACTGGCAAAATTTGCTCGATACATTAAGTATTTAATTGTGAAAAACACCAAAATTTTGCGAAAAATTGCAAAAATTAGCATTTTTCTAAATTTATATGTATCTGCTTGTAAGACAGATGGTAATACCACACTAAAATGTTGCTAGTTAACATCACCCATATGTCTACTTTAGATTGGCATTTTTTTTTGAACATCCTTTTATTTTTCTATGACATCACAAGGCTTAGAACTTTAGCAGCAATTTCTCACATTTTCAAGAAAATTTCAAAAGGCTATTTTTACAGGGACCAGTTCAGTTGTGAAGTGGAATTTAGGGCCTTATATATTAGAAACCCTCGATAAGTCACCCCATTTTAAAAACTTCACCACTCAAAGTATTCAAAACAGCATTTAGAAAGTTTCTTAACCCTTTAGATGTTTCACAGGAATTAAGGCAAAGTAGATGTGAAATTTTCAAATTTCTTTTTTTTTTTTTTGCAGAAATTAATTTTTCATCTATTTTTTTTGTAATGCAGAAAGTTTTACCAGAGAAACGCAACTCAATATCTATTGCCCAGATTCTGCAGTTTTTAGAAATACCCCACATGTGCCCTAGTGCACTTATTGACTGCAGCACAGGCCTCAGAAATAAAGGAACACCTAGAGGATTTTGGGGCCTCCTTTTTTATTAGAAAATATTTTAGGCACCATGTCAGAAAGGCTCTTGCGGCGCCAAAACAGTGGAAATCCCCCAAAAGTGACCCCATTTCGGAATCTATACCCCTTGAGGAAATTATCTAGGGGTATAGTGAGCATTTTGACCCCGCAGGTGTTTTTGAGAAATTATTGGAAGTAGGCCGTGAAAATGAAAATCTACATTCTTTCAAAGAAAATGTAGGTTTAGCTAATTTTTTCTAATTTCCACAAGGACTAAAAGGAGAAAATGCACCACTACACATGTGGTAATAAGCGGCTGTTTGGACGGCTTAGAAGGGAAAGAGCGCCATTTGGCTTTTGCAGCTCAAATTTAGCAGGAATGGCTTGCGGAGACCACGTCGCATTTGCAAAGCCCCTAAGGGACCAAAACAGTGAAAACACCAAAAAAGTGACTCCATTTAGGAAACTACACCCCTTGAAGAATCCATCTAGGGGTGTAGTGAGTATTTTGAACCCACAGGGGTTTCATAGATTTTATTAGAATTGGGCAGTGAAAATAAAAAAAAATCCTTTTTCTTCAATAAGACGTAGTTTTAGCTGAAAATGTTTCATTTTCTCAACAAATAATTGAAAAAAAGCACCACAACACTTGTAAAGAGTAGGGATCAGAAGGGAAGGAGCGCCATTTGGCTTTTGGAGTACAGATTTTGCTGGATTGGTTTCTGGGCGCTATGTCGCAATTGCAATGTCCCTGTGGGACCAAAACAGTGGATCCCCCCCAGAAGTGACCCCATTTTGGAAACTACACCCCTCAAGGTATTCACTTAGGGGTGTAGTGAGCATATTAACACCACAGGTGATTGGCAGAAATTGGTGTGCACTCGATGTTGCAGAGTGAAAATGGGATTTTTTTCTATAGATATGCCAATATGTGGCGCCCAGCTTGTGCCACTGGAGACACACACCCCAAAAATTGTTAAAAGGGTTCTCCCGGGTATGGCGATGCCATATATGTGGAAGTAAACTGCTGTTTGGGCACACTGTAGGGTTCAGAAGGGAGGTAGCGCCATTTGGCTTTAGGAGCGTGGATTTTGCTTGAAGTAGTTTTGTATTGAGTCTTACTGGTGTTTCCGTTTATAATGTGCGGGTACACGAGGGCTGTTTTTTTTGCGGGACGAGCTGTAGTTTTTATTGGTACCATTTTGGGGTACATGCGACTTTTTGATCACTTGTTATCCTTTTTTTTTGGGAGGCAAGGTGACCAAAAAACAGCAATTCTGACATTATTTTTTTAATTATTTTTATACAGCGTTCACCAATCGTTATAAATTACATGTTACCTTTATTCTGCGGGTCAGTCCGATTCCGACGATACCTAATTTATACAACTTTTTGCACAATAAAATAACTTTTGTAAAGAGAATGTATTTTTTCTGTCGCCATGTTGTGAGAGCCATAACGGTTTTAATTTTTCCATTGACGGAGCTGTATGAGGGCTTATTTTTAGCGAGACGAGTTATAGTTTTTATAGGTACCATTTTTGGATACATGCGACTTTTTGATCACTTATAAAATACAATTATGCAATTATGTCAATATTTTGTAGGTTTTTTTTACGGCGTTCACTGTGCGGAATAAATAACATAATATTTTTATAGTTAAGGTCGTTACGGTCGCAGCGATACCAAATATGTATGGCTTTATTATTTTTTTCAATAATAAATGACTTGATAAAGGAAAAAGGGTGATTGTGTTTTGTGTTATTATTTGAAACTTTTATTGTATTTTTAAAACTTTTATTTTTACTTTTTTTACACTTTTCTTTAGTCCCACTAGGGGACTTGAAGGTCCAACTGTTTGTTTGATGTTCTAATACATTGCACTACCCATGTAGTGCAATGTATTAGAACTGTCAGTTGTTCACTGACAGCAAACCGATGAGGCTCTGCATCCGGGCTTTCCATCACGCCTCTGAAGGAGGTGTGGCTAGCCGTATAAGGCACTCGAGTTTCTCCAGCTCGTGTTAGACCATCTATCAGTGTCTCAGTACACGCCGGAGAATACAAAACAAACAGCAGAAAATGTGCTGTTCGGCAGTTCATTACTAATAATCGAATTTAACCCCTGAGGACGCTGCCCTGTAGTTACAGGGCTGCAGAAACGCGTTGGGACGTTGCTTTACTGTGGTAACCAGACCACATTTATATTTGCTTAGGTCCCCTGTGCATATTCAGAGTGTGGCACGTCTGTTTCTATGTGCATACAGGACATTTCAAGGAGGCTTGTTTACCTTTGCATCGCTATGGCAAGTGATTGAGGAGCACTACTGCTACCCCTGTCTTGTGTCATATCGATTGAAAGGTTTTTCAATATCACCTGTTTCCTGACATTTATCAGGGACCGTGGATCTGTGTGCCTACGCCTACACTCAGTACTTTTGGCATTTAGTGCCCTATTTTTAATACTATACAAATAAAACAGCTTTTAACGTTTTTCTAGGCAGGACTATACTTTTTTCATTTTCTACCCCACAAATAATTTTTTTCCCGTTTTCTAGTACATTATATGGCACAATAAATGGTGCTATGAAAAACTACAACTACAACTCTAGTCCCACAAAAATTAAGCACTCATAAGACTATATTGACAGAAAAATAAAGAAGTTATGGCTTTTGGAAGATGGGGAGAAAAAAAAATAATTAAAATCTGAAAGTTGTTTACGACGGGAAGGGGTTAAATGTTTTTTTGTGTTGATTAGCTGAGTCTACACTCTTCAACATTTACCCAATATTCAAATTTTCTGAGAGACTAAATGTTGGGTTTTCATTAACTGTTAGCCATAATCATTAACATTAAAAGAAAAAAATTCTGGAAATAGATCACAATGTGTATATATATATATATATATATATATATATACATACTAAAGTATTGGGACACACCTTTTAATTATTCAATTCAGATGTTTCATTCAGTTCTATTGCCTCAGGTATATAAAATTGAGCATCTAGACATGTAGTCTGCCTTCACAGACATTTGTGAAAAAATGGGTTGTTCTAAAGAGCTCACTGAATTAGAGCGTAATACTGTAATAGGATGCCACCATTTCAACGTTTCAGTTAATTATATTTCTTCCCTCCTAGAATTTCCACGATCAACTGTAAATGGTATTATTGCACGGTAGGAGCATTTAGGAACCACAGCAAAGTCACCAACGCCCTGCTGCTAACTGAAGAATTTCAAACCTCCTCTGGCATTAACATTAGAACAAAACTGACCCCTAGGAGCTTTATGGCATGGGTTTCCATGGCCAAGCATCACCAAGCACAATGCCAAGCGTCAGATGGAGTGGTGTAAAGAATGTCGCCACTAGACTCTGGAGCAGTAGAAACGTGTTCTGAGGAGTGACAAATCACCCTTCTCTATCTGTCAGTCTGATGGACAAGTCTTGTTTTTGCGAATGACAGGAGAACCTTATCTGCCTGACTGCATGACTGCGTTGTGCCAACTGTAAAGTTTGGTGGAGGAGGGATGGTGCTATAGGGTTATTTTTCACAGATAGCCCCTTAGTTCCAGTGAAGCAAAATCTTAATACTTTAGCATACCAAGACATTTTGGACAATTATATGCTTCCAACATTTTGAGAACAGTTTGGGGAAAGCCATTTTCCGGTCCAGCAGTGCACAACGCAATGTCTATAAAGAAATGGTTAAGTGAGTTTGGTGTGGAAGAACTTGACTCGCCCGCACAGAGCCCTGACCTCAACCCCATCAAAGCCTTGGGATGAACTGAGATTGCAAACCAAGCTCTTTTGTCCAAAATCAGTGACTGACCTTATAAATGGGCAAAAATTCAGACAGAAACATTTCAAAATCTTGTAGAAAAGAGTGAAAGTTGTTTTAACTTCAAAGGGTGGACCAACACCATATATATATATGAATTCAGAATGGGATGTCATAAAAGCTCCTGTAGGTGCAATGCTTTGGTCCATATATATGTATATATATATATATATATATATATATATATATATGTATATATTGAGGAAGGTCCCACAGCACTCCGTGTTAGTAAAAAAATTGTGGTTTATTAGGCCAGCACAAGCTGCAACGTTTCCGTCCTGCTATAGGACCTTTATCAAGCATAGTGATACAAGCAATGTGTGAACCATATATAGTGAGTGTCTCATTAGCATAATGAGTAAACATTAAGACAGTATATATAACAAAACCATACTGATATACATTCAAATCCGACACTTTTAAAAAGATGTCTAGTGATCAATTGCCAGTGTTGTCAAGAGTGAATACAAAATTACAAAAACATTATTAAAACATGCAAAATCTGTTTGATTGTCATGAAATTGAAAATGCAACAATATGTGTGTGGGTGGAGAACATCCGACCACTCACCAATCCGGGTAGTGTATGTAAATTTGTGAAAGGAGGTGCAGGTCCGTTCCACATGTTGAATCCATAAGCTCATTAGTGTCCTCTCCCTTCTACTGTGCATGCTCTCATAAAGAAGAATGAAGACTGCAGTTGCATAGCAACAACTGAAACTCAAGCCAGTTAGTGAGTTCCACACAGCAAGCAATACAGGAAGGAGAAATGACGTGTGCCGACTAGCATCTGAATCTGCCAGACTGCAATCCAGGACTGATATTGAAATTATGAATGACCTAATATCTGAGACAATCAGAGCACTGTACAACATAACAGTGCTACATTTATGATATTAGTAGTCCCCTTGGGGTAAGAAACGGAACTCATCAAGATGGTCAAACAATTTTTATATAATTTTTATATATATACATCTGATTGTGTACTATTGGACTAGCAGGAAAAGTCGGGCAGATGTGGATGCGTATCATTATATCCCGGTACATGTAGAGCTGGTGAGTGGTCACGATGTTCCAATGGTTATTTGAAAAACATCAATAATTTATATAAATAAAATATTATTCAACAAGATTGTCCCAATAAATATTAATAAAAAAATTGTTGTATAACATGTATCACATACCGCATGCTATTACATGCATGCGTGTATAAAAATCGGGATTACCTGCTTGCACCTGAGACCATCTTGGTATTGGTTGATCCATACAGCTTGCACCTACTTTCCAAAATGGAGTATTCTATTACTTCTGATGGTATTTTGTCAGCCAACACCTTTTCGTTCACTGAGGAGGACATTGCTAGGATACTTAATGGAGCAAAAGTTGATGTGTATTTTCTAAGTGTACCTTCAGTGTCGGATGTCAAACGTAATTTGGAAATGGAATCCAAACATCTTGTGAATGTTGAATTGCATCTTTTAACTTTGGCAAAATATTATAAAAATCGCATGATCCCACGAGGCATGAGATCGCAGTCTAGACCGTCGATGTATATTCATCATGACGAGTTTCGGTCTAAATTTGAACAACTATCCAGTAAATATGCATTGGAAGCAATTTTACTCAATATGGATTTCCTACAAAAAGACTTATCCACTTTAAAAAATAAAATACAGGAATTGGAAGATTCCCTGAAAAAATTGATCTCTGTTGAAGATTTCAATATCTACATGGAAAAATTGCATATCTCTGTCGATAGGCTGAAAGTTGATACGGAGGAAACAAAAAAGAAAAAGTGGTACCGAGACCAGCTACTATAAGACCGGACGTGTCTATGCATGGCTGAATACACATGATTACAGTGGTCCCATGAAAAAAGATCGCAAAAGACGTGAAGCGGATCAATTTTCCAACGAGTCGACTCACCATCAGGAAAACCACAGAAAGTTTTTTAGGTGACACCCATTCGCTTATGGCAGAAAATGGACCAGGAGAGCAGGCAGAAAGAGCAACAGACCAAGGAAGAATATCCGAGGAACTCAAGAGCACAAGGAATGAGGAATGCACACAACAAACTGACTCATCCGCAGAAACGGTGGTAAATATCTCTTCCACTACTTTAACATCTATACAGTTACATGTTTTATCTAAAGGTCTGTCGTTTTGCCCTAGCCAACAGATGGACTGGTTTGAGCTGGAGCTGGAGCTGGATTTGTTTCAGTTCTTCAGGAACATTAAATTGAAGGTTTGGTTCGACACTTGTGACATGACTGCTAATCCTAATATTGTCAACAGCGATTTCAGCCTTGACATGTTTGGATTATGCAATAAGAGCAATTTCCAGCCACCAGGCATGGAACATCCCATTGAAACCTTTGTGACATTGATTAAAAATGATATTGAGGCTTTACGTTTAAATTGTCATGATAAAGATTTATTACATCCTAATCTTACCACGGACGAAATGTGGGCTATTAATGAATTAGTCCATAACCACGACCTCACCATCAAGCCCGCTAACAAGGGTGGTGCAGTAGTGGTTATGGATACTACCACTTATATTCAAACAGCTACATGATACTAGTGTATACAGGGAATTGTCCTCTGACCCTAAGATTGATTTCAGCAGGAGAATTATAGCCCTAGTGGATCAAGCTTACGATAATGGTCTCATAGATCTTGCCCTTAAGAAGTTCCTTATCATGGAACATCCTAAAACACCTTATTTATACCTATTGCCCAAGATACACAAAAGTTTGATCAAGCCCCCAGGGCGTCCAATTGTTTCGGGCAGGGGCTCTCTATTGAACAACATACCCATCTTTGTTGATAGGACACTTCGTGATTTTGCCATCAACACTAGATCATATATTAGGGACACCTCTGACTTCATCACTAAATTAAAACAAGTGACACCACCTCAGGGAGCATTTTTAGTCTCCTTCGATGTGGGGTCCCTCTATACCTCCATTCAACAACATAGAGGCATAGAAGCGGTTTGGCGTAGACTTGTTACATCTACATATAGTGCACCATTTTGTGAACTGATTATCTCTCTATTGGATTTGATTCTCACTTGAAATTATTTTTCTTTTGACAAAAAATTTTATTTGCAGGAGAAAGGTACGGCCATGGGCTCCAACATGGCGCCTATCTACGCTAATATTTTCGTGGACATGATTGATGAGATGTCGATCTATGTATCCCACCATTTCACTCATGTTTTGAGATGGTGGCGATACATAGATGACATCTTCCTCATCTGGACGGATACAGCAGAATCGTTAAATGATTTTCATTCTTTTTTTAATCACATAGACCCAGATATTCAGTTAACTATTACATATTCTAACACCACTATTCAATTTTTGGACGTTTTGGTGGACATTATAGACAATGCATTTCAAACCAGTCTCTACAAGAAACAGACTGATCGCAACATGTTCTCCACCCACACACATATTGTTGCATTTTCAATTTCATGACAATCATACAGATTGTGCATGTTTTAATAATGTTTTTGTAATTTTGTATTCACTGTTGCCAATACTGGCAATTGATCACTAGAAATCTTTTTAAAAGTGTCGGATTTGAATGTATATCAGTATGGTTTTGTAATATATACTGTCTTAATGTTTACTCATTATGTTAATGAGACACTCACTATATATGGTTCACACATTGCTTGTATCACTATGCTTGATAAAGGTCCTATAGCAGGACGGAAACGTTGCAGCTTGTGCTGGCTTAATAAACCACAATTTTTTTCACTAACACGGAGTGCTGTGGGACTTTCTTCCATATTGATCTATATCCCCTGGATCGGGATTACCTGCTTGCACCTGAGACCATCTTGGAATTGCATTGTGAGTGCTGCTGCTTTTCCATTGTATATATATATATATGTATATATGTATATATATATATACTACCGTTCAAAAGTTTAGGGTCACTTAGAAATGTACTTATTTTTGCAAAGAAAGCACTGTTTTTCTTCAATGAAGATAACATTAAATTAATCAGGAATACACTCTATACATTGTTAATGTGCTAAATGACTATTCTAGCTGCAAACGTCTGGTTTTTAATGCAATATCCACATGGGTGTATAGAGGCCAATTTCCAGCAACCATCACTCCAGTGTTCTAATGGTACATTGTGTTTGCTAACTGTGTTAGAAGGCTAATGTATGATTAGAAAACACTTGAAAACCATTGTGCAATTATGTTAGCACCGCTACAAACAGTTTTGCTGTTTAGAGTAGCTATAAAACTGACCTTTCTTTGTGCTAGTTGAGAATCTGGAGCATTACAATTTTGGGTTTGATTAAACTCTCAAAATGGCTAGAAAAAGAGAGCTTTCATGTGAAACTCGACAGTCTATTCTTGTTCTTAGAAATGAAGGCTATTCCATGCAAGAAATTGCCAAGAAACTGAAGATTTCCTACAACGGTGTGTACTACTCCCTTCAGAGTACAGCACACACAGGCTCTAACCAGAGTAGAAAGAGAAGTGGGAGGCCACGCTGCACAACTGAGCAACAAGACAAGTACATTAGAGTCTCTAGTTTGAGAAATAGATGCCTCACAGGTCCTCAACTGGCAGCTTCATTAAATAGTACCCGCAAAACGCCAGTGTCAACGTCTACAGTGAGGAGGCGACTCCGGGATGTTATGGACAAACGAATCGAAGTTTGAGGTGTTTGGATCACACAGAAGAACATTTGTGAGATGCAGAACAACTGAAAAGATGCTGGAAGAGTGCCTGACGCCATCTGTCAAGCATGGTGGAGGTAATGTGATGGTCTGGGGTTTCTTTGGTGCTGGTAAAGTGGGAGATTTGTACAAGGTAAAAGGGATTTTGAATAAGGAAGGCTATGACTCCATTTTGCAACGCCATGCCATACCCTGTGGACAGCGCTTGATTGGAGCCAATTTCATCCTACAACAGGACAATGACCCAAAGTACACCTCCAAATTATGCAAGAACTATTTAGGGAAGAAGCAGGCAGCTGGTATTCTATCTGAAATGGAGGGGCCAGCGCAGTCACCAGATCTCAACCCCATAGAGCTGTTGTGGGAGTAGCTTGACCGTATGGTACGCAAGAAGTGCCCATCAAGCCAATCCAACTTGTGGGAGGGGCTTCTGGAAGCATGGGGTGAAATTTCTCCCGATTACCTCAGCAAATTAACAGCTAGAATGCCAAAGGTCTGCAATGCTGTAATTGCTGCAAATGGAGCATTCTTTGACGAAAGCAAAGTTTGAAGGAGAAAATTATTATTTCAAATAAAAATCATTATTTCTAACCTTGTCAATGTCTTGACTATATTTTCTAGTCATTTTTCAACTCATTTGATAAATATAAGTGTGAGTTTTCATGGAAAACACAAAATTGTCTGGATGACACCAAACTTTTGAACGGTAGTGTATATATATATAATTATTTGTCTAAAAATTGCTCGACCACACTGTACTGGCTCTGTTCCCACGGCCAACATGGCTTCCATTTTTACAGGATCCATGGTGCATATGATGGATCAGTTATGATCTGTCATGATCTGTCTAGTGAAGCATGTTATGGTAGTCTGACTGTCAAAAACAATGGAAACCTGATGGAAAAGAACTTTCACAAGTGTGAGCATAGGCTAAGGCTATTTGAAAATTTCATACAATTAATATGGTATATGGGAATGAAGCAAATCACAGAAGCTGGGTAACTTAACCAGAAATAAGTGAGTCACATCCAACTGCCGGTCATTGTGGTGTGACCCTTAATATCCTTGTAGAGACTCACATAGCTGACAGCTCATATACAGTTTCATGGTTGTTATTTGATCATCAGCATACAGTATTTATTCTATGCCATATACGATAGTTATTGTAGGACATTTTTGAATAGCCTAAGGCTTTTTTTCATCATGTTTGCACCATACAGTTGACATATAAATAAAAAGAAAAAGGAAAAAACAGCCTATAATGTCAAAATGAATGCAGATGTCAAAACATCTTCCTGTGACTTCCAATATAAAATATGTATACCATAAAGTGGACTTCTGTTGTGGTTTCTGAAGTTTTAGTAAGGCAAGAAAATGTATCCAGACATAAACATGCCAAACATATGCCAGAAGTACACCCTTTTATCATATGTCTGCCCTATACAAACCAATGTACAGTATAAGTCTGTGAATTGTTAATGTTTTTCAGGCATATAAGTCTGATGTAGCTTCATCAGCACAGTGTGGTTGAGTATTTGTAGGAGAGGTCATTATACCAACTCTTTAACTTTAATGAATTTGTACTCCCTTTATATATAATGTCATACATAAATTCACTTCATTTTATTGTACTAAAGTTTTTTTATACTTTTTAAAAAGTTAGTAATATTTTTTCCTCTCTCTACACCCAGATTAATTACGTCAAAGTTTTTTAAAAAAAATTCATACACTAGGGAGGTTTAAATACTTTTTTGTTTTTTGTTTTCTTTTTTCAATAGCGCTGGTGAAGACTTTATATTTTTACATCTTATAATATTAATTTATTTGCAAAATGCCAGTTTTATTTTGTTTTGTTTTTTAGGAGGGGGGGGGGGGGTTCTGCATATCTCCCTTGCTGCCTTATGATGTCTTCTGCTGAGAGAGGTAGGTAGATGATTTATTGTCTAGACAATTAGTAATACATAATGGGCCTCATTTATCAGAATTGTCTAACAGTAAGGGTATGTTCACACGCAGTAGCAAAATACGTCTCTAATTACGGAGCTGTTTTCGCCTGAAAACAGCTCCTGGTTTTCAGACATTTTTTAACAACTCGTGTTTTTCGCTGAATTTTTTTACGGACTTTATTGGAGCTGTTTTTCAATGGAGTCAATGAAAAATGGCTCCAAAAACGTCCCAAGAAGTGACATGCACTTCTTTGACGCGGGCGTCTTTTTGAGCGCCGTCTTTTGACACTGACGCGCAAAATGACACCTCGTGGGAACAGAACATTGTAAAACCCATTGAAAGCAATGGGCAGATGTTTGAAGGCGTAATGGAGACGTTTTTTCAGGCGTAATTCGAGGCGTAAAATGCCCAAATTACGTCTGAAAATAGGCCGTGTGAACATACCCTAAGACTGTCCTTGTTGCCCATAACAACCCATCAGAGCTCAGCTTTTTTTTCCAGAGCCGTTTATTTATTTGTTTATAAATGAGGTTGAATAATATGTTCCATTTGACAGCTGACTGTGTGCTTCTGCTTGCAAAAGGAGAAATTCATTTCAAAGACAACGAATTACAACCAGTATTAGTTATTATGGGCAGAGGCGTAACTTGAATCTCCTAGGCCTAACTGCCAAATCAGAACAGGACTCCCTCCTATTCCTATCTACAATGTGCCATTTATAATATTGTTGAAGTCTTATGTGGCAGAGGAGCCTTCAGACACTGCTACCTCTGTTCCTGTAGACAATTATAGATAAGTATGAAATTGGTGCTGAACCAACCCATCTAAAGTTCCTTCTAAATTTAGGACAACACATGAAACAATATGAAGACTGAAGATACTTTTATATGCTTGTTTATATTATTTTGTCTTTTATTACAAACAGCTGGTATACACTTTCATATAGCATTTCAGATAGCAACTGGTGAATTAAAGTATAATCATCTCCAAAAGATATCAACTATCACAAGCTATGCAATGTACCTAGCTTCTTTTCCTAAAGCTTCTCGAAACTCGGTCAGGTGAAATATTGAAGAAAAAAAAACATTAAAATATCCTAGCTTGTATGGATATTAAATGAGCTTAACCCCTTAATGACCAGGTCCGAATGGGTATTAATTACCAGCTACATTATTTCGTTATTACCACTTTGCATTTAAGCAGTACCTTTTTACGTTTTCATTGACGTGGCCTTGTTTTATGCGGGAGAAATTGTATTTATTTTTTTCAGCAAAGTTTGGTGGTAGAAATATATTACTTTGTAATTCATATAATTTGTTTGCTACGTAAATATAGAAAAAAGCAATTTTTTGACATTGTTTCTTGTTTATTATTTATATTGTTCTTGTTTCACTCTGAATAATCTATTAAATTCATTTCTGAAATTATTACGGTCATGTGGAAACCTCATGTGTATACTGATATAGCAGTCTCTCACTTGACTGCCGTGGCACACTACGGCGATAACATAGAGTATCTATCATTCACTTTGATAGAGAATGGCAGTGCTACGCAATTAGCGTAAAAGTTCCTTAGCCTGCTATGCATGCCGGAAGTCAATTTGGCGGCTGATACATCTGTAAGTTTTTTGTTATTATGTAGGGTATAAACAATAAAATGTATTTTATACCAAATAATCATACAAAAAATTGTAGCAGACATTACCCTTCCCTTTGCTGGAATTTGGTTAATTCCGCATGAAACAAATTCAATACGGTGTTGCGACATGCTAGTAAAACCCTTGACACTCACTCACATCACAACCACTGAGTGGCTGCACATAGACACATATAGCATAAACATCTCATGACAGTCTCTCAAAATCATGTTTTCTTTCAAAACTGCTCATCTCGTGCCACACATATCAGGATATGTTGAGATAAGAGGAAAGGTAAGTAAGGACACATTTGTATGTTACAAATTTATTTTATATTTATAATGTATTAGCATACTCCTTTTAGTATACTTTTAGGTCCTTGCTAGGTCCCCAGGGCTGACTGCAAAAGGGGGGAGTCGCTTTTGATCATGCCACGGTCACTGACTGCAGCGATCATGGAGTTGTACTGTCAGGATCAGGAGGTTCCTGGCTGTATTGAGGAGGCATCTCACAAATAATTGAAACAAGATAGACAAACAGATGTACATACAGACAGATAGATCGACACACAGACTGATAGACCAGCCTTCAGCATATCTGCGGGCTCCCGGGCCATGTGCATGGCCCCATAGAAATGAATGGGGCCACAATTTTCCCGTGGAATTTCGGGGGAATTGCGGCCGCAAAAGCATGTTCGTGTGAATGGGGCCAAAGTGGAAAATGGGAAACGTTTTTGTTTGTTTTTTTAACATCTAATACTTTTTATTTGTTCATTTAAATTTTTCTTATTTACTTATTTTAGTCCTGCTAAGGAAATCCCCCTAAGGGACTTGAACCAGCAATGCATGATATACTGTAATACTAATGTATTGCAGTATATCGTGATTTTTACAGGCTCCTATTAAGCTCTGCCTCTCCACTGCCTTCGGACCAGGGCACGGTGCAACATTTCGGGGTTACTCTCCCTTTGTCAAGCGATTGACTTTTAAAGTATGTAAATCTTATACAGTATATAACAAAGTAATGTTGAACAGTGCTTTGACATCATAATTTGAGAAAATACAGAACAAAGAAGTTAAAGAGAGAACTTGTATCTTTGATGTTAATTCTAATGGATTAAATGCTTTGGCGGGTACTGCAATGATATGGGTTGGAAGATTTAAAGTGTGGTGAGCTACATTGAACTTTTACAGAGGCCCTCTCGACATGTCTGTTTAAGTAACCCAATGAAATAACAGATATTTTCTATAAAATAACAATGCTGAATATTATTAGAAGAATGTGTTGTGCTGTTTCTCTGTTATTCTGCCTGGAAATGTAGAAATAAATTGTCAACTGGGTGTTACCATTTCTCTTGTCAATAGGGTGGGTCCTTACATAGTCTGACACTATCAGCACTGATCAGACACTGTCATAATGTGTAGGGTCATGCCCCATTATCAGTTTACAGTTAGGCCCTTAATATTGGGCTCTAGAGCAACAATAGCCAGTACTCCAGAGATGAATGTGTTAGTTATGATATATATAAGTAATAATATTTATTAGAATTGTCAGCCATAACACCACCACAGTGTGCAGCTTATTACAATCTGTTTAGAACAGGATATGCCATTAATGTCTGATAGATGTGGTTTCTAGCTCTGCGACCCGCACCTATATCGAGAATGGGGGTCTCCCGACCCGTTTCGCCTGGTTCAGTGGCCACAGAATCCAGGCGAAAACTAATTGAGCGAGGGTCGGACGTCGAGTGGGTCGGACAACTCCCGTTCCCGATATAGATGTGGGTCCCAGAGCTGCAATCCGCATCTATCAGACATTAATGGCATATCCTGTCTACAACATACGTATTCAGTACGTGATAGATTCTTAACTTAGATTCCTGCCTGCTCAATTTAGCATTAAATATAACAAATAGAACTGGTTTAATTTACTTTTTTAATTTTTTATGTTTGAAAAACGGTCACAAGTTCTGGTTGATTAATTGCTTTTATCAAGTATGGAGTATTGATATCAGAAATAACATGAGAAACATAAAATTCCTGTATTGAATTAATAATAATGCAAGAACAAATAATTACATTTCTACCCTCTTATCAGCAAAATACCTGGCTTTGTGTTAGGTGAAAACTCAGAAGTGTTGCTGGACACCGAAAAGTAGCAGAGCATAGGTCCTAAAAAATGGTGACTGTCCTGCTTCCTGGAATCCATGTTATATATGTCCCTAGTCAGTAAGTTATCTTGTGACCTATTAGTAGATTTTTGACCCGTGAGTACCCTGGACTATAAGAGGGGTCCAGCCGCCTAGTTCTATGCCTGAGCGTTGTTGTGTTCCGTATAGTTTGTCTATGTGATGGCCTCCTAGTGTATTTCCTGTTCCAGTCCCTGTTCCAGTCCCTGTACCTATACTTTTTTCTAGTTCCCGTACTTAGCAATCCATACCTTCCTGGTCTAGCATGGAGCTGTGCCAAAGTCGTGCTGCGCTACATCCATGTCTGATCTGCTTCACCTCGCCTGACGTCCGCCTGCTACCTAAGTCCCAGCCAAGCCTGCCCTGCTGCTGTCTGAGCTGCCACAGGTACCTATAGAACTATGGACAGTCACCTGCTCCCTGTTGGCCAGCTGCCTTACCACCAAGGCGGTACGGCCCAGTGGGTTCACAGACCCTTCGTGACAGGGAGCTTATGTAATCTAGTTGCACATAATTTATTTTCCTGATTTGATAAGAAGTAAAACATGGTTAGCAGTCACAGAAAATATGTAAAAAAAAAAGTCAGAAATTAGCAGCTTTTATACAACATAGTCATGGTTTCCAATAATTTTACGTTAATAAAAGTTATACTTTAGATGTCTGCGCTATCCAAGTTCTAGGCATTCAGCCTTTCTTGTTGTCAGCAGAGCCATGCAGAGTGATGTACCTTTTTTACTGGATGTTTGTGCAGACTGAGTATGACACAGCTTTAATGTATATATACAACAATAAAATAGAATAAAAATGAATAAAAGAGACAGAGAAAATGAATACAAGAATCTCTCATTCCAGTTCTATGTCAGAGTAGCCTGGGTTTGGGGGGAGTTAAGGGTACTCTAAGAATGCAGTCTCGGAGTCCAAATCAGCTAACAATGCATCGGAGAGATGACACAGACAAGTGCTTCAGTATCTCATGTGGCATTCTCTGTAGAACCACGCCCCGTTCAGTTTATTTATACAGGACAAGATGCCAAAGAGAGATAAAAGTCAATAGAAGACACACACGATTACAAGTATAGCTTCATTGCAAAATTATTACCCTCAGCGGGCACCGTACAAATATTGCCACATACCCTGAAAACCACAGTTGCAAAACAAAACACAAATGGGAATGTATAAAGAAAAAATACTATAAAGTCACTATGTATTACACAAAAATATATTTTATTTAAAGCAAATACACCACATAGACAGTTATAAAAATATAAAAAATAGCATAAACATGCTAGACATAGTCTCTTGGGGGTTGCCGCCCCGATATGCAGCCAAACAAAGCCCCCACAATCCCACCTAATCCCCTCAGCATGCGTTGCTAATACATGAACATTAATAAAAAGTGTTGCATCAAAACATTTGCATGGATACCGCATAGTTGCCTAGTAGCCAAATAATAGGGGATTGGATTCCCCAATCGTATCGCCATAATGTGGCTTCCTCAGGGATGTTTTTTGTAATGAGGTACATTTTTACTTTATAAAGAGAAAATTTTAATTACAATGGCTATATGGTATATGCACAATCAGGCACAACTACCCATCTCTCTCCCTCCGGTGGGCGCCATGCTCCTTTGCAGTGGTAGCTTAACCAATTCGGTTTAATATCACTTATGGTACACACATACATGTTAGATAAAGACACAGCATGTCGGAAATGTCATGAGCCCCCCCCCCCCTTTGGAACTTTAAACTTTCCTGGGGAGTTTACAACCCACATACACACATCTAATAATCATTAACTCTTTATCTCATTCTCATAGCCTGATTATACAGCATAAACTACTTAACCCTTCAATTACTTTCATAAGCCCCTCTTTTGTATATCCTTATATCATTCAGTCTACAGCAGATCCAGATGCCTCACAGAGGCACTTTTGCCCCAGCCAGGGTCTTATTCCTAGCTGCTACAGGGATGCTTCACCAACCAGCTTCACTCCATTTCCCCGGTCAGAGCACCGGACCAGATTGGTCAGCTATCCCATTTCTTCAGAGTCTCATTCAGTACTATTTAGTCCTATCAGTATAAATTCATAGGTCGGGAGCTCTGGTCTGGTGGCTGGCCTGTGGGTAACAGTTTTTGCCAATTTAGACATACATGAAGCCAATTTACTTATGGCCCAAGGCGAGATATAGCAGCAAGAAGACTATAAGCAACTGGGTGGCGACATGTAGTAGTCCAGAGATCCATCCACCTATCCCACTAAACCAATTAGCTGGGTTCATACATGAGAAAGTGTCCCCCCCCCCCACCAAGAATCCTCTTTTTCTTGGTGTTCTTCTAGCCACATTTTCCTCATTTCATCTACTACTTGGATCTCTGCTTTTGTTTGCATGTTGCCTTTCGGATCTATATAATGACAACACGTGGGATCTATTACCTGGCACCCTCCTTGTGCAGCAGTGAGGTAGTCTAGGACTATTTTATGCTGGCTGGTTACTAGGATCAACTGTACAATATATATTCAAAGCTTCAAACATATATTCAGTTACATTACCAAAGAATTCTGCAAGCTTTTCTATATTATGTGCATTCTTAAAGAGGCTCTGTCACCAGATTCTCAAATCCCTATCTCCTATTGCATGTGATCGGCGCTGCAATGTAGATAACAGTAATGTTTTTTTTTCTAAAAACCGTTCATTTTTGGCCAAGTTATGAGCTATTTTATATATATGCAAATGAGGTTTGAAATGGACAAATGGGCGTTTTTTTTCCCCTTATGTCCAACTGGGCGTGTATTGTGCTTTTAACTGGGCGTGTTTACGTATATGACGCTGACCAATCAGTGACCAGTCAGCCCGTATACTCCACCATATGTGACAACTTGGGGACCACTTTAGCTCACAGGATCGCAATCTCCCGAGTGAGATGGTTGGCACACATAGAAAGTTCACCCCAACTCCTTGAATAAAAGGTTTAAACCAGCCGTAGCTAGCTTTATTGTCTTCACCACAGCAGTCAGTGTTACAACAATAAACCATACAAAATAAACCCTAGGCTGTCCAGCCTTTAACTAACACATTCAGTGTCCCTCACTACGAAACACTGAGCCGTGTGCCCAGCACCTTACAACATAGGCAGCTTTACCTTACACGTTGGTGACTCTCACAGGCTAGCATGCCTGCCTTCCCCAGACTGAGAGACCTGTGTGAACTGCACACACCTGAATTAAAGAGCCATCTCAGGTGAAGCCTAACTAAGCTCATCAGACAGCCCAAGACATGGACTGTCTGAATGGAGTGGAAGCCGCCCTTCTTCACACTCCAGCAAACCAGACCCTATTCCGGGTTTTACACCCAAGCAACAGCAGAGAAAACCCTCTCTGCTGTACATGTTCCCTGGTTGCTTGAAACTGAACAGTTTCTGCACTGCCCAGTAGCTGCACTACTACAGTGGTTATTAATTTATTTTTCAAATGCCAAATATGTTTGATCCTACATAATAGAGTGAAAAGTCTAAACTGCAAAACTTATACAAAATGTAGCTACAGAGACCTCCATGTCTCCCAACCACTGTGTTGTGTGTATTTTTAAGTTATGGCTCCAAAGGGAAATCCCAAATCCGGTGATGAGAACAAAATGAGACGAAAAAGAATTCCACCCACTTTTACCCCAGAGTAGAAAGAAAAATGAGGCCAGGAGGTAAGACTTTGTGCAGTTGATGTGTTCTGTGAAATGCTTCACTGTGCTATCCGTTTTTTAAAAGTATAGCACGCTGACTCATTCATTTCTATGGGGCCATGCACACTTCCATGTAGCGGTTCTAGCAAAAATCAAACAGGTACTATTCCTGTCTATTTTTGCCAGAACAGTCTCGGCCATTCCATTCATTATGTTACTTGTAATAACAGTACGATGAGTAACGGATGTGTGCATGAGGTCTTAGGGCTCATTCAGATGAGCATAAAACTCGTCTATATGCTGTGCGTGAAAATCCCTCACAGCACACAGACCCATTGATTTCAATGGGGCTATTGATACATGCGTGAGTTTACACACAGAGGGAGTCCATTGCAAGAAACTCAATGCATGTCCTATATTTTATGTGCCTTTTCACTCACCTTGTCGCTCTATTGAAGTAAATGGACCGCACACTGATGAACATACATGTGATGTGCACATCAATTATTTTGGAAAAGAAAATTCCTTGGCGACTACGTAAAAAACACATGCCACTCTCAAATCAGTGATGAAATAAAGCAATGCACATGTAGTGATTTCCGTGCGTTTCCTACGCGCTAAAATCTTTCATGCTCCTCTGAATGTAGACTTACAGTACATTTTATAGTAACACCATATATTTTTTTTTTAGAGAGCGATATTAGATCAGGAGCTTCGAGAAATGTCTTAAACCTTTCAAGATCCCAATCAAATGTTGTCACTAGAGCCTGTGAGAACAGGACAAGAACCAAGTCCATCGCCATCAGTAAAAACTATAGAATTGTGGTGTAACTGTGGTAAATGTATGAATTTGCCAACTGAAGAAGAATGTGTCTGTTGTCAAGATGTACGCAATGTGCTGAACAAACTGGAACAAGAAGATGAGCCTATGTCCTGCATTACAGAGCATTCTACTTTTATTGACACGTCTCGACAAGGAGAAATTAACACTCTGTGAAATGCATTGATGTTTTGGTCAAACATGTACAGCTCCAATGGATAACAGGTAACGACATTAGTTTGTGACATTATTTTGTAGCTCTAGTCTTGTCATTTTTGCATGTTTTAACCAATGATGGGAATGTGAACATAGCCTTAGGCCTGTAATATAAAAATATTAATATTTTGATTTTGAGCTGCATGCATGTGGCGAACATATGTATATGTCAGCCAAAATTCTCATAATGTGGTTAGTGTAAGGCTAGCAGTAAACGAGGATCGTCTAACACGCTGCAATCAACCTATGTGTGTCGCCACAGCCTTTGCGAGCTGTTATGTTTGCAGATTATCCAGTCAATAATATGACAATGTTTTAGGGGTGACATTATAAGGTTGCTCTCTGTATAGTGTGCAAATGTGACTCTGAATAACATTTTTGCTTAGCACTTTTAAAAAAAAATGTTTTATTCCTGTATAGATAAGGTAGTTTATCGAATGTTCACAATGTGGATTCACGGTTACCTTGGACCAAAAAAACACAGAACGATACCAGCATGTGCTGTCCGTAAAGTGAGACAAACCTTCCCCCAAAAAAACACAGATTCATAGGGTTCAGAGAAGCCACTGACTATTAGGCTGGATTCACACGAGCATGTTCGGTCCGTAATGGACGGAACGTATTTCGTACACAAGTCCCGGACCGAACACACTGCAGGGAGCCGGGCTCCTAGCATCATAGTTATGTATGACGCTAGGAGTCCCTGCCTCTCCGTGGAACTACTGTCCCGTACTGAAAGCATGATTACAGTACGGGACAGTTGTCCCGCAGCTAGGCAGGGACTCCTAGCGTCGTACATAACTATGACGATAGAGGAGCCCGGCTCCCTGCAGTATGTTCGGTCCGGGACTTGCGCCGAAATACGTTCCGTCCTTTACAGACCGAACATGCTCATGTGAATCCAGCCTAATGCTTCTGATATGGCAGATTTATGAATTTTTTTGGTTGTAATTGAATGGTTTCACGTTTTGTTTCCTATGTATATATATATATATTTTTATTTATTTATGTGTCAAATACTGGAACATATTTTAAATAAAGAGAAGATGTTGTAACATAGTAACACAGGATAAGTATTGTACATAATAGAAAATAATATACAGACTAAAAAGTGCTAATATTAACACTAGTGTGTTGATTCATCATTCTTAGGGTATGTGCACACACAAAATCAAAAACAGCTGAAAATACGGAGCTGTTTTAAAGGGAAAACTGGTCCTGATTTTCAGACTTTTTTTTAGCAACTCCACGTCGGAACAGAACGCCGTATTTCCCATTGAAATCAATGGACAGATGTTTGGAGGTGTTCTGCTTCCGATTTTTAAGGCCCGAAAAATGGCCGAAAATAAGCCATGTGAACCTACCCTTATGTGCACATGTAGTGGTTTCAGACGTTTTCCGGGCCGTAAACGTCCCCAAAAAACGGCTGAAAAATCGAAAGCAGAAAGCCTATAAACATCTGCCCATTGATTTTATTGGGAAATATGTTCCGACAGGGCGTTTTTTTACACCTCATTTTTAAAAAACGGCACGTAAAAAGACACCTGTGAAAAAGAAGTGCATGTCCAAAAACGGCCGTAAAAAATGCAGCGAAAAACGAGAGTTTGATAAAAAAATGGCTGAAAATCAGGAGCTCTTTTCCCTTGCAAACAGCTCTGTATTTTTTTAGTAAACATGTGAACATACCCTTAGTCTTTTGGTGTGTCCTATAGCTTCTGCCAGCTGCCATTTGTACAATCACTACCAAAATAGCAGCCGGACAGTGAAGACACCTTTTCCTGGCTTGTAGCAAAAAATAGGGAGGGGGTGTGATTCCCTCCCACATTTACAGCAGCTGTGAGTCAGGTTGCTTTGCCTTATTCACCTTGCTGTAATTCTGGGAAGTGCTCCCTCGGGTGGCCAACATAGGAAAACAAGTCAAATTAATATTTCATTTTTAATACTTTCCACCATGTGGTAGAATAAAAAAAAACTACAGCAAAAAACGTAAAAAATATAATAGAAATAAGTAACTTACTTAAAAATAAAAAGGTTTACTTAGCGACACATTCCCATTAAATATAACTCTGAAAATTTGTTCTTGGATTTTTTTATATTCTTCTTAGGCTATGTTCACACAGGGCGGATACGCTGCATAAAAGTACACAGCGTATCCGCCCTGGACCCCTCAGAGAATTCCGTTTGAAAAACCACACCAAGTTGTGGTGCAGTTTTTCATCCGGAAGGTTTGCTGCAGAAAACAGTAGAAAAAAAAAACTCCTATACTTAAAGGGAATGTGTCGCTACAATTAATTTTTATTTTTTTTCAGTTTAACAGTTAGTATATAAATGATTACACATTGTTTTCATTTTTTACATTTTTTCACAAGTCAGGAAATATTATAAATTTGATTCTAATTTATAACATTTCCATGGTGTGAAAATGACCTCTGCAAAGTACGTAGAGTTTATGACTGACCACTTTCTTCCGTGGTACAAAAAGAAGAACTGTGCCTTCCGTAGCAAAATTATCTTCATACATGACAATGCACCATCTCATGCTGCAAAGAATACCTCTGTGTCATTGGCTGCTATGGGCATAAAAGGAGAGAAACTCATGGTGTGGCTCCCATGTTCACCTGACCTTAACCCTATTGAGAACCTTTGGAGCATCCTCAAGCAAAATATCTATGAGGGTGGGAGGCAGTTCACATCAAAACAGAAGCTCTGGGAGGCTATTCTGACATCCTGCGAAGATATTCAAGCAGAAACTGTCCAAATACTCACAAATTCAATGGATGCAAGAATTGTGAAGGTGATATCAAAGAAGGGGTCCTATGTTAATATGTAACTTGTCCTGTTAAGTTTTTTTTGATTGAAAGAGCCTTTGATTTCTGTAAATATAACCTCCTGATGCTGCAAATTCAATAAATTACCATTTTAGTTCTCTTTACAACCTTTAAAATGTTTTGATCTCTGTTGTGCATAATAATTTGAAACAGTGCATTTTGAGTTTTTTACTTCTAAAAATAAATCTGTTATCATTAGAAGATTTGTTCAATAAAATTCGCATTATACTCCAACGGTTGATGGCTTGAAGATTATACTGACTGTCATTTGCATCGACTATTTAGGAAAATCAGCGAAAAATAACATTTGCATAATAATTAGGAATGCGGTGTACAGAGATGAAAAAAAAGATGGCAGCCCCCAAAGAGAAGTAAAAGAAAGAAAAAAGTAAAAAGTACAACACAAAAACACAAATAAATAAAATTTATTTTAATGACATACTAAAAGCTATATTATATATGTCATCCCTGGAGGCCCGGCTGAATGCAGAAGCATAGAGATCTGGGTAAGTAAAATATTTTTTTCTCCGAGTTGCGATTTTTGCGGTGGAAACGCAGCTTTTCTGATGTAAAAATTGCAATATCTGCTATTTGTTGAGGGTTTTAACTCCCCATTCAATTCAATGGGGGAAACCCACAACAGAAAACTAGCAATTCCGCAGCATGAATTGACATGATGAGGAATAAAAATGTATGAATGTTCTTTCGGCGTATTTCTTACGCAGCGTAATGATGACATGTGTTCAACTCTCATCCAGTCTCATGCTACTGCACTACAATGCGGATTTTCCACAATGAAATACGTTGCGGAAAATCCGCAGTATTTACGCTATGTGTGGATATACTCTTACACGGCAAGATAATTTGGTAATTATTTTCATGGCCACACAATTATTTGTTTGCAGATATTCAATACAATTTGCCAAGTTTGCCAAAAGAAAAAAGTGGAATTTTTACCCTCAGCAATCAAAAATGATATGTTCACACATGGTAGCATACATTTTTGCTAAATCCTTCCATACAGGAAATCGATAGAGCACTACCTGAAACGCTGTGCCCGATGAAGCTTCTAAAGTCACTGTCCATATATTGACCGTGATATCAGGAGCTACAATGTCAAAGTTTCCACCCAGAGCATCACAAGCGCTCTGTCAAGGGACTCCTGCCTAGGGGAAGCCCTTGACATCACTGTCCATATATGGACAGTGATGTCTAGAGTTTTACAATGCTGAAGTCCCCAGCCAGAGTGTCGGAAGTGCTCTTGCCGAGGATACTGGCTCTGCAGAAGCCCCTGTGATGTCAGTGTCCATATATGGGCAGTGATGTCAGGAGCTACAATGTCAGAGTTTGTGGCCTCATTTTTAAAAAAAACATTTGCTGCTGCTGGCATCACATGGCTAGACATGCAGAATGATATTTCCTCTCATAGCCATAACAGCAAACATTTGCAGGGGACCCAATGACCGATAGTTTGGGAACAGTGCTGAGTTTTAAAGGTAGGTATAATATAAAATGTATACTTTTAATTTTGTGAGCACTTGAGAATCTATTCTTGGGAGTTAGTCTGCCTCTGGATAAAAAAAATACTTTTAAATAACTTTTGGTCCAAGTCTGTAACACTTCTACCAAGAATGTTGTAAAATACTGATGCTGAGTTCACATCTATGTTGTGAGCTCCTTTTTTCTATTCCATCATAGGAGCAGAAAAACGGAATTCAAGCTGTCTTGGATCCGTCACATGACGGACACCAATAGACAGAGCCGGCTCCAGGTTTATGTGGGCCCCTGGGTGACACAGACACAAATGTCACTTTGTACCCCATATAGACGTTAGGCCCTGTTTATGCCCCCATATAAAAGTTAGGCCCCCAGTTTGTACCCCTATAAATTTAGTGCCCTCTGTAGATAGTGCCACACAGCCCCCCTCCCAGATAGTGCCACACAGCCCCCCTTCCAGGTAGTGCCACACAGCCCCCTCCTCCCAGGTAGTTCCACACAGCCCCCCTTCCTTGTAGTTCCACACAGCCCCCCTTCCTGGTAGTGCCACACAGCCACCCTCCGTGGTAGTGCCACACAGTCCCCGTCCCAGGTAGTGCCACACAACCCTTGTCCCAGGTAGTGCCACACATCCCCCTCCCAGGCAGTGCCACACAGCCCCCTCCTTCCAGGTGGTGCCACACAGCCTCCCCAGGTAGTGCCACACAGCCCCCCCAGGTAGTGTCACACAGCCTCTGTTCCTGGTAGTGCCACACAACCCCCCTCCCAAGTAGTGCCACACAGCACCCTCCTCCCAGGTAGTGCCACACAGCCTCCCCAGGTAGAGCTACACAACCCCCCCAGATAGTGCAACACAGCCTCCTCCCTGGTAGTGCCACATAGCCCCCCTCCCTGGCAATGCCACACAGCCAATGTTCCCTCTAAGTCTTGGCAGCTCCTGAGTGGGGCAGTTAGGGAGCAGGGCGAGTCTCCATCAATGGTGGGCGATCTGAAGACAAATAAGAGAATAAGAAAACTTATTTAGATAGTTAAAAATACCAATTATAGGCATTAATGAAAGAATCCCTCTCTTACACCACTGTCCCTATAGATAGCACCACACAGAACGCTGTACACACACACCCTGTAGATAGTGCCACAGACCCCCTGTAGAGAGCGCCACACATCCCCTGTAGATAGGGCCACACAGCCCCTGTAGATAGCGCCACACACATCCCCCTGTAGACAGCTTCACCCCCCATGTAGATAGCGACACACAGTCCCCCCTGTAGATAGCATCACCCACATCCCCCTGCAGATAGCATCACCCCCCTGCAGATAGCGCCACACGCAGACCCCCCTATAGATAGTGCCACACAGACCCCCTGTAGATAGTGCCACACAGACCCCATGTAGATAGTGCCACACAGACCCCCCTGAAGATAGTGCCACACAGCCCCCCTCCCAGGTAGTGCCACACAGCCCCCTCCCAGGTAGTGCCCAGTAGTTAGTGCCACACAGACCCCCCCTGTAGATAGTAGCACACAGACCCCCCCTGTAGATAGTGCCACGCAGACCCCCTGTAGATTGTGCCACACAGCCCCCTGTAGATAATGCCACACAGCCCCCCATAGATGCTGCCACACAGCCCTCCCTGTATATAGTGCTACACAGCCCTCTTTCCCCTTGTATATAGCGCTACACAGTCCCCCTCTTCCCCTTGTGTATATAGTGCTACACAGCCCCCTCCCCTTGTATATAGTGCTACACAGCCCCCCTCTTCCCCTTGTGTATATATTGCTACACAGCCCCTCCCCTTGTATATAGTGCTACACAGCAATTCCCCCCTGTATATAGTACTGCACAGCCCCCTCCGCTCCTTGTATATAGCGCTGCACAGCAATCCCCCTGTATATAGTGCTACACAGCCCCTTCTCCTCTTGTATATAGCGCTGCACAGCCCCCTCCTCCCCTTGTATATAGCACTACACAGCCCCCATCCCCCTGTATATAGCACCACACAGCCACCTCCTCCCCTTGCATACAGCGCTACACAGCCCCCTCCTCCCCTTGTATATAGCGCTACACAGCCCCCCTCCCCCTGTATATAGTGCTACACAGCCCCCTCTCCCCTTGTATATGGCACAACACAGCCCCTCTTTCCCCTTGTATATAGCGCCACAGAGCCCCCCACCTCCCCTTGTATATAGCGCTACACAGCCCCCCTCCCCTTGTATATAGTGCTACACAGCCCCCCTCTTCCCCTTGTGTATATAGTGCTACACTGTCCCCCTCCCCTTGTATATAGCGCTACACAGAAATTCCCCCCCTGTATATAGTGCTACACAGCCCCCCTCCTCCCCCTGTATATAGCGCTACACAGCCCCCTCTCCCCTTGTATATAGCGCTACACAGCCCCCCTCCTCCCCTTGTATACAGCGCTACACAGCCCCCCATCTCCCCTTGTATATAGCGCTGCACAGCAATCCCCCCTGTATATAGCGCTACACAGCCCCCCTCTTCCCTTGTGTATATAGTGCTACAAAGCCCCCCTCCCCTTGTATATAGTGCTACACAGCCCCCCTCTTCCCCTTGTGTATATAGTGCTACACTGTCCCCCTCCCCTTGTATATAGCGCTACACAGAAATCCCCCCCCTGTATATAGTGCTACACAGCCCCCTCCTCCCCCTGTATATAGTGATACACAGCCCCCTCTCCCCTTATATATAGCGCTACACAGCCCCCTCCTCCCCTTGTATACAGCGCTACACAGCCCCCCTCCTCCCCTTGTATATAGCGCTACATAGCCCCCGCCTGCCCTTGTATATAGCGCTACACAGCCCCCCTCCCCTGTGTAAAGCGCTACACAGCCCCCTCCTCGCCTTGGATATAGCGCTACACAGCCCCCCTCTCACCTTGTATATAGCGCTACACAGCCCCCCTCCTCCCCTTGTATATAGTGCTGTACAGCCCCCCTCTCCCCTTGTATATAGCTTTACACAGCCCCCCTCCTTCCCTTGTATATAGCGCTACTCAGCCCCCCTCTCCCCTTGTATATAGCGCTACACAGCCCCCCTACTCCCCTTGTATATAGTGCTACACTGCCCCCCTCCATTTGTATATAGTGCTACACAGCCCACCTTCCCCTGTATATAGCACTACACAGCCCCCTCTCCCCTTGTATAAACTGCCATACAGTTCCTTAAAAAAAACAAAAAGATTGTACTTACCTTGACCCGTTCCCGCGACAGACGGAGCGCTACACTGCCTCTCTGGCGGGACGCATGCGCAGACCGGCTTGATGATGTGACGTCATCACGCCGGCCTGCACGACTCCCAGTGCTTTATAGGCTGCAGGCCTAACATTAACCTGCAGCCTATAGTATTCATTTGTATGTGCGTCCTGATAATGCACATACAAGTGAATGTGGCTGTCGCTAGCACCAGAGCCTCCTCCGGTGCTAGCGACGCCACTGCATCTGCCCACCGCCCGTGACAGTGCGCGGGCTTTAAAGTTTAGTGAGCGGGTGGATCGTGGAATGTGCGCGGCCGCGCATGTGCGCACCTTATAGGCAACACTGCAAACAGCCCCCTTCCCAGGTAGTGCCACACAGCCCCCTTCTCCCAGGTAGCGCCACACAGCCACCACTTCCCATGTAGGGCCACACAGCCACCCTCACTTGGTGGGAGCCTTTGGGGCTCCCTCTAGGAGTGGAATCCCCAGCCAGAGCTTTGCCGACACTCTGGCTGGGGATTCCGCTTCAGTAGAAGCCCCTGATGTCACTGTCCATATATGGACAGTGTTGTCAGGGGCAACCCCAGAGCCATATTCCCAGGCAGAGCACTATTAGCACTCTGCCTGGGACTCCTGCTCTGTTCCTGACATCACTCTCCATATATGCAGAGCTGAAGTCTCGGGCAGAGTTGAAGCCCCTGACATCATTGTCTATATACGGCTAATGATGTCACAGGCAACCCTAGAGCCAAATTCCTGGACAGAGCGCTACTAGCACTCTGCCTGGGACACGGCTCTGCTCCTGACATCATTGTCCATATATGGACAGTGATGTCAGGGGCTTCCCCAGAGACAGAGTCCCGGAGCAGAGCCGCTTCTAGTGCTCTGCCTGGGACTCCTCCTCTCCTCCTGACATCACTGTCCATACATGGACAGTGAAGTCAGAGGCTTCCCCCGAGACGGAGTCCCGGAGCAGACCTGCTAGCGCTCTGCCTGGGAATCCTTCTCTCCTCCTGACATCACTATCTATATATGGACAGTGAGTGCCCCGCGGCCGAGTGGGCCCCCCCAAGGAAAGTGGGACCGGCACGTGGCCGGGTTTCCCAGGGTGCTGACGCTGGCCCTGCCGACAGACACCAACGGACTTATAATATACCACGGTCGTGTTCTTCTGTATAGGTTTGGATTTAAGTATTTTGCATGGACCTATTATTGATATGGGTTTTTCTCAGGTTTTCTTCTTTCTTTTTACATCAACAGATTTATAAAGGTTTTCCATTTGGTTACATCACAGTGTTAGTGGTTTTGCCACACAAAAAAAGAGCACTGCTTACTGCACTATTTGTTTTGACACGTAACGGAATCTGCGGCTGAGGCTGTGAACGAAGCCTCTAATTCATATGTGAACAGAGCCTAATATTTGAACAATAAACAAAACACTACAAATATTTAGCTTTATCATAATATCTAAATATTGCAAGAAAACAGAACCATTTAGAGCAATATATGGATAGAGTAAAAAACAAAAAATAAATAAACAAAAACATGATGATAGAATCAGAACCAAATCCAAACCATATGGGTCTTGGGGATCTTGCACACAATTCTAGTACAAATAAAATATCCACTACCCTATTTATTTCAGGTATTATATTTGGCAGTGTAAGTAACACAAGAATTACTGAATGACCTTTCTCTTAGTTTCTGACTTACTCGCATATAAGCAGGTTCTTGTGCAGCTAGATCAAACTGTATTTACTTCTTAGGAGCCCTTTAAATATGAAAAGGTCACTTGTAACCATATGTTGGTGACAATTCCGTTTACTTTGCTAAAAATATACATTAAGTGATTGACATTTATGACAGTGCCTTTCAGCTTTCCAGCATGCGTACATGAGTCCCTCTGTGTGAAATGTCATGTATATTTGTAAATAGTGCCCCTGCACAAGTGAAATGTGTCTTTATAATGTCCTTAACTAAAACTTTATGACTGTAGAAATGATCATTGTCTATAACCTTGCAGAGATCATTTATGTTATTTTTCCTTAAAATACTCTAGTTTAACTTTCACAGATTATTTTATCAATCTGTATCAGCAAAAGGCCACTGTAAATGTATAACGGTACTAGTGTTCACACGGAAATAAAGAAGAACACTGATTCAAAGCTAATTCAGGTCAAGCAGTAATGCTGCCTTCAGATGTATATTTAGGTTGCACCTATGCATGTACAGTAGATGCTACATCAGACACAGTACAGTGTCTTAGTGGTTAGCAATGCTGCCTTGCCTTGGGGGTCAAATCCGGCTAAGAGGAGTTTGTATGTTCGCCCTGTGTTTGTATTGTGCAGTAAAAAAACAAAACAAAAAAACCACAGGTCAATTGGTGTCCTGTAAAGTTAGATAGGAGACTGGTGTGAGTGATGAATGCTGTAGTGCGCTTCTGCAGAATGTGTTGGTGTTATAGAGACTACAGGAAATAAATAAATGTAAAAAAGTAAGCTATGATGAAGGAAAACTTTCATTAGAAAATATACATAAAGTGTAAATGACCATATATATCTCAAGTTATATTACGTTTCTATATATTTTTTAGGATTAGACTTTTCCTTCATCAGAACAATCAATAAAAATAAATACTAATAAAAAGTGCAATCATTGACATCTGTTCTGCATATATTTGCACAGAGCCTTCCAGTTAGCTATGAAACAGTTACTGACACAGTACACTTCCCTTTGTTTCTATAACATTGAAAATAAACTGCTAATTGCTCTCCATAATATGTCTTATAGGTAAACAAACTGAACATTATTTTCCAGTTATAGCGGGTCTCAGGGCGAATTCTAGCTTTTCTGCAGCCTGAGGCTTAAATTGAAATGGTGCCCCCCCCCCCCATATCTTGATTGACACCCCTCTGGCTGTTCTACATCACTACCAGCCTCCTCCATATCTTGCAGATGCGCTATTGCCTTGTATTCCCCAGGCATGCGTGGTGCAGCATTGATGCCAGGTAGAGTACACCCCGCTGCACTGTGCGTGCCCATGGAGTACAAGGCAATGGCGCGTCCAAGAAAGTTGAAGGGGACTGGTAGTGATGTTTAATAGCCAGGGGGATGTCAATCAAGCATGGAAAGGTGGGTTTGGAGTCAGGGCTTTTTGACTATTCAGGATAGCGGCACCGCCCCATGACACTTTAAAGAGTAATTAGCATACAGCACACGCCATTTTAAAAGTTGATTTTATAGATTTTGCTGCATCTGAAAAAAAACATACTGGGGAAGGCTTGGAAATATTGCCTTGTCATGTATTACTGCATGGTTTTAGTTCAAGGGGTTAAAACTACCTGACAGGTTTCCATTAAATATACAATGAAATGCAACAATTACATCTGCCCTGCAATTTTGTTATTATAAATAGATCCTTTATAATTACAATTCCGGAACCAAGCTCAGTACATAAATGCAGTAGCAAAATCAAGCTAAGTACATAAATACAGCACCAGAGCAAGGCTCAGTACATAAATACAGCACCAGGACAAAGCTTAGTACATACATACAACACCAGAAACAAACTCAGTACATATATACAGGACCAAAACAAAGCTCAGTACATAAATACAGCACCAGAACAAAGCTCAGTACTTATATACAGCACTAAAACCAAACTCAGTACATAAATACAGCACCAGAACAAAGCTCAATACATAAATACAGAACCAGAACAAAGCTCAGTACATAAATACAGAACCATAACCAAGCAAACTGTCACGTTCGGTACGTGGACCCACTGGGCCGTACCACCTTGACGGTATGGCAGCTGGCCAACAGAACACAGGTCATAGTCTATACTTCGTATAGTGTACCTGTGGTAGCTCAGACAGTAGTAAAACAGGCTCGGCTGGGACTAGGCAGCAGGCAGGCGCCAGGCAGGGTATACAGCCCAGCCCGACTACAGCTCAACATGGCACTTGACCAGTTTAGCACGGGATACATGTTACAGGTAGCAGGAACGGGAAACACTGGGAACTGGGAAACACTAGGAGACCATTTTCTTAGACAAACTTAAGGTAAGACAACAAGGTTCAGGCAAGGCAGGAAGGGGCTGGGCCCCTTCTTATAGTCCAGGGTGCTCATGGGCTACTTTTAAATTTCACTCAGGTGCGCGCTGGTCTTTAAGAGCGGGCACGAGCAAGTGCACACACCCCATGGGACCTGGCCGAGGTAAGCGGAAGTGAGCGCTGGCGTCTCCTGAGGAGGAGGCTGTGGCCAGCGCTCGCAGATACATTACTGCGGCCATGAGGAGGTGAGTGAGCCTCATGGCCCGCGGTAATGGGCATGACAGTATCCCCCCTCTTCCTCCTCTTGGGGCCATAGCGAGAGAGAAACTTCTTCAGAAGGGTAGGAGCATTGAGATTCTCCTCTGGCACCCAGGACCAAACCCCTTCCAATCCACCAAATAAAAAGTTCTTCCTCTTACTCTCTTGGTGTCCAAGATCTCCTCAACCTCGAAGATGTCTGAAGGACTGCAGGGCTAGGAGTCTTGGTATAGCAGTTTAGAACCACCGGCTTCAGGAGGGAGACATGGAAGGAGTTGGGGATCTTGAGGGTAGGAGGCAGCCGAAGCTTGTAGGCGACAGGGTTGATCTGCTGTAGGATCTCGAAGGGTCCGAGGAACCTGGGAGCAAATTTTTATGATGGCACCCTCGGTCGGATATTCCTAGAGGACAGCCAGACCTTCGTGCCAGGGAGAAATTGAGGAGGTTCTCTTCTCCTCGTGTCTGCCTTCCATTTCATGCGGTCGACTGCCAGTAGGATGGAGGATCGAGTCTGCTGCCAGATCTGCAGGAAGTCACTAAAAGCAGAATCAACTGCTGGTACCTCGGACATAACGGGCACCGAGAGAGGAATTAGTGGGTGTTGGCCGTAGACAATGAAAAACGGTGTATTCCTTGAGGACTCGCTAGTGTGATTATTATACGAGAACTCAGGCCACAGAAGAAGCTGCACCCAGTCATCATGCTGCTTGGAGATTAAGTGGCATAGGTAGTACTCCTAGATCTGATTGATCCTCTCGACTTGACCATTGGGCTGAGGATGGTAGGCTGTGGTCAAGTCCAATCTCACATTGAGGAATCTACAGAGGACTCTCCAGAACC
Organism: Rhinoderma darwinii; assembly: GCF_050947455.1. NCBI lineage: Eukaryota > Metazoa > Chordata > Amphibia > Anura > Rhinodermatidae > Rhinoderma > Rhinoderma darwinii. Next base: position 178,907,266 of record NC_134689.1, on the reverse strand, counting down.
TAGAGGTGAACTGGACCACCTGATCAGATACAATACGGCGCGGCAAGCCGTGCAGGCGGAAGATGTGTTGGATGAAAAGGTTGGCCAGTTGAGGAGCAGAAGGAAGCCCGGTCAGCGGAACGAAGTGGGCCATCTTCGAAAATCGGTCCACCACCACCCAAACACTACTGCATCCCACAGAGGGAGGCAGGTCCGTAACAAAGTCCATAGCTATATGCTGCCAGGGATCATCGGGCACAGGCAGTGGCTGGAGCAGGTTTGGAGTGAGCGACTTTGTTAGCTGCACACACCGAGCAAGAAGAAACAAAGTCCATGATGTCTTTGGGCAACGTGGGCCACCAGAAACTAGAGCAGTGTCCCCAGCGGAGGATTCTCCCTCTGTCAGCCAGGCACACAAGGTCCTCCCCGGAGGAATGTCCCTAAGTTGCAGGAGGTTGACAGAGACAATGCAAGACGGGTCAATAATATTCTGTGAATTTCCATGGTGTCCTCTGTCTCGAATGACCTGGACAAGGCATCGGGCCCTAACATTCTTGTTAGCCGGCAATAATGGAGCTCAAACTGGAACCTGGTAAAGAACAGCGACCACCTGGCCTGACGAGGGTTCAGCTGTTGGGCCGTCTGGAGATAGGTGAGATTCTTGTGGTCGTAAAAATCAGGATGGAATGAGCTGCACCCTCTAGTAGATGTCTGCAGACCTCCAGAGCCAATTTGATGGCCAGTAACTCCCGATCCCCAATCAAGTAGTTGCGTTCTGCGGAAGAGAAGAGCTTAGAGAAATAGCCACATACCATTGACTTGCCCTTAGAACCTCTCTGGAACAAGAGTGCACGAGCACCGACAGAGGAGGCGTCCACCTCCAACGAGAACTGTAGAGAAACATCTGGATGATGGAGGATAGAGGCTGACGTAAAGGCACTCTTCAGGCTATTGAATGCGGACTCAGTGAGGAGAAGTTTGGAATAAACTGTCTGTAAAAATTGGCGAATCCCAGGAAGTACTGTATGGCCCTCAAGACTTGAGGGCGTGGCCATTCCAGGACAGACTTTACCTTTTCAGGATCCATCTTGAGACCTCGATTCGAGACGATGTAGCCCAGGAAGGGTAGCGCATCTCTATCAAACACGCACTTTTCCAACTTGGCGTACAGGCGATTCTCCCTTAACCACAGCAAAACTTAATGGACATGTCTCTGATGAGTCATAGGATCTGGAGAAAAAATCAAGATGTCATCAAGATAGACCACAACACAAACATAGAGGAGGTCATGGAAGATGTCATAAACGAACTCCTGAAAGACCGCGGGAGCATTACACAGGCTGAAGGGCATTACTAGATATTCATAGTGTCCGTCACGGGTGTTAAATTAAGTTTTCCATTCGTCACCCCGGCGAATCCGAATTAGGTTGTAAGCCCCACACAGGTCTAGTTTGGAAAAAATCTTGGCACCACGTATACGATCAAACAGTTCTGAGATCAATGGCAACGGATACCTATTTTTCACCGTGATCTGGTTGAGACTCCAGTAGTCGATACAAGGATGCAGGGAACCATCCTTTTTCTTGGTGAAGAAGAACCCGACTCTTGCCGGGGAGGAAGATTTCCGTATGAAGCCCCTCTCCAAGTTCTCTTTAACATAGTCGGACATGGACAGAGTCTCTGGCAAGGAGAGAGGATATACCCTACCACGGGGAAGGGATGTACCAGGAATCAGCTCAATAGGACAGTCATAAGCCTGGTGTGGGAGCACCGTCTCCGCCACTTTCTTGCTGAAGACGTCCGAAAATGCAGCATAATGACCAGGCAAACCTGCCAATGACCGAGGCAGAGGAGGCTGAGCCGAACGTATCTGTGCCAGTGTAATGGCAGGAAGGAGGTGAAGGGAAAGTGAGCCCTAATCTACCCACCGCCCTGTCCCTGCCTACTTGCAACGACCCGCCCTAGGCGACGGGGTACAACTGGGCGGCGGTCCCTACGCTGTCTAAGTGCACGGGAGAACAAACAGGGAACACGCAAGGGAAGGGGCAGTAGCCCACGGAACGCCGCGAGGAAACGGAGCGGTGAATGAGTAGTCAGGACCAGGATGAAGTGGAGTATACCAACGTGAGCACGGAGAAGGAAGCAAGCCAGGGGCAAAGCGAAGCAGGTTAAGCGGAACTGCAGCAAGGCAGAAGCACGGAAGAAGCAGGCTGGAGCAAGCAACAGTGGGGCCAGGAATCCAGAAGAATTACAAGCACTGAGGAAGAGAACACGGCAGGTAATAATGGACAGGGGGCGGAGCTAACTCCGACTGACCAGGCCGCGATAGGCTCTCCCACTCCTGAGCCTGCCACCCTGGTTGGTGGGAGCCGGTGTCAGTCTAAGAGGTCTGGCCTCAGGTGTGGATTGATTAATCCCAGGAGTATACCTAGACGTAGTACCTGGCAGATCCCTAACAGTACTCCCCCTTTTATGAGGGGCCACCGGACCCTTACTAAGAGGACCCGGTTTAGTAGGGAAGAGAAGGTGGAACCTCCTGATCAATACCCCAGCGTGAACATCACGAGCAGGTACCCAAGTCCTCTCCTCCGGCCCGTATCCTCTCCAATGGACCAGGTACTGGAGGGAGCCCTGGACCATCCTACTGTCCATAATCTTGGCCACCTCGAATTCCACCCCCTCAGGGGTGAGAACGGGAACAGGAGGTTTCCTCGAGGGGGACCAGGATGGGGAGCAGCGTTTAAGGAGGGAGGCATGGAAGACGTCATGTATGCGAAAGGATGGGGGCAGCTCCAGACGGAAGGATACAGGGTTGAGGACTTCAATGATCTTATAAGGTCCAATAAATTGGGGGGCAAACTTCCTGGACGGGACCTTAAGGCGCAAGTTCCTGGACGACAACCAGACCAAATCCCCAACGACAAACCGGGGGTTAGCAGAACGTCTACTATCAGCCTGAATCTTTTGTGCGCTCTGGGACGCCTCTAGGTTCTTCTGAACCTGGGCCCAGACTGTGCACAGTTCCCGATGAACATCCTCTACCTCAGGATTATTGGAACAACCAGGGGAAACGGAGGAGAACCTTGGGTTCAACCCGAAATTACAGAAAAACGGGGAGACCCCTGACGAGTTACTGACCCGGTTATTCAGGGAAAATTCAGCAAGGGGAAGGAATGAGACCCAATCGAATTGACAGTCAGAGATGAAACACCTTAAATATTGTTCCAGGGATTGGTTAGTCCTTTCCGTTTGGCCATTAGTTTCGGGATGGAAGGCGGAGGAGAAGGACAGATCAATCTCCAACTTTTTACAAAAAGCTCTCCAAAATAAGGAAACAAATTGTACCCCTCTGTCAGAAACGATATTGACTCTGGCCCCATGGAGACGCAGGATGTGTTTCACAAACAAAGAAGCTAACGTCTTGGCGTTAGGTAGCTTCTTAAGGGGCACAAAGTGGCACATCTTGCTGAAGCGGTCTACTACCACCCACACCACCGACTTGCCCTGAGATGGGGGCAAATCGGTGATAAAATCCATGGAGATATGGGTCCAAGGTCTCTGGGGAATGGGCAAGGAACGTAGTAGGCCCGCAGGTCGGGACCTAGGGGTTTTGGACCTAGCGCAAACCTCACAAGCGGCGACGTAAGCCCTAACGTCTTTAGGCAACCCAGGCCACCAATAGTTTCTGGTAATGAGGTGTTTGGTGCCCAAGATGCCAGGATGACCAGATAGAGCGGAGTCATGGTTTTCCCTGAGTACCCTTAGCCGGTATTGCAGGGGAACAAACAGTTTGTCCCCAGGGACGTTCCCGGGAGCTGAACCCTGATCAGCCGCGATATCAGAAGCTAAATCAGAATCCGTGGCAGAAACGATTATACCAGGGGGTAAAATACAAGCAGGATCCTTCTCGGAAGGAGGATTGGCCATGAAACTACGTGACAGAGCATCAGCCTTAATATTCTTGGACCCAGCCCTATAGGTAACCAAGAAATTAAATCTGGTAAAGAATAGTGCCCACCGAGCTTGTCTAGGATTAAGCCTCCGGGCCGATTCTAGGAAAACCAGATTCTTGTGATCCGTAAGGACCGTTACCTGGTGTCTGGCCCCCTCCAGGAAGTGCCGCCACTCTTCAAAAGCCCATTTAATGGCTAGAAGTTCGCGGTTGCCAATATCATAGTTACTCTCCGTGGGCGAAAACTTCCTAGAGAAGTAAGCACAGGGGCGGAGATGGGTGAGGGAGCTGGTACCCTGGGACAAGACGGCCCCCACTCCCACCTCGGATGCGTCAACCTCCACAATAAATGGCTCCTCTTGGTTGGGCTGAATCAGCACGGGGGCCGAGATAAAGCACTTCTTGAGGGTCTCAAAGGCCTGGACGGCCTCAGGGGGCCAATGGAGGACATCAGCACCCTTGCGAGTAAGGTCCGTAAGAGGCTTAGCGACGACCGAGAAGTTGGCAATAAATCTCCTGTAATAGTTGGCGAACCCTAAAAAACACTGTAACGCCTTAAGGGAGGCAGGTTGGACCCATTCCGCCACAGCCTGAACCTTGGCAGGGTCCATGCGGAATTCATGAGGAGTGAGGATTTGCCCTAAAAATGGTATCTCCTGTACCCCAAAGACACATTTTTCAGTCTTAGCAAACAGATTATTCTCCCGAAGGACCTGGAGCACCTTCCTGACATGCTCCACGTGGGAGGACCAGTCCTTGGAAAACACCAGTATGTCATCAAGGTACACAACAAGAAAATTACCCAGGTAATCTCTCAGGATTTCATTAATAAAATTCTGGAAGACAGCAGGGGCATTACACAACCCAAAGGGCATGACCAGGTATTCGAAATGACCCTCGGGTGTGTTGAACGCAGTTTTCCACTCATCCCCCTCTTTGATGCGGATAAGGTTATATGCCCCCCGTAGATCGAACTTAGAAAACCATTGGGCTCCATGAACCTGATTAAAAAGATCCGGAATCAAAGGAAGTGGGTACTGGTTCCTTACGGTGACCTTATTCAGGTTACGATAATCAATGCACGGCCTAAGACCACCATCCTTCTTCCCCACGAAGAAGAAGCCAGCACCTACAGGAGAAGTCGAGGGGCGAATGAAACCCTTGGCCAGGCAATCTTGGATATACACCCTCATAGCTTCACGTTCAGGACATGAAAGATTAAATATCCTACCCTTAGGAAGCTTGGCACCAGGCACCAAATCGATGGCGCAATCGTAATCTCTATGGGGGGGCAACACCTCGGAGGCCTCCTTAGAAAACACATCGGCGAAGTCCTGAACAAACTCAGGAAGCGTGTTTACCTCCTCCCGGGGAGAAATAGAGTTAACAGAAAGACATGACATCAGACATTCACTACCCCATTTGGTGAGATCCCCAGTATTCCAATCAAACGTGGGATTATGCAACTGCAACCAGGGAAGACCTAATACCAGATCAGACGATAATCCCTGCATCACCAGTACAGAGCACTGCTCCAAATGCATGGAGCCAACCAGGAGTTCAAAAACAGGAGTATGCTGAGTAAAATAACCATTAGCAAGGGGAGTGGAGTCGATACCTACTACAGGGATAGGATAAGGTAAATCAATAAAAGGCATTTTTAGAGACATAGCAAATTCCACAGACATGATATTAGCAGATGAGCCAGAATCCACGAAAACACTGCCCGTGGCAGACCGGCCAGCAAACGAGACCTGAAAGGGAAGCAAAATTTTATTGCGTTTCACATTAACGGGAAATACCTGTGCGCCCAAGTGACCTCCCCGATGATCACTTAGGCGCGGACGTTTTCCGGCTTTTTATTCTTGCGCCTGGGACAGGTGTTCAGTAGATGCTTGTCGTCCCCACAGTAGAAGCAGAGACCATTCATTCTGCGAAACTCCCTACGTTGTCGAGGGGACATGGAGGCCCCGAGTTGCATAGGTACCTCCGAGTCCTCCGTGGAGGGGCGAGGAGACGGGACCTCGGGGGGGATCGCAGAAAAGTCAGAGGGGAGCACATTGAAACGTTCAAGCTGACGTTCCCTGAGACGTCGGTCAAGTCGTACTGCTAGGGCCATAACCTGGTCAAGGGAGTCAGAAGAGGGGTAGCTAACCAGCAGATCCTTCAGGGCGTCAGATAATCCTAACCTAAACTGGCACCTTAGGGCCGGATCGTTCCACCGAGAAGCTACGCACCACTTTCTAAAATCAGAACAGTATTCCTCAACCGGTCTCCTACCCTGACGTAAGGTCACCAGCTGACTCTCGGCTAAAGCAGTCCTGTCAGTCTCGTCGTAAATGAGTCCGAGGGCAGAGAAAAACGATCAACAGAGGAAAGTTCAGGGGCGTCAGGAGCCAAGGAGAAGGCCCACTCTTGGGGCCCTTCCTGGAGTCGGGATATGATGATACCCACCCGCTGGTTCTCGGAACCTGAGGAGTGGGGTTTTAGGCGGAAATACAGTCTGCAACTCTCCCGGAAGGAGAGAAACGTCTTACGGTCCCCTGAGAACCGGTCAGGTAACTTGAGGTCGGGTTCTAGAGGTGAGGTGAGGGGTACTACTAAGGCAGCGTCACCCTGGTTGACCCTCTGGGCCAGGGCCTGGACCTGTAGGGAGAGGCCCTGCATCTGCTGGGTCAGGGTCTCAAGGGGGTCCATGATAGCGTCAGCGTAGGAGAAATGGTAGACTAGGTATGGGCTTGTAATTATGTAATGGCAGGAAGGAGGTGAAGGGAAAGTGAGCCCTAATCTACCCACCGCCCTGTCCCTGCCTACTTGCAACGACCCGCCCTAGGCGACGGGGTACAACTGGGCGGCGGTCCCTACGCTGTCTAAGTGCACGGGAGAACAAACAGGGAACACGCAAGGGAAGGGGCAGTAGCCCACGGAACGCCGCGAGGAAACGGAGCGGTGAATGAGTAGTCAGGACCAGGATGAAGTGGAGTATACCAACGTGAGCACGGAGAAGGAAGCAAGCCAGGGGCAAAGCGAAGCAGGTTAAGCGGAACTGCAGCAAGGCAGAAGCACGGCAGAAGCAGGCTGGAGCAAGCAGCAGTGGGGCCAGGAATCAAGCACTGAGGAAGAGAACACGGCAGGTAATAATGGACAGGGGGCGGAGCTAACTCCGACTGACCAGGCCGCGATAGGCTCTCCCACTCCTGAGCCTGCCACCCTGGTTGGTGGGAGCCGGTGTCAGTCTAAGAGGTCTGGCCTCAGGTGTGGATTGATTAATCCCAGGAGTATACCTAGACGTTGTACCTGGCAGATCCCTAACAGCCAGGCAACGGTTGAGACACTCGGGGCTCCACTGGAGAACCTCTCCAAAGTTCCAGTCCAGGACTGGGGCATGTAGTCGGAGCCAAGGCAGACCCAGCAGCACGGGGTTAACGGCCTTGAGCAAGACAAAGAACGAGAGGAACTTGAAGTGGAGAGCTCCTACTTGGAGCCTCAGCGACTTGGTCACAGCTATAATTGTGTCTGGCAGAGGTAGTCCATTTACAGATGCAACCATCAATGGCCTCTCCACAGGGGTAGTGGGCAATGGGATAAGATCCACCAGGTCTCTACGAGTGAAATTAGCAGCGGATCCAGAGTCCAGATACGTAGAGACCTGATGCGTTTTATCGCCGGACATTATGGTCACGGGAATGGACAAGGTTGTCTCCTACCAACCCTAGGCTTTGGGGCTTTTGGGGACACAGACGCACAAGATGGCCTCCGAGGCCACAATATAGACAGAGTCCTGAGGTGCGTCTGCGTTGTCTCTCCTGGGTAGACAGCTTAAACTGGTCCATCCTCACAGACTCCTTAGGAGGATCGGCATCTGAGGACATCAGGGGTTGCTGCAAAGTAGGGACCGGACTAGGGAGTCCTCCCTCCCAACAAGCTTCTTGGAGCCATTCTCGGATCCTTATATGAATCCGGGCGGCCAGAAGGATGACTTCATCCACGGTAGACGGTAGATCTCGAGCGGCAAGCTCATCATTAATCTCAGGAGACAGTCCCTGCCAGAATGTAGCCACCAGAGCCTCATTGTTCCACAACAGTTGTCCCGCCAGGGTGTGGAAGTGGATGGCGTACTCGCCCACGGAGGTGTCTCCCTGGCGTAGGTTCAGCAAGGAGGCGGCTGCAGACGAGACTCATCCAGGCTCCTCAAACATCGTGTGAAATGTCTGGAGGACCCCTGGAAGTCACGGGTCTCTGGTCCTTGTCACCTCCCAGATAGGATTCGCCCAATCAAGGGCCCTGCCAGTGGGGAGAGAGACGATGAAAGCGACCCTTGCGCCATCATACGAAAATGCCCTTGCATACAGGCTGAAGAGGATCTGGCACTGGTTCAAAAATCCACGGCAGGTCCTTGCTTCTCCATCATAGCGGTCAGGAAGTGGCAAAGAAAATCGGGGATCAGCACTGCCAGGAGGTGTAGTCAGAGGGTCAATACTGCCAGGAGGTGTAGTAGGAGGATTGTCAGCTTGCACCTCCAGCCGACGTGCAATACTGTTGAAGGTCTGGCGGAGTTGGTCTTGTTGAGACCGGAGGTGTAGCATATCTGCCCGCATCTCTTGTGATGTCATCATGGTCTGGGATTGACCAGTGGGGTCCATGGCCTGAGCCTACTGTCACGTTGGGTACGTAGACCCACTGAGCCGTACCGCCTTGACGGTATGGCAGCTGGCCAACAGGACACAGGTCACAGTCTATAGTTCGTATAGTGTACCTTTTGTAGCTCGGACAGTAGTAAAACAGGCTCAGCTGGGACTAGGCAGCAGGCAGGCGCCAGGTGTGGTATATAGCACAGCACGACTACAGATCAACACAGCACTTGACCAGGATAGCACGGGATACAGGTTACAGGTAGCAGGAACGGGAAACACTGGGAACTGGGAAACACTAGGAGATCATTTGCTTAGTCAAACTTAAGGTAAGACAACAAGGCTCAGGCAAGGCAGGAAGGGGCTGGTCCCCCCTTATAGTCCAGGGTCCATGGGCTAATTTTGACTTTAACTCAGGTGCACCCACTGGCCGTTTAAGAGCAGGCACGAGCGTGCGTGCGCACCTTACGGGACCCAGCCGAGGTAAACGGAAGAGAGCGCTGGCGTCTCCTGAGGAGGAAGCTGGGGCCAGCGCTCGCAGATCCATGGCTGCGGCCATCAGGAGGTGAGTGAGCCTGCTGGCTCTCGGCCATGGGCATGACACAAACCGCATGAATACAGCACCAAAACCAAGACCAATACATATATACAGCACCAGAACAAAGCTCAGTACATAAATATAACACCAGAACAAAGCTCAGTACATAAATTCAGCACCAGAACCAAGCTCACTACATAAATACAGTACCAGAAACAAGCTCAGTACATTAATACAAAACCAGAACTAAGTTCATAACATAAACTCCTAGTACATAACTATGATGCTAGGAGCCCGGCTCCCTGCAGTATGTTCATTCCGGGACTTGCGGCCGAAATACGTTCCATCCATTACGGACGTAATGTGCTCGTGTGAATCCAGCCTTAATCACAGCATCTGAGGGGATAAACGGCCGGGATCTGAGTCAGCTCTGATCCCAGCCATTGCAGGTGGGTGTCAGCTGTTTGAAACAGCCGGCACCCACCACAGGGTCAATTAATAAAGTAACTACTAATAACATTAAATATAATTCTGCCAATCTTGTTGCTATTATTAAAGACAAATGGTGGTCAATTTTTTATGATTAGTTAATTGAACCTTCTAGGGTAATGCTAACACAATATTTTTCAAGTGCAAGTTTCCACAGTGCTCTATAGGTCCTCTATATGAACTCTATAGGTCCTTATCAGTACAGGAAACTACAAAAATGCTGCCTGACAAAATAATGCCCCCCTCTCTGCACTACAGTATTGGATGAAGCTACGCTTCGCAGACTTGCTCTCCCCTCTTACTGAATTCACTCTGCACATAATACTGTGAACACATTTCAGCTGCTTCCTTCTGCATTTGGACTAGAAAGTAGTTTTAGCCTAAATAAAAAGTGGATACAAAAAGAGAATACAGTATTTCAAAGTCTGCACTTAAAGGGGTATTCCCATCTTGGACATTTATGGCACAACCACAGAATATGCCATAAATGTTTGATAGATCCGGGTCCCACCTCTAGGACCTGTACCTATCTCTAGAATGGGGTCCCCTGAATCCCATCCTACCTTCTGTCGCTGTCATTGGGCTCAAGCCACTGATATATCTCAGTGAACTAGACCAGAAACAGCATAGCTAAATGTGCACGGCTGTTTCTGGAAAACTCGGCTACCTCGTCAGTCAGTGGCCGAAGCTCACCGACAGCGACATAACGTAAGACGGGGGTCAGGACGCCCTGTTCTAGAGATATGTGCGGGTCCCACAGATGGGACCCGCATCTATCGGACATTTATGGCATATTTGTGAACATGCCATAAATGCCGAAGATGGTAATACCCCTTTAATACAATTTCTCCCTTTTGGATGCACTCCTGCCTTTGGGTAAAAAAAAACTGCAACAAACTGCTCTGTGTGAATCTGGGATAAAGATGTTCCAATCCTTCAGACAGGACCACCACAGTCTACTTAAATTAAGAGAAAGTTTTAGGTCCAGGGAAAAAGATACTTTGCAATCTTAATTAATGTTGCAAAATGTAATTTTTATCATAATAATAATATCCTCTGGGGTTGGCCAGGAAAAAAATATTTTCTAAAAAGTGTCCCCCAGCTATGGTTTGCCTTCCCTAAACCCTCTACATACCTTCTAACCAGTTTCTGTTTGAGCACAATCGTCACTGCTGCTCTTTCCGGTTTTTTACATCCCTTGCTTCTGGTCCTGGCTGTTTCCTGACTTGTAACACATCATACCCATAATCCCTTGATGTATCTGAGGAGACAGCTTACATCCCCCTTCCTCCCCCCACATCTCCGCTATTTGCATACTGCCACGCCCTCTATGTTCACAGATCATTCCCTGCTCTAATTACAGTCACCCAGCTCCCTCCCTGCACTGTCACACCCAGTAATAATCACACAATGGGAGGGGGTTATATACAGGAATGTGGGGGTAACACACAGGGATGTTGTGGTTATACACACAGATGATGGGGTTATAAACAGGGATGATGATTTAATACACAGGGATGATAGTGGATTATACACAGGGATGATGTAACTCCATCATACCTGTATACAACCTATATGTAACCCCCATCATCCCTGTGTATTACCTCATCATCCCTATATATATCCTCGATCATCCCTGTGTATTACCTCATCATCCCTGTATATAACCCCCATCATCCCTGTGTATTACCTCATTATCTGTGTATTACCTCATCATCCCTGTATATAACCCCCATCATCCCTGTATATAACCCCCATCCACCCTGTGTATTACCTCATCATCCCAGTGTATAACCCCCATCATCCCTGTGCATTACCTCATCATCCCTGTGTATAACCCCCATCATCCCTGTGTATTACCTCATCATCCCTGTATATAACCCCCATCATCCCTGTGTATTACCCCCATCATCCATGTATTTATGTAACCCCTGTAATTAATGTATATACCATCAGGGGGGTTCCGCAACCGGGGGTGGCTCCGCAAAGGGGGGGCGCAGGTGGGGGCTGCGGGGGGAAGGGGGACCTTGGGGGCAACGTCAGATATGAGAGGAGACGGGCAGGCAGAGTGGGAACTCCGAGATAGAAGGAGGAGGAGGCGTGTACAAGCAGAGACGACGATGTCTCTGCTCAGCCAGTACTTCCTGCTCTGTAGAGATGCGGCGCGTCACCAACTATGTTTCCAGGCGGCAGGACCAGAGTAGGCGGAGCTCTGAAGAGCTCATGAAAAATCCGCCCGTCCCACTACCTGTAAATTAATGTAGTTGATGACGTACCGTGCCTTTCTCAACCGGAAGTGCTGCGGAGCAAAGACACGGAACGTCACAGGAAATTAAAAATATACTCTTGGTGCTGTCACGTGACCGCAGATCAGAACACATTAACGCTGCCACAGGTAAACAGACATTATATTAGAAATGTACTTAAATATGTTCAATTAAGGTAAAATATAAATAAAATTTATTCCTGGACAACCCCTTTAACATTTAATTGTCCAAATTGACATGTTAACCCTTTAATGACTGGCCTATTTTGGACCTTTAATTTAAAGTTTTTTCAATATCGCATTCAAAGGGCCATAACTTTTTTATTTTTCCGTCAACATAGCTGTTTTAGGGTACCAAAGCATTACTGCCTGTCAGTGTAAAACTGACAGGCGGTCCATTAGTATTTCAGTCGGTCATGACCACACAATACATACAACTATACATCATAAAGAAACTAGTGTGAATTCAGTACTGCATGCTTTTCATCCCGTCAAAACGACGGAACCCTTGCACAACGGAGACAAACGGAAACCATTGGCACCGGATCCGTCACCATTGAAATCAATGGTGATGGAAACGGAAACCTTTGGTTTCAGTTTGTGTTAGTCAGGGCTCCGTTCCGACGGAAAGCTCAAACGGAACATCGGAACGGGATGTGAACGAAGCCTTAGACCTAAAGCTCTCTGTGTCATCAGCTGCTATGAATTCTAAAATTAAACTTCTAAACATTACAGAAAATGTTAAGGATCTGCCAGGCACAGCTTCTGTATCCACGCCCATAGGCAATCAGTCTGCACCTGCTTCTATGTCTGTGAGACTGACTCCATCTTCCACCACTCAGGATGGCAGGCTTCGGAGTGGGAGAGCCTATCACAGCCTGGCCAGACGGAGCTAGCTCCCGCCCTCTGTCTATTTATACCTGCCTTTCCTGTTCCTCCTTGCTTGTGAGTGTTCTCTGTTGGTTTCCTGGCCCTGCTGCAGCTTCTTGAACTACTTGTCCCTGCTTCGTATTGACCCTGGCTTGCTGACTACTCTCCTGCTCTGCGTTTGGTACCTCGTGCTCTCCTGGTTTGACTCGGCTTGTTCACTACTCTAATTGCTCTGCGTTTGGCACCTCGTACTCTCCTGGTTTGACTCGGCTCGTTTACTACTCTTGTTGCTCACGGTTTTGCCGTGGGCAACTGCCCCGTTTCCCTTTGTTCTGTGTTTCCTTGTCTGGTTGTCTGTCGTGCACTTACTGAGTGTAGGGACCGTCACCCAGTTGTACCCCGTTGCCTAGGGCGGGTCGTTGCAAGTAGGGAGGGACTGAGTGGCGGGTAGATTAGGGCTCACTAGTCTGTTTCCCTATCCCTGTCATTACAGAAAATCTTATAAATAACCAGTAGACATAGAAAATCTTTTAAATCAGCTAAATTCAGAAAAGAGAAAGTATTTGGGTGTCTGGTGTCCAAATAATTATTGTACATAAACAAATGACCTACTCAAAATATTATGATTTACTTAGAATTCATCTACATGTAAATGATAGAAATATAAAGCTTTTGTATTTTGATTTTGGTATTTATCATAATTAACAAAGAAATGTCAATACAATGTACAATAAAAAAGAATAATCACACTTAGTACAAAAGGGACATAAGTTCTTAGAAATTGCACTATGTGTAATCTAATTAGTGAAACACACTTGTCTATTTTTTCACATTTCACATGAAATGTCACACATCAACATCTGCATATAAGTGCTAATTATATCATTAACATTTCTGAAAGTGTGACATTGATATAATCTGCTTTCTAGTTGACTGAGCTCATCAACTACACCTGTTTTCTGCTGTTTGATTTGAGCATATTAAACAGTAGGATGTGATACTTACGTTCTATTATAGGCTAGGACTGACAGATCAAGAATGAAGATTATTGCAATATACCTAAGAAAAACGAAAAACATACACATCTGTATGTATATATATATATATATATATATATATATATTTATATATATCAAAGTTTTTCATCTGTTCACTGCTCGACTTTATTACAGTATGCATCCGAAAGCAAATCACCAAATCACTAACTCCAACTCAAATCAATTCCTGAACTTGGACTGTTTAGTGTGCTCTCACACGTGGCATATTTGTCATAGGACTATGGGAAAAAATATTCTAGATTTATCAAATTCTTGTGTCACAGAATATTTTTCCCATTGTAAAGTGTTCTTCAGTGTATGGTTAGGGTGGATTCATGCGAGCACATTACGTCCGTAATGGACGGAACGTATTTCGGCCACTAATCCCAGACCGAACACACTGCAGGGAGCTGGGCTCCTAGCATCATAGTTATGTACGATGCTATGAGTCCCTGCCTCTCCGTGGAACTACTGTGCCGTACTGAAAACATGATTACTGTAATGACGGGGTAGGGAAACAGACAGGTGAGCCCTAATCTACCCGCCACTCAGTCCCTGTCTACTTGCACGGCCCGTCCTAGGCGACGGCGTACAACTGGGTGATGGTCCCTACGCTCAATATGTGCATGACAGACAAACAGACAAGGCTACACAGAAGCTAAGGGAAATGTGGCAGTTGCCCACGGCAACACCGTGAGCAACAAGAGTAGTGAACAAGCCAAGTCAAACCAGGAGTGTACGAGGTACCAAACGCAGAGCAGGAGAGTAGTCAGTAAAGCCAGGGTCAATATGAAGCAGAGGTCAATAGTACAAGCAGCAGCAGCAGAGCCAGGAAACAGGCAGAATCACAGGCAAAGGAGGAGCAGGAAATGAAGGTATAAATAGACAGAGGGCGGGAGCTAGCTCCGTCTGGCCAGGCTGTGATAGGCTCTCCCACTTCTCAGCCTCCCAGCCCAAGTGGTAGATGATCGAGTCACTCTATCAGACTTAGGAGCAGGTGCAGACTGATTAAGCACGGGCGTCGACACAGAAGCTGTGTCTGGCAGATCCTTGACAGTACCCCCCCCTTTTATGAGAGGCCACTGGACCCTTTCTAGGTGGACCTGGCTTATTGGGGAACCGAAGATGGAACCTCCTGAGCAATACTCCAGCGTGAACATCCCGGGCGGGTACCCAAGTCCTCTCCTCAGGCCCGTATCCTCTCCAATGGACCAGGTACTGGAGGGAGCCTTGGACCATCCTGCTGTCCACAATCTTGGCCACCTCGAATTCTACCCCTTTAGGGGTGAGAACAGGGACCGGAGGTTTCCTCAAGGTAGCCAAGGACGGGGAGCAGCGTTTCAGGAGGGAGGCATGAAACACGTCGTGTATTCGAAAAGACGGGGGTAACTCCAGTCGGAAGGAGACAGGGTTAAGGACTTCAATGACCTTGTACGGCCCTATATACCGGGGAGCAAATTTTTTGGACGGGACTTTAAGGCGCAAATTTTTTAAAAGACAGCCACACCAGATCCCCGATCACAAACAAGGAGTTAGAAGAACGTCTTCTATCTGCCTGAGTCTTTTGTATGCTCTGGGACGCCTCTAGGTTCTTCTGAACCTAAGCCCAGACTGTGCACAGTTCCCGATGAACGACATCTACCTCGGGATTGTTGGAACCACCAGGTGAAACGGAGGAGAACCGTGGATTAAACCCAAAATTACAGAAAAAGGGATAGACCCCTGACGAGTTACT
Source organism: Rhinoderma darwinii (assembly GCF_050947455.1). Lineage (NCBI taxonomy): Eukaryota > Metazoa > Chordata > Amphibia > Anura > Rhinodermatidae > Rhinoderma > Rhinoderma darwinii. Next base: position 178,891,769 of record NC_134689.1, on the reverse strand, counting down.
GACCCGGTTATTAAGAGAAAATTCGGCGAGGGAAATGAAGGAGACCCAATCATATTGACAGTCAGAGATAAAACACCTTAAATATTGTTCTAGAGACTGATTAGTCCTCTCAGTTTGGCCATTAGTTTCAGGATGGAAGGCCGAGGAGAAGGACAGATTAATCTCCAACTTTTTACAGAAAGCTCTCCAAAACAATGATACAAATTGTACCCCTCTGTCAGAAATTATATTGACAGGAACCCCATGGAGACACAGGATGTGTTTGACAAACAAGGTAGCTAACGTCTTAGCATTGGGTAGTTTCTTGAGGGGCACAAAGTGGCACATCTTACTGAAGCGGTGTACTACAACCCACACCACCGACTTGCCTTGAGATGGAGGCAGATCGGTGATAAAATCCATGGAGATATGGGTCCAAGGTCTCTGGGGAATTGGCAAAGAACATAGTAAGCCCGCTGGTCGGGACCTGGGAGTCTTGGACCTAGCACAAATTTCACAAGCGGCGACGTAGGCCTTAACGTCTTTAGGCAGCCCAGGCCACCAATAGTTTCTGGCAATGAGGTGCTTGGTACCCAGGATGCCTGGATGACCAGATAGTGCAGAGTCATGATTTTCCCTGAGTACCCTTAGCCGGAAATGCAGGGGAACAAACAGCTTGTTCTCAGGAAGGTTCCCGGGAGCTGAACCTTGATCAGCCGCAATTTCGGAGACTAAGTCAGAATTAACAGAGGAAATGATTATACCTGGGGGCAAAACACAAGCAGGATCTTCCTCCGAAGGAGGGCTGGCCATGAAACTACGCGACAGTGCATCAGCTTTAATATTTTTAGACCCAGCCCTATAGGTGACCAAAAAGTTGAATCTAGTAAAAAACAACGCCCATCGAGCTTGTCTCCGGTTTAGCCTCCGGGCAGATTCTAGGAAAACCAGATTCTTGTGGTCGGTAAGGACCGTTACCTGGTGCCTAGCCCCCTCCAAGAAGTGGCGCTACTCTTCAAATGCCCATTTAATGGCTAAGAGTTTGCGGTTGCCAATGTCATAGTTACTCTCAGTGGGCGAGAACTTCCTGGAGAAGTAGGCACAGGGATGGAGATGGGTGAGGGACCTGGTACCCTCGGAGAAGACAGCACCCACTCCCACCTCGGAGGCGTCAACCTCCACGATGAATGGCTCCATTTGGTTAGGCTGAATCAGCCCTCGGGCCGAGATAAAGCACTTCTTAAGGACCTCAAAAGCCTGGACCGCCTCTGGAGGCCAGTGGAGGAGATCAGCACCTTTGCGAGTAAGATCCGTAAGAGGCTTAGCGATGACCGAGAAGTTAGCAATAAATCTCCTGTAATAGTTAGCAAACCCCAGGAAGCACTGTAACGCCTTCAGGGAGGCAGGTTGGACCCATTCAGCCACAGCCTGAACCTTGGCAGGGTCCATGCGGAATTCATGAGGAGTGAGGATTTGACCCAAAAATGGTATCTCCTGCACCCCAAACACACATTTTTCGGTTTTAGCAAACATTTTGTTTTCCCGAAGGGCCTGGAGCACCTTCCTGACATGCTCAATGTGGGAGGACCAGTCCTTGGAAAACACAAGTATGTCATCAAGGTACACTACAAGAAATACCCCCAGGTTGTCTCTTAAAATCTCATTTATGAAATTCTGGAAGACCGCGGGAGCATTACACAACCCAAAGGGCATGACGAGGTATTCGAAATGACCTTCGGGCGTGTTAAACGCAGTCTTACACTCATCCCCCTCTCTGATGCGGATAAGGTTATAAGCCCCCCGTAGATGAAACTTAGAGAAACATTGGGCCCCCTGAAGAGATCAGGAATCAAAGGAAGGGGATACTGGTTCCTTACAGTGACCTTATTCAAGTTTCAGTAATCGATGCACGCCTAAGACCACCATCCTTCTTCCCTAAGAAGAAGAAGCCAGCACCTACCGGAGAAGTAGAGGGGCGAATGTAACCCTTGGCCAGGCATTCCTGGAAATACTCTCTCATGGCTTCACGTTCGGGACAAGAGAGATTAAATATCCTACCCTTAGGGAGCTTAGCTCCTGGTACCAAATCGATTGCACAATCGTATTCTCTATGAGGAGGTAACACTTCGGAGGCCTTTTTAGAAAAAACATCAGCGAAGTCCTGAATAAACTCAAGTAGAGTGTTCACCTCCTCAGGGAGAGAAATAAACTTAACAGAAAAACATGACGTCATGCATTCATTACCCCATTTGGTAAGATCCCCAGTATTCCAGTTAAACGTGGGATTATGCATCGGCAACCAGGGAAGGCCTAAAATCAAATCGGACGATAATCCCTGCATCACCAGTACAGAGCACTGTTCCAAATGCATGGAGCCAACAAGGAGTTCAAAAACAGGGGTATGCTGCGTAAAATAACCATTAGCAAGTGGAGTGGAGTCGATACCCACTACCGGGACAGGTTTAGGCAAATCAATCAATGGCATAGCTAGAGACATAGCAAATTCCACAGACATAATATTAGCAGAAGACCCTGAATCCACGAAGGCAGTGGGTGAGACCTACCCTCAAAAGAGACCTGAAAGGGAAGCAAGATCTTATTAGGTTTCATATTTATGGGAAATACCTGTGCGCCCAAGTGACCTCCCCGATGCTCACTTAGGCGCGGAAGTTCTTCCGGCTGCTTATTCTTACGCCTAGGACAGTTGTTGACTAGATGCTTGTCTTCCCCACAGTAGAAGCAGAAACCATTCTTCCTGCGGAGCTCTCTACGTTGTTGGGGAGACACGGAGGCACCGAGTTGCATTGGTTCATCCGAGTTTTCCGTGGAAGAACGAAGCAACGGAACCTCGGGAGCCATCATGGAGGAGCCAGAGGAGAAGGCACAAAAACGTTCAAGTCGTCGTTCCCTGAGACGTCGGTCAAGACGTACCGCTAAAGCCATAACCTGATCTAGAGAGTCAGAAGAGCGATGGCTAACTAACAGGTCTTTCAGGGTGTTCGACAGACCCAATCTAAACTGGCACCTCAAGGCAGGGTCATTCCACCGAGAAGCTACACACCACTTCCTAAAGTCAGAACAGTACTCCTCAACAGGTCTCTTACCCTGACGTAAGGTCACCAGCTGACTCTCGGCAAAGGCAGTCTTGTCAGTCTCGTCATATATGAGCCCGAGAGCAGAAAAAAAAAGATCAACAGAGGAAAGTTCAGGGGCATCAGGAGCCAAGGAGAAGGCCCATTCTTGGGGCCCGTCCTGGAGCCGGGACATAATTATACCCACTCGCTGGCTGTCAGAACCTGAGGAGTGGGGCCTTAGACGGAAATAGAGCCTACAACTTTCCCGAAAGGAGAAAAAAGTCTTCCGGTCCCCTGAGAACCGGTCAGGCAACTTGAGGTGGGGTTCAAGAGGTGAGGTGGGGGGCACTACCAGGGTAGCAACATGCTAGTTGTCCCTCTGAGCCAGGGCTTGGACCTGTAGGGAGAGGCCCTGCATTTGCTGGGCCAGGGTCTCAAGGGGGCCCATAGTAGTGTCAGGGACCAGGGTAGAAAAGATATATGGGCCTGTGATTATGTAATGACGGGGTAGGGAGACAGACAGGTGAGCCCTGATCTAACCGCCACTCAGTCCCTGCCTACTTGCACGGCCCGTCCTAGGCGACGGCGTACAACTGGGCGACGGTCCCTACGCTCAATATGTGCATGACAGACAAACAGACAAGGCTACACAGAAGCTAAGGGAAATGGGGCAGTTGCCCACGGCAACACCGTGAGCAACAAGAGTAGTGAACAAGCCAAGTCAAACCAGGAGTGTACGAGGTACCAAATGCAGAGCAGGAGAGTAGTCAGTAAAGCCAGGGTCAATATGAAGCAGAGGTCAATAGTACAAGCAGCAGCAGCAGAGCCAGGAAACAGGCAGAATCACAGGCAAAGGAGGAGCAGGAAATGAAGGTATAAATAGACAGAGGGCGGGAGCTAGCTCCGTCTGGCCAGGCTGTGATAGGCTCTCCCACTTATCAGCCTCCCAGCCAGAGTGGTAGATGATCGAGTCACTCTATCAGACTTAGGAGCAGGTGCAGACTGATTAACCACGGGCGTCAACACAGAAGCTGTGTCTGGCAGATCCTTTACAATTACAGTACTGGACAGTTGTCCTGCAGCGAGGCAGGAAGTCCTAGCATCATAACTATGATGCTATGAGCCCGGCTCCCTGCAGTGTGTTCGGTCCGGGATTAGTGGGCAAAATACGTTCCGTCCATTACGGACGTAATGTGCTTGTGTGAATCCAGCCTGACGGTGCGGAAATACAAAGCAAGTACGCCCCTAAGCCTCTAGATTACTGGGGAGAAACAATGGCCTTTTAAAGGAATTGATACTAAACTCCATAAATAATACCAAAAGGGGAAAAAGCCCCACTAGTGACCCAGCCTTTCGCTAGCAAGCCATTAAAAGCAAATATTATTATGTTTATTATAAAATATAAACAGTGGGTAAGTAATAAAGTGGTTTTAACCTGATGTTTCTAGTGTTTATATTATACCATTTTCATGTATTATAACAATGACATATATCACATGCATTATTGAGAGAGCATAACGAGATAGCAGTCTGGACAATGAGCTTCAATGTGTACTTTAAATAACACCTAGCACAAGGTATATTAAAATTTGAAACAGCTCTAGTTTTCCCCCAATATGTTTTGCCGCCTCCGCAGCATTATTAAGGAACTGGGACACAAGCGTGTATGGCTAAACTTGAACTTATCTTCCACTGTGTTTAACTCATGGTCCTGGACATGGTTTAGTGGGTTACATACTACCTCCAGTTACTTCCAAAGATCTCAAATTTATCATCAGTTTACATTGCGACATAGAGACACCTGCTACTTCCTCGATCTGCATAACCTTACGTCTTGCCATTCTTGGTGTTGCAATTTCAATGTTGAGGAGTGTATGTGAATTTTTAATTTTTAACAATTTTACCAAATAAAATCTCTTTTTTATGGCCAGGAGAAGGGCCTAAAAAAGACCCCTCCACACACACTGTGCCCCCTGAACACAATTGTGTCATGCACTATGCCCAGGTGTCACACACTGTTCCCTTGAATACAATTGAGTCACACACTGTGCCCCCATTTCATACACTGTGCCCCTGAATAAAATCAATCAACCTTCTGATCTCCTATATAATGCTTTAGTATACTCAGTATGCCAAAGCATTACTGCTTGTCACTGTAAAACTGACAAAATTTATTAGTCCAAGTCTCTACAAGCCTGTAAACGGCCATGGCAGGGCAATGTCAACCAATCGGTGGATTGCGATTGCCTTCACAGACCGCCGATGGATGAAAGAGGGAGCCCCCTACCGCTGTCAAACCACTTAAATGCCACGGTCGCGAGGGCTTCCAGTTCCGACGCTGGCGATGCAGGATGCATGAGTCTGAGCTCCCGCTCCCGACTGACTGAAAGCCTGCTATAGCCGCTGAAGCGGCGAACATCGTGTTACGGACACCGGCCCCGCTGACACAGACTGCATGGAGAGATACCTCCTCCGGAGTGCCCAGAAACAAATTTTTATCTTCCAAGGAAGCAGAGGCAGCCGCTGAGAGGGGAGGTAAAGTGGCAGTGATTCCTGCCACTCCCCCCCCTGCTGTACTCACAAGAGGATGATCTGCCACAGCCACACTCACCGCTCGTAGCCCCGGCTGACTTTGTGCCAACTCCCACAACTGTTGATTATGTGGCCCGGGCACTGGAGGCAGCTAGATAGATAGCTCCAGACCTCCAGAAGGCGTTGGAAACCATTGTTCAAAATTCCTTTAACCGCATGCATGCGGATCTGGCGCAAATAACCACCAGAACGGGTGAACTACAACAGCGTATAACGCTGTTAGAAAACGAACGCTTGCAATCTACACTTAAAACCGTTCTGACTACTACAACCCAGCTGGGGGACAAGGTAGACGACCTGGAAAACCAATCCAGGAGGAGTAACTTGAATATTGTGGGTCTGAAAGAATTGGTTGCTCCTACTGATTTACAATGCCTGTGTGATAGGAACTTGCCGGAAGCCCTGGGTTTGCAACACCCATGCAGGGTGGAAAGAGCACACAGAGTGGGCCCGGATCCGAGACACCATCCGCCTTCTGATACCAGTCGACCACCCCCCCCTAGACAAGCCATGCTGAAGTTGCTTGATTATAATGACATGGTGGCCCTCATGAAAGCCTACAGCTGTCGATCTTGACCCATGGAGATTAGGGGCATGAAGGTGTTACTTTTCGAGGACTACTCAGTAGAGGTCGCCAAATGCCGCCGATCCTTTAGCAAGGTATGTACCGCTTTGTTCCAAGCTAAAAAAAAACCTATACCCTACAATACCCTGCTATCTTACGGAGGAAGCACTTTTGGAAAACGTACATGAGACACCCTCTACAACCCACATAACAAGGTCCGACACACAATGTACGTCGCAGTCCAAGTACCTCCGGACGTGGCCGGTCAGATGTTGGCCAGACTTGGTCGGAGGTTTTATTTTCATCACCTGGAAATGCTTGCAGAGAACGGTCTCTACGAAGAACGTACTCACCTAAACCACAGAGACGGCCAAGAGACCGCACCCGCTCTCCGTCTCCAGACTGAAGGATCTGCAGGGACATTTGGTCTTGTGAGGTAACCTCTGTGGACGCTGAAGGCCGTTAAAATGGTTAAATGGTAATTTCTCTGACTTTAACTATATGGCAGACTTTTATATAGTTTAATCTTAGAACGTTAATGTGTGATTGACATGTAAATTGTGGCAGGAGATTGGAGACTTCATTTTCTACTCTTTATTCTTTACTCTATTTGTCTTATCATTAGTATATGGTCTGGTGTTCCACTGGCTCATTGTATTTCTGTTCTATAGGTAGGGGAGGGTGGGGGAGGGAGAGGTATGTTCTGTTCCCCAGAAAAAAGTGAAGTCCAATTCCCCAATAGGGAGCTGTGTTATGCATACACTCGTCAAGGGCATTTTTTTTCTCAATGTCAGTTGATTTTGCACATGTTTTTACTTTCTATGCCTTGTGGTTTGACTAGCATATTTTAGGCCCTAATAACCAAGCAATTTTTTTTGTTTATCTACAATCGCATTCAAAGATCTATAACTTTTTTATTTTTCCGTTGACATAGCTGTATGAGGACTTGTTTTCTGCGTGATTAGTTGTAATTTTTAATGGCACCATTTTGGGGTACATATCATTTTTTGATTAACTTTTATTAACTTTTTTTGGAGGGGAAATATAAAAAAAACCTGAAATTCCATGATTGTTCAATGCTTTTTAAATTTACGCCGTTCACTGTGCGGCGTAAATAACATGCTACCTTTATTTTATGGGTCGGTGCGATTACTGCGATACCACATATGTAGAGGTTTTTTATGTTTTACTACTTTTGCACAATAAAAAAATCTTTTGAACTAAAATTATTTGTATTTGCATCGTCGCGTTCCAAGAGCCGTCATTTTTTTATTTTTCCGTCAATGTAGTGACATGAGAGCTTGTTTTTTGCGGTAAAAGACGTAGTTTTGATTGGTACTATTTTGGAATACATGGGACTTATTGATTAACTTTTAATTTGACTTTTTTTGGGGAGCAATGGAAAAAAATAGCAATTTCGCCATTGTTTTTTGCCGATTTTTACAGTGTTCATCTTGCAGTTTAAATTACATATTAGCTTTATTGTTTGGGTCATTATGGTTGCGGCGATACCATATATGTGTACTTTTATTTATTTTATATACTTTCACTAAATAAAACCACTTTTTATGGGGAAAAATGTTTTTATTTATTTTTTTACTGTAATTTTTATTAATAATTTTTATTTCACATTACTTACTTACTTTTTTAGTCCCACTAGGGGACTTTACTATGCGATCTTTAGATTGCTGCTATAATGCTTTGGTATACTTAGTATACCAAAGCATTATTGACTGTCAGTATAAAACTGACAGGCAATCTATTAGGTCCTAATAGGCCCAGGGCAGAACTGAGGGCTTTTATCAGGCCCCCAGCTGCCATGACTCCCCATTGGAGGCCCGCGATTGAATTTGCGGGCCGCCGATGGGTGACAGAGGTTAGTTCCCTTCCTCTGTAAACAAGTTAAATGCCTCGGTCGCTATTGACCACAGCATTTACCGGGTTAAACGGCTGCGATCAAAGTAAATTTCGAACGCGGCCTTTTGGAGCAGGAGCCTGGCTGTCATCCTACAGCCGAACACCCATGCAGGACTTCGACTGTGCCGCCGTGAAAAGGCGACGGCCTAGCCTAAAGCCTCTTATCTTAGCAGGGGCGTAGCTAAAGGCACATGGGCCCCGATGCAAAAATTCTTACTGCCCCCCCCCCACAAACTTCTCATGGCCGTCGGTCCGCGGCTTTCAGCTGCATCGCTGGGTCTCCTAAGTGACCCAACAATGCAGCACTAGCAGCCGGGGGCGTCACTAAGGCTGGGTTCACACACCCTATTTACGGACGTAATTCGGGCGTTTTAGCATTGAATTACGTCCGAAAATGCGGCTCACAAGCGTTGGCAAACATCTGCCCATTCATTTGAATGGGTCTTACGATGTTCTGCGCCGACGGTCATTTTTTTTACGCGCCGCTGCCAAAAGGCGGCACGTAAAAAAGACGCCCGCGTCAAAGAAGTGTCTGTCACTTCTTCAGACGTAAATGGAGCCGTTTTCCATGGACTCCATGGAAAAACAGCTCTAATTATGTCCGTAATGGACGCAGCGAAAGACGCCTGCATATGCCATTACGGCTGAAATTACGGAGCTGTTTTCTCCTGAAAACAGCACCGTAATTTCAGCCGTAACGGACGCTGCCGTGTGAACATACCCTCAGGGCCTAAAATGTCAGGGGAAATAGCCCCAATACATATGTGTCCGCCCCCAAAAAAATGTGTGTATATGAGATAGCATATCTATAGCACTACGACCCTATAAACTATGGATAGGATTAGATACAGTGGCTCAGCAGACAGTATCACACATGATAGGATTAGATACAGTGTCCCAGCAGACAGTATCACACATGATAGGATTAGATACAGTGGCTCAGCAGACAGTATCACACATGATAGGATTAGATACAGTGGCTCAGCAGACAGTACCACACATGATAGGATTAGATACAGTGGCTCAGAAGGCAGTATCACACATGATAGGATTAGATACAGTGGCTCAGCAGACGGTATCACACATGATCGGATTAGATATAGGGCCCAGCAGACAGTATCACACAAGATACGATTAGATACAGGGCCCAGCAGACAGTATCACACATGATTGGATTAGATACACAGCTCAGCAGACAGTATCACACATGATTGGATTAGATACAGGGCCCAGCTCGCTGACATTGCGTCTCCAGCGCTGGACCCAGGATAGGTAAGAATAATAATTTTGCTTCTTTATGTGTTACTGATTATTTTTGTGTGTTTGTGTTTTTTTACAGGTTCGGTTGTTGGACTTCGGATTCGAGGACTTCAATGACGGCGTTTTTTTTATTCTCAATAAAATGGTCAATTAGGGTTGTGTTTTTTTATTTCAATAAAATATTTTTTCTATGTGCTTGTATCTTTTTAAACTTTATTATCACCGCCTTAGTAATGGCTGCTGGCTGATTGACAGCCTCCATTACTAAGGCGAGGCTTAATGTTAGCCGGTGCAGAGGCTACACTAACCCCCATTATTACCCCGGTACCCACCGCCACCAGGAGTACTGGGAAGAACCGGGTATGAACCAGTACCCGATCATCTGTAGTGACGGGCAGGCACCGGGGTGGCCGCAGGCTGGTAGTATTAGGCTGGGGAAGGCCAAAAACAGTGGCCCTTCCCACCCTTGTAATGCTGCCTGCTGCTGCTGTGTTGTATCTGGCTGGTTATGAAAATTGGGGGGGACCCCACATCGTTCTTTCCAATTATTATTATTTTTTTTTTTTTAAATGACGTGGGGTCCCCCCCATTTTTCATAACCAGCCAGATACAATAAAGCAGCAGCAGTAGCCTAGCATCACCAGGGTAGGAAGGGCCACTGTTTTTGGCCTTTCCCCTCCTGATAATACCAGCCTGCGGCCACCCCAGTGGCCGACCATCACTACAGATGGTCAGGTACTGGATGGTACCCGGCTCTTCCCAGCACCCCTGGTGGCGGTGGGTACCGGGGTGATAAAGGGGGTTAGTGTTAGCCTCTGCATCGGCTAACACTAAGCCCCGCCTTAGCAATGGATGCTGTCAATCACCTATCCTATCCAAAGCCGTTAACTCTGTGTTGCTGGGCCTGCCTTGGCCACGACTACATGCCCCAGTAGAAAAAAGAAGGGGGAGAGGGGTCCTCCAGCTCACCTGATACGTTGCTTTGTATCGTTGACAGCGCACGAGTCCTCGTGTCGGCACACGATGTATAGACAGCAAAGGTAGAGGGAATTGGATCCAGCGCTACTTTCGGTAAAATGGAAACTGTTTCCAAGTTTTATTCAGTCATTGTTTAAGAAGGATCCATAGATTGGAATCCTGGTGTCCAAGAAGGGATATCAATCCAAAAAGGAGGAGCCTACGCGTTTCAGACGTCTCGTGCATCCTTAGTCATGGCTGTTGTTAGTTTAAACTGAGAGGCCCTGTTAATTTATATGTTCCGTAAGACAGGTGTGCTCTGATTACTTTCCAGGTCACGTGGGGTCCCTAGAATACAAACAGGAAGTAGTAGAATTTGCATCGGCCGTGTTTTACTAGGAATGTGCCACTCGTCTCACCGTGACTGGTAAGATTGCAAAAACCGGGGAGAGACCTGATCTTTTGAATAACTTTTCTTCTGTTTGGGAGAAGATCTTATTTATATTATATATTTTTGTTAATCTGTTCTGCAGTCACCCGTGTCTTAGAGTCTTAATTGTGTTTCAGGTCACGTGGAACCTCAAGACCGTAGCCAAGCGGTGAAGGAGTTTGCATCGGCTGTATTTACCTACAGTTACACGACACATCTTGCCGTGACTGGTGAGTAAAAAATGAAAGAACAGCAGAGAGGTGTACTTCTTAAATAGCTTTTTTCATATACAGAGATTGTTTTTAATTTTATGTTGTACTGTATCTATTTCTATTTGGCTGTTCGTAAATTGCAACAAGTGTCTTAGTACACATTTGCTTATAATTCATGTTGTACTGTTTTGGGCAATCAGTTACTTGTTTTGGATTTAAAGTCTAGAGTGAAAAAAGGTTGTGAAAAGGGAAGGAAAAGAAAATGACTAAAATTGTATATATGTATTTTTTACATGTCAAAAAGCAAATATTATGCATGTAAATAGTGGTTTAAAAATATTATTGAAACGACATGGAGAGGCTGATTCTATGTGAAGCCCTTCTTTTATATTTGTCATATAAGGAATGTATGCTTTTTAATTTTAAGAAGAGAATATATAGTATACCATTGTTGTTCAAGTATGGCATTTTTTAGTACTGGAACATTAGTTCCTTTTTCAGGTTGAGACCATCAGGGACTCGTGTTTTGAGTCTGTAGATCCAATATGCTTCCCTTAAATGAGTCTTGTGTTTTAAATCGCCTCCTCTTTTTGATGGATGAATTTTTTCTATTGCGTAACATTGTAGAGTTTTTGTTGCTCTATTATGGTGGTGGATTAAATGTTTTGCCGCATTTGAAGTATTAATGATGTTCGGGTTTCTCACATAGCTAAGATATTCTAGAATTCTGGTCTTAAGTTTTCGGTTGGTACATCCTACATATTTTAAATGACATTCTGTACATTCTATTATGTATATGACCGATTCGGTATTGCAGTTTATATAGTTATGTATTGAAAACGTGTCTGAGTTAGCAGAGTTACAAAAAGTTTTTGTAGGGTAGGCGTAGGAGCATACTTTGCAGGGATGTTGTCCGCATTTATAGAACCCCTTGCTTTCTAACCATGTTGTTTTGGTTTCATTTGATGTGAATAAAGATGGAGACAGGAGACTACCTAGGGAAGGCGCTTTTCTGGCTACTACTCTACAACCTCCTTTGAGAATGGATCGTAGGCTATCATCTTCCATGAGGATGGGTAAATATCTATTCACCATTTGTTTGATTTCTGGAAATTGGTTGCTTTGTTGAAGAACTAGCGTAGGTTGATTAAGGTCAGATTGGTTGGTTTTGTTTGATTGTTCGAGTAGATGAGCTCTGGGTGTCTTGGCAGTAATGTCATGCGCTCTGTTAAGTGACCAAACCGGGTAGCCTCTGTTTGGGAGCCTTGTTTTGATTTGTTTTTGTTCTATGGTGTATTGTTTATGTTAGGTACAGTTCCTTTTAGCTCGATACATTTCTCCAACGGGGATCGCCATAATTGTTTTTTTTGAGTGATTACTTTTGGCATGTAGTATGGTGTTTGCAAATGTGGGTTTACGGTGTGTTTGTGTTGTTATGACTTTCTCTTCCACTCCGTTTAATTCTAGATCCAAGAATGTGATTTTTGATTTGTCAAAGCTGTATGTAAATTTGAGATTATATGGATTTTGATTCAAAAATTCTGCAAAAATGGGGACGGCGTTGGTGTCTCCTTTCCATATGAATAGAAGATCATCAATGTATCTTCCATACCACTCTATATGGTCACCAAATGGGTTATTGCAAGAAAAAATGTACAGTTCCTCCCACCATGCCATAACTAGGTTTGCTATCGAGGGAGAAAATTTTGCTCCCATGGAAACACCTTTTAACTGCAGATAATATTTTCCATCGAACTGGAAGTAGTTATGTGTCATTAAGAACATGAGCACATCTAAAATATAGGTTTGGAATTCTTTATTATAGGTGCTATGTGTAGACAGGTGATTTTTTAAAGCAGCGTATGCAACTTGGTGTGGGATGGATGTATATAGAGAGACCACATCGCATGTCAACCAAATATAATTTTTATTCCAAACTTTGTTGTTTAGGGAGTTTAAGACATTTTTTGTGTCTTTCAAAAAGCCAGGTGTTTTTTGGGCTAAGGGTTGCAGCAAAGTGTCAAGCCATTCTGATAATCTTTCTAGTATAGAGCCAATTCCTGAAACGATTGGTCGCATTGGTGGGGGATTAATCTGTTTGTGTATTTTTGGGAGAGTGTGTATAATAGGTATAATTGGTTGCTCGATATATATATAGTCTAGCTGTTTTTGGTTGATAAAACCTCCATTTAGACCTTCATGTAGTAGTCTTTTCATTAGGGTTTGTATTTTTTCTGTGGGATTTTTTTCAAGTTTTTGGTAAGTATTTTCATCCGACAGCATGTTTAGTATTGATTTTTTATAGTCCTGTTTATTCATCACTGCAATGCCACCTCCCTTGTCTGACATTTTGATAATTAGTTCTTTATTATCTTTCAATGATTTGACTGCTTTTTTAAGACGGGTGGGAATATTGGATTCATGTTTTTTGTTATTATTTTTAACTCCTTAATGACCGGGCCATTTTGCACGTTAATGACCAAGGATTGTTTTTTCACGGTCGCATTCCAAGAGTCGTAACTGTTTTTGTATTCCGTCTATATAGCCGTATTAGGGCTTGTTTTTTGCGGGACGAGTTGTATTTTGTAATTGTACCCTTTTTAGATGCTTATAATATATCGATTAACTTTTATTAACTTTATTTTAGGAGAGAATTGAAAATCAGCAGCTATTCCAGCATTGATTTTCACGTTACAAATTTACGCCGTTTACTATGCAGCGTAAATAACATGTTCACTTTATTCTATGGGTTGGCACGATTACGGGTATACCAAATATGTAAGGGTTTTATATGTTTTTCCTACGTTTGTACAATAAAAAGCCTTTTAGAAAAAAATTACTTGTTTTTGCATCGCCGCATTCCAAGAGCCGTAACGTTTTTATTTTTCCGTCAATGTGGCCGTATTGGGGCTTGATTTTTGCGGGCCAATGTGTAGTTTTCATTAGTACTATTTTGGGGTACATAGGACTTATAGATTAATTTTTATTTAATTTTTTATGGGGGGAATGGGAGAAAAGAGAGAATTTTGCCGTTGTTTTTTGCGTTTTTTTTGGACGCCGTTCATCCGGCGGTTTAATTAATGTGTTCATTTTATTGTTCAAGTTGTTACGATCGTGGCGATACCATATATGTGTATGTGTGATTTGTTTTGACACTTTTACTAAATAAAACCACTTTTTATTTGATTTTCACTGTAATTATTATTATTTTTTTTTTCAGCAACTTTATTTAACTGATTGCCATTTTTTTTTTTAGTCCCACCAGGGGACTTCACTATGCGATGTGCCGATCGCATATATAATGCTTTGGTATACTTAGTATACCAAAGCATTATTGCCTGTCAGTGTAAAACTGACAGGCAATCTGTTAGGCGATGCCTCCGACATCGCCTAACAGGCAGATGCTGAAGGCAGACCTGGGGGTCTTTGTTAGACCCCCCGCTGCCATGGAAACCCGACGGCGACCCGCGATTTGTTTGCGGAGGCGCAGATGGGGTGACAGAGGGAGCTCCCTCCCTCTGTCAAACACATCAGATGCCGCTGTCACTATTGACAGCGGCATTTAATGGGTTAAACTGCTGGAATCGGACCCTGCTTCGATTCCGGCAGTTGCAGCAGGAGCCAGGCTGTGTATAACAGCCGTGCTCCTGCCGCTGATCGCGTGGGTACAGTCTCAGTACCCACGCCATCACAGGACGGATATATCCGTCCTCCTGCGCGAACTAGCAGCTGCTGAGGACGGATATATCCGTCCTTCGGCGTTAAGAGGTTAAGTCTATCCGCTAAATCTTGTAGTTCCTTCTCAATCACAATTTGGTACTGGTCCATGGATTCTGTTCGTGAGTTGATAGGGTAAAATTTTGAATTAGACGTGACAAAATTGGTAGCAGTATTGACTGTCTGGTCTGGGTTTTCCGTGCAAAGACTTTCCAGGCATGTTATTGTTTTAAGTTCTTGGAAAGAAAAGTTGGTTTGGATTTGATGTTTTTCTTTGTGTGATCCTTTCAAGACTTCAGTTATGGTGGAGGGTAGCACGGTTGTGTTGGTGTCTTCTGGATTTGTTGTTTCAAGTGTGAGAAAGTGCTTTTTGACAGTCAGGGTTCGAATGAACTTGTTAATGTCTAATAAGGTGTTAAAGAGGTCGAAGTTGTTGTTTGGGGCAAAATTGAGGCCTAATGCTAATGCTTCAACTTGTGCTGTCGTTAATGGGGTAGAAGACAGGTTGACAACGTTCAGATTTAATGATGTTGAAACTTCCGGGATCGGAGGCGGCGGCTGTGATCTTGGTCTAGTCGATTTGTGCTTCCTACCGCCCCTCCTTCCTCGTTTTTTGACATATGTGCAATATTCTCTTGTCTGTACTTAGATTGGGGGCGTGATCTTGTATTTTTTTCCTTGGAGTATCCATCTACTGAGTCTGGTTCTGTCGAACTGAAGCTAACTCTATTAGATATATCTCTGTATCTTTTTTGTTGTTGGTTGCGATTTTTGAGTATAGGTTTAGGTCTGGTATAATTCCTTTCTCTTTTGTTCCAGTTATAAATTTCATTGTTTGTATAATCACGTGTATCCCTTTGAAATTTCGTCTTCTTAGTTTCTGCTATGGAGCGGTCCAATTTGTCAATGAAGAGTGACGTGCGGGTGTCAATTTGAAAAAATGTCGGTGAGCTGGAAAAGGTATCTAATTGTGTTCTAATTTCAGATATTCTCGTTTCTAGTTCTGTCAATTTTGTTTCTTCTTGTTTTGTGATTAATTTCATTCGTTTTATAGAGCAGTCTGATAAAGTCTGGTTCCATTCTTGTTGGAAGTCTTCTGAATAGATAAAGGTGGGTATCTTCCTTAGTCTCAGGCCTCTTGGGATCATATCTTTGGAGATATAGTTTTTCAAAGTGGTGAGATCCCACCAGATTTTTGCTTGCTGTGCCATATATTTTTCTAGGCTATAAAAGAGATCTTCCATATCCTGATTGCATTCTTTCATGTTGTCAGTATTGCCAAAAACTTTTTCAGCTAGTTCTGCACTCGTTAGTTGTATCTCATGTGCCATGTTTGAAGTTTTATAGATTTATTTATTTACTATAGCATAGAAAAAACACAGTCTCCAATGTAGTTGAAAAATAGTGGGTTAAAATCAATAGTAGTAATTTTTTAGCCAAGATATTATTTATATTGCATTTATAGGTAATTAATTTTCCTTGTTACCTTGATGAAGCAGACTTTATATGTAAACCTCCTTGTGCACCATTTAACTGCAAGATATTCGTGAATGTGTTAATATGGTGGAACACCTTAAATCTTGGTAGGATATTTGAAATATGAGCACGTGAGGAGAAAAAAACCGAGTATATTATAGAAAAAAGAAGGGGGAGAGGGATCCTCCAGCTCACCTGATACGTTGCTTTGTATCGTTGACAGCGCACGAGTCCTCGTGTCGGCACACGATGTATAGACAGCAAAGGTAGAGGGAATTGGATCCAGCGCTACTTTCGGTAAAATGGAAACTGTTTCCAAGTTTTATTCAGTCATTGTTTAAGAAGGATCCATAGATTGGAATCCTGGTGTCCAAGAAGGGATATCAATCCAAAAAGGGGGAGCCTACGCGTTTCAGACGTCTCGTGCGTCCTTAGTCATGGCTGTTGTTGGTTTAAACTGAGAGGCCCTGTTAATTTATATGTTCCGTAAGACAGGTGTGCTCTGATTGCGTTCCAGGTCACGTGGGGTCCCTGGAACGCTAACAGGAAGTAGTAGAATTTGCATCGGCCGTGTTTTACTAGGAATGTGCCACTAGTCTCACCGTGACTGGTAAGTAAGATTGCAAAAACGTGGGAGAGACCTGATCTTTTGTATAACTTTTCTTCTGTTTGGGAGAAGATCTTATTTATATTATATATTTTTGTTAATCTGTTCTGCAGTCACCCGTGTCTTTAGAGTCTTAATTGTGTTTCAGGTCACGTGGAACCTTAAGACCGTAGCCAAGAGGTGAAGGAGTTTGCATCGGCTGTATTTACCTACAGTTACACGACATATCTTGCCGTGACTGGTGAGTAAAAAATGAAAGAACAGCAGAGAGGTGTACTTCTTAAATAGCTTTTTTCATATACAGAGATTGTTTTTAATTTGATGTTGTACTGTATCTATTTCTATTTGGCTGTTCGTAAATTGCAACAGGTGTCTTAGTACACATTTGTTTATAATTCATGTTGTATTGTTTTGGGCAATCAGTTACTTGTTTTGGATTTAAAGTCTAGAGTGAAAAAAGGTTGTGAAAAGGGAAGGAAAAGAAAATGACTAAAATTGTATATATGTATTTTTTACATGTCAAAAAGCAAATATTATGCATGTAAATAGTGGTTTAAAAATATTATTGAAACGACTTGGAGAGGCTGATTCTATGTGAAGCTCTTCTTTTATATTTGTCATATAAGGAATGTATGCTTTTTAATTTTAAGAAGAGAATATATAGTATACCATTGTTGTTCAAGTATGGCATTTTTTAGTACAGGAACATTAGTTCCTTTTTCAGGTTGAGACCATCAGGGACTCGTGTTTTGAGTCTGTAGATCCAATATGCTTCCCTTAAATGAGTCTTGTGTTTTAAATCGCCTCCTCTTTTTGATGGATGAATTTTTTCTATTGCGTAACATTGTAGAGTTTTTGTTGCTCTATTATGGTGGTGGATGAAATGTTTTGCCGCATTTGAAGTATTAATGATGTTCGGGTTTCTCACATAGCTAAGATGTTCTAGAATTCTGGTCTTAAGTTTTCGGTTGGTACATCCTACATATTTTAAATGACATTCTGTACATTCTATTATGTATATGACCGATTCGGTATTGCAGTTTATATAGTTATGTATTGAAAACGTGTCTGAGTTAGCAGAGTTACAAAGAGTTTTTGTAGGGTAGGCGTAGGAGCATACTTTGCAGGGATGTTGTCCGCATTTATAGATCCCCTTGCTTTCTAACCTTGTTGTTTTGGTTTCATTTGATGTGAATAAAGATGGAGACAGGAGACTACCTAGGGAAGGCGCTTTTCTGGCTACTACTCTACATCCTCCTTTGAGAATGGATCATAGGCTATCATCTTCCATGAGGATGGGTAAATATCTATTCACCATTTGTTTGATTTCTGGAAATTGGTTGCTTTGTTGAAGAACTAGCGTAGGTTGATTAAGGTCAGATTGGTTGGTTTTGTTTGATTGTTCGAGTAGATGAGCTCTGGGTGTCTTGGCAGTAATGTCATGCGCTCTGTTAAGTGACAAAACCGGGTAGCCTCTGTTTGGGAGCCTTGTTTTGATTTGTTTTTGTTCTATGGTGTATTGTTTATGTGAGCTACAGTTCCTTTTAGCTCGATACATTTCTCCAACGGGAAACGCCATAATTGTTTTTTTTTGAGTGATTACTTTTGGCATGTAGTATGGTGTTTGCAGATGTGGGTTTACGGTGTGTTTGTGTTGTTATGACTTTCTCTTCCACTCCGTTTAATTCTAGATCCAAGAATATGATTTTTGATTTGTCAAAGCTGTATGTAAATTTGAGATTATATGGATTTTGATTCAAAAATTCTGCAAAAATGGGGACGGCGTTGGTGTCTCCTTTCCATATGAATAGAAGATCATCAATGTATCTTCCATACCACTCTATATGGTCACCAAATGGGTTATTGCAAGAAAAAATTTACAGTTCCTCCCACCATGCCATAACTAGGTTTGCTATCGAGGGAGAACATTTTGCTCCCATGGAAACACCTTTTAACTGCAGATAATATTTTCCATCGAACTGGAAGTAGTTATGTGTCATTAAGAACATGAGCACATCTAAAATATAGGTTTGGAATTCTTTATTATAGGTGCTATGTGTAGACAGGTGATTTTTTAAAGCAGCGTATGCAACTTGGTGTTGGATGGATGTATATAGAGAGACCACATCGCATGTCAACCAAATATAATTTTTATTCCAAACTTTGTTGTTTAGGGAGTTTAAGACATTTTTTGTGTCTTTCAAAAAGCCATGTGTTTTTTGGGCTAAGGGTTGCAGCAAAGTGTCAAGCCATTCTGATAATCTTTCTAGTATAGAGCCAATTCCTGAAACGATTGGTCGCATTGGTGGGGGATTAATCTGTTTGTGTATTTTTGGGAGAGCGTGTATAATAGGTGTAATTGGTTGCTCGATATATATATAGTCTAGCAGTTTTTGGTTGATAAAAACTCCATTTAGACATTCATGTAGTAGTCTTTTCATTAGGGTTTGTATTTTTTCTGTGGGATTTTTTTCAAGTTTTTGGTAAGTATTTTCATCCAACAGCATGTTTAGTATTGATTTCTTATAGTCCTGTTTATTCATCACTGCAATGCCACCTCCCTTGTCTGACATTTCGATAATTAGTTCTTTATTATCTTTCAATGATTTGACTGCTTTTTTAAGACGGGTGGGAATATTGGATTCATGTTTTTTGTTATTATTTTTAAGTCTATCCGCTAAATCTTGTAGTTCCTTCTCAATCACAATTTGGTACTGGTCCATGGATTCTGTTCGTGAGTTGATAGGGTAAAATTTTGAATTAGACGTGACAAAATTGGTAGCAGTATTGACTGTCTGGTCTGGGTTTTCCGTGCAAAGACTTTCCAGGCATGTTATTGTTTTAAGTTCTTGGAAAGAAAAGTTGGTTTGGATTTGATGTTTTTCTTTGTGTGATCCTTTCAAGACTTCAGTTATGGTGGAGGGTAGCACAGTTGTGTTGGTGTCTTCTGGATTTGTTGTTTCAAGTGTGAGAAAGTGCTTTTTGACAGTCAGGTTTCGAATGAACTTGTTAATGTCTAATAAGGTGTTAAAGAGGTCGAAGTTGTTGTTTGGGGCAAAATTGAGGCCTAATCCTAATGCTTCAACTTGTGCTGTCGTTAATGGGGTAGATGACAGGTTGACAACGTTCAGATTTAATGATGTTGAAACTTCCGGGATCGGAGGCGGCGGCTGTGATCTTGGTCTAGTCGATTTGTGCTTCCTACCGCCCCTCCTTCCTCGTTTTTTGACATATGTGCAATATTCTCTTGTCTGTACTTAGATTGGGGGCGTGATCTTGTATTTTCTTCCTCGGAGTATCCATCTACTGAGTCTGTTTCTGTCGAACTGAAGCTAACTCTATTAGATATATCTCTGTATCTTTTTTGTTGTTGGTTGCGATTTTTGAGTATAGGTTTAGGTCTGGTATAATTCCTTTCTCTTTTGTTCCAGTTATAAATTTCATTATTTGTATAATCACGTGTATCCCTTTGAAATTTCAT
This sequence comes from Rhinoderma darwinii, assembly GCF_050947455.1. Taxonomy (NCBI): domain Eukaryota; kingdom Metazoa; phylum Chordata; class Amphibia; order Anura; family Rhinodermatidae; genus Rhinoderma; species Rhinoderma darwinii. Next base: position 178,871,502 of record NC_134689.1, on the reverse strand, counting down.
CTTCTTAGTTTCTGCTATGGAGCGGTCCAATTTGTCAATGAAGAGTGACGTGCGGGTGTCAATTTGAAAAAATGTCGGTGAGCTGGAAAAGGTATCTAATTGTGTTCTAATTTCAGATATTCTCGTTTCTAGTTCTGTCAATTTTGTTTCTTCTTGTTTTGTGATTAATTTCATTAGTTTTATAGAGCAGTCTGATAAAGTCTGGTTCCATTCTTGTTGGAAGTCTTCTGAATAGATAAAGGTGGGTATCTTCCTTAGTCTCAGGCCTCTTGGGATCATATCTTTGGAGATATAGTTTTTCAAAGTGGTGAGATCCCACCAGATTTTTGCTTGCTGTGCCATATATTTTTCTAGGCTATAAAAGAGATCTTCCATATCCTGATTGCATTCTTTCATGTTGTCAGTATTGCCAAAAACTTTTTCGGCTAGTTCTGCTCTCGTTAGTTGTATCTCATGTGCCATGTTTGAAATTTTATAGATTTATTTATTTACTATAGCATAGAAAAAACACAGTCTCCAATGTAGTTGAAAAATAGTGGGTTAAAATCAATAGTAGTAATTTTTTAGCCAAGATATTATTTATATTGCATTTATAGGTAATTAATTTTCCTTGTTACCTTGATGAAGCAGACTTTATATGTAAACCTCCTTGTGCACCATTTAACTGCAAGATATTCGTGCATGTGTTAATATGGTGGAACACCTTAAATCTTGGTAGGATATTTGAAATATGAGCACGTGAGGAGAAAAAACTGAGTATATTATAGAAAAAAGAAGGGGGAGAGGGATCCTCCAGCTCACCTGATACGTTGCTTTGTATCGTTGACAGCGCACGAGTCCTCGTGTCGGCACACGATGTATAGACAGCAAAGGTAGAGGGAATTGGATCCAGCGCTACTTTCGGTAAAATGGAAACTGTTTCCAAGTTTTATTCAGTCATTGTTTAAGAAGGATCCATAGATTGGAATCCTGGTGTCCAAGAAGGGATATCAATCCAAAAAGGGGGAGCCTACGCGTTTCAGACGTCTCGTGCGTCCTTAGTCATGGCTGTTGTTGGTTTAAACTGAGAGGCCCTGTTAATTTATATGTTCCGTAAGACAGGTGTGCTCTGATTGCGTTCCAGGTCACGTGGGGTCCCTGGGACGCAAACAGGAAGTAGTAGAATTTGCATCGGCCGTGTTTTACTAGGAATGTGCCACTCGTCTCACCGTGACTGGTAAGTAAGATTGTAAAAACGGGGGAGAGACCTGATCTTTTGTATAACTTTTCTTCTGTTTGGGAGAAGATCTTATTTATATTATATATTTTTGTTAATCTATTCTGCAGTCACCCGTGTCTTAGAGTCTTAATTGTGTTTCAGGTCACGTGGAACCTCAAGACCGTAGCCAAGAGGTGAAGGAGTTTGCATCGGCTGTATTTACCTACAGTTACACGACATATCTTGCCGTGACTGGTGAGTAAAAAATGAAACAACAGCAGAGAGGTGTACTTCTTAAATAGCTTTTTTCATATACAGAGATTGTTTTTAATTTTATGTTGTACTGTAGCTATTTCTATTTGGCTGTTCGTAAATTGCAATAGGTGTCTTAGTACACATTTGCTTATAATTCATGTTGTACTGTTTTGGGCAATCAGTTACTTGTTTTGGATTTAAAGTCTATAGTGAAATAAGGTTGTGAAAAGGGAAGGAAAAGAAAATGACTAAAATTGTATATATGTATTTTTTACATGACAAAAAGCAAATATTATGCATGTAAATAGTGGTTTAAAAATATTATTGAAACGACTTGAAGAGGATGATTCTATGTGAAGCTCTTCTTTTATATTTGTCATATAAGGAATGTATGCTTTTTAATTTTAAGAAGAGAATATATAGTATACCATTGTTGTTCAAGTATGGAATTTTTTAGTACTGGAACATTAGTTCCTTTTTCAGGTTGAGACCATCAGGGACTCGTGTTTTGAGTCTGTAGATCCAATATGCTTCCCTTAAATGAGTCTTGTGTTTTAAATCGCCTCCACTTTTTGATGGATGAATTTTTTCTATTGCGTAACATTGTAGAGTTTTTGTTGCTCTATTATGGTGGTGGATGAAATGTTTTGCCGCATTTGAAGTATTAATGATGTTCGGGTTTCTCACATAGCTAAGATGTTCTAGAATTCTGGTCTTAAGTTTTCGGTTGGTACATCCTACATATTTTAAATGACATTCTGTACATTCTATTATGTATATGACCGATTCGGTATTGCAGTTTATATAGTTATGTATTGAAAACGTGTCTGAGTTAGCAGAGTTACAAAAAGTTTTTGTAGGGTAGGCGTAGGAGCATACTTTGCAGGGATGTTGTCCGCATTTATAGAACCCCTTGCTTTCTAACCATGTTGTTTTGGTTTCATTTGATGTGAATAAAGATGGAGACAGGAGACTACCTAGGGAAGGCGCTTTTCTGGCTACTACTCTACATCCTCCTTTGAGAATGGATCGTAGGCTATCATCTTCCATGAGGATGGGTAAATATCTATTCACCATTTGTTTGATTTCTGGAAATTGGTTGCTTTGTAGAAGAACTAGCGTAGGTTGATTAAGGTCAGATTGGTTGGTTTTGTTTGATTGTTCGAGTAGATGAGCTCTGGGTGTCTTGGCAGTAATGTCATGCGCTCTGTTAAGTGACCAAACCGGGTAGCCTCTGTTTGGGAGCCTTGTTTTGATTTGTTTTTGTTCTATGGTGTATTGTTTATGTGAGGTACAGTTCCTTTTAGCTCGATACATTTCTCCAACGGGGATCGCCATAATTGTTTTTTTTGAGTGATTACTTTTGGCATGTAGTATGGTGTTTGCAGATGTGGGTTTACGGTGTGTTTGTGTTGTTATGACTTTCTCTTCCACTCCGTTTAATTCTAGATCCAAGAATATGATTTTTGATTTGTCAAAGCTGTATGTAAATTTGAGATTATATGGATTTTGATTCAAAAATTCTGCAAAAATGGGGACGGCGTTGGTGTCTCCTTTCCATATGAATAGAAGATCATCAATGTATCTTCCATACCACTCTATATGGTCACCAAATGGGTTATTGCAAGAAAAAATGTACAGTTCCTCCCACCATGCCATAACTAGGTTTGCTATCGAGGGAGAAAATTTTGCTCCCATGGAAACACCTTTTAACTGCAGATAATATTTTCCATCGAACTGGAAGTAGTTATGTGTCATTAAGAACATGAGCACATCTAAAATATAGGTTTGGAATTCTTTATTATAGGTGCTATGTGTAGACAGGTGATTTTTTAAAGCAGCGTATGCAACTTGGTGTGGGATGGATGTATATAGAGAGACCACATCGCTTGTCAACCAAATATAATTTTTATTCCAAACTTTGTTGTTTAGGGAGTTTAAGACATTTTTTGTGTCTTTCAAAAAGCCAGGTGTTTTTTGGGCTAAGGGTTGCAGCAAAGTGTCAAGCCATTCTGATAATCTTTCTAGTATAGAGCCAATTCCTGATACGATTGGTCGCATTGGTGGGGGATTAATCTGTTTGTGTATTTTTGGGAGAGCGTGTATAATAGGTATATTTGGTTGCTCGATATATATATAGTCTAGCTGTTTTTGGTTGATAAAACCTCCATTTAGACCTTCATGTAGCAGTCTTTTCATTAGGGTTTGTATTTTTTCTGTGGGATTTTTTTCAAGTTTTTGGTAAGTATTTTCATCCGACAGCATGTTTAGTATTGATTTCTTATAGTCCTGTTTATTCATCACTGCAATGCCACCTCCCTTGTCTGACATTTTGATAATTAGTTCTTTATTATCTTTCAATGATTTGACTGCTTTTTTAAGACGGGTGGGAATATTGGATTCATGTTTTTTGCTATTATTTTTAAGTCTATCCGCTAAATCTTGTAGTTCCTTCTCAATCACATTTTGGAACTGGTCCATGGATTCTGTTCGTGAGTTGATAGGGTAAAATTTTGAATTAGACGTGACAAAATTGGTAGCAGTATTGACTGTCTGGTCTGGGTTTTCCGTGCAAAGACTTTCCAGGCATGTTATTGTTTTAAGTTCTTGGAAAGAAAAGTTGGTTTGGATTTGATGGTTTTTTTTGTGTGATCCTTTCAAGACTTCAGTTATGGTGGAGGGTAGCACGGTTGTGTTGGTGTCTTCTGGATTTGTTGTTTCAAGTGTGAGAAAGTGCTTTTTGACAGTCAGGTTTCGAATGAACTTGTTAATGTCTAATAAGGTGTTAAAGAGGTCGAAGTTGTTGTTTGGGGCAAAATTGAGGCCTAATGCTAATGCTTCAACTTGTGCTGTCGTTAATGGGGTAGAAGACAGGTTGACAACGTTCAGATTTAATGATGTTGAAACTTCCGGGATCGGAGGCGGTGGCTGTGATCTTGGTCTAGTCGATTTGTGCTTCCTACCGCCCCTCCTTCCTCGTTTTTTGACATATGTGCAATATTCTCTTGTCTGTAGTTAGATTGGGGGCGTGATCTTGTATTTTCTTCCTTGGAGTAGCCATCTACTGAGTCTGGTTCTGTCGAATTGAAGCTAACTCTATTAGATATATCTCTGTATCTTTTTTGTTGTTGGTTGCGATTTTTGAGTATAGGTTTAGGTCTGGTATAATTCCTTTCTCTTTTGTTCCAGTTATAAATTTAATTGTTTGTATAATCACGTGTATCCCTTTGAAATTTCGTCTTCTTAGTTTCTGCTATGGAGCGGTCCAATTTGTCAATGAAGAGTGACGTGCGGGTGTCAATTTGAAAAAATGTCGGTGAGCTAGAAAAGGTATCTAATTGTGTTCTAATTTCAGATATTCTCGTTTCTAGTTCTGTCAATTTTGTTTCTTCTTGTTTTGTGATTAATTTCATTAGTTTTATAGAGCAGTCTGATAAAGTCTGGTTCCATTCTTGTTGGAAGTCTTCTGAATAAAATTTTCTCCCTCGATAGCAAACCTAGTTATGGCATGGTGGGAGGAACTGTACATTTTTTCTTGCAATAACCCATTTGGTGACCATTTAGAGTGGTATGGAAGATACATTGATGATCTTCTATTCATATGGAAAGGGGACCCCAACGCCATCCCCATTTTTGCAGAATTTTTGAATCAAAATCCATATAATCTCAAATTTACATACAGCTTTGACAAATCAAAAATCATATTCTTGGATCTAGAATTAAACGGAGTGGAAGAGAAAGTCATAACAACACAAACACACCGTAAACCCACATCTGCAAACACCATACTACATGCCAAAAGTAATCACTCAAAAAAAACAATTATGGCGATCCCCGTTGGAGAAATGTATCGAGCTAAAAGGAACTGTACCTCACATAAACAATACACCATAGAACAAAAACAAATCAAAACAAGGCTCCAAAACAGAGGCTACCCGGTTTGGTCACTTAACAGAGCGCATGACATTACTGCCAAGACACCCAGAGCTCATCTACTCGAACAATCAAACAAAACCAACCAATCTGACCTTAATCAACCTACGCTAGTTCTTCAATAAAGCAACCAATTTCCAGAAATCAAACAAATGGTGAATAGATATTTACCCATCCTCATGGAAGATGATAGCCTACGATCCATTCTCAAAGGAAGATGTAGAGTAGTAGCCAGAAAAGCGCCTTCCCTAGGTAGTCTCCTGTCTCCATCTTTATTCACATCAAATGAAACCAAAACAACATGGTTAGAAAGCAAGGGGTTCTATAAATGCAGACAACATCCCTGCAAAGTATGCTCCTACGCCTACCCTACAAAAACTTTTTGTAACTCTGCTAACTCAGACACGCTTTCAATACGTAACTATATAAACTGCAATACCGAATCGGTCATATACATAATAGAATGTACAGAATGTCATTTAAAATATGTAGGATGTACCAACCGAAAACTTAAGACCAGGATTCTAGAACATCTTAGCTATGTGAGAAACCCGAACATCATTAATACTTCAAATGCGGCAAAACATTTCATCCACCACCATAATAGAGCAACAAAAACTCTAAATTGTTACGCAATAGAAAAAATTCATCCATCAAAAAGAGGAGGCGATTTAAAACACAAGACTCATTTAAGGGAAGCATATTGGATCTACAGACTCAAAACACGAGTCCCTGATGGTCTCAACCTGAAAAAGGAACTAATGTTCCAGTACTAAAAAATGCCATACTTGAACAACAATGGTATACTATATATTCTCTTCTTAAAATTAAAAAGCATACATTCCTTATATGACAAATATAAAAGAAGAGCTTCACATAGAATCAGCCTCTCCAAGTCATTTCAATAATATTTTTAAACCACTATTTACATGCATAATATTTGCTTTTTGACATGTAAAAAATACATATATACAATTTTAGTCATTTTCTTTTCCTTCCCTTTTCACAACCTTTTTTCACTCTAGACATTAAATCCAAAACAATTAAATGATTGCCCAAAACAGTACAACATGACTTATAAACAAATGTGTACTAAGACACTTGTTGCAATTTACGAACAGCCAAATAGAAATAGATACAGTACAACATAAAATTAAAAACAATCTCTGTATATGAAAAAAGCTATTTAAGAAGTACACCTCTCTGCTGTTCTTTAATTTTTTACTCACCAGTCACGGCAAGATATGTCATTTAACTGTAGGTAAATACAGCCGATGCAAACTCCTTCACCTCTTGGCTACGGTCTTGATGTTCCACGTGACCTGAAACACAATTAAGACTCTAAGACACGGGTGACTGCAGAACAGATTAACAAAAATATATAATATAAATAAAATCTTCTCCCAAACAGAAGAAAAATTATACAAAAGATCAGGTCTCTCCCCCATTTTTGCAATCTTACCTACCAGTCACGGTGAGACGAGTGGCACATTCCTAGTAAATCATGGCCGATGCAAATTCTACTACTTCCTGTTTGCGTTCCAGGGACCCCACGTGACCTGGAACACAATCAGAGCACACCTGTCTTACGGAACATATAAATTAACAGGGCCTCTCAGTTTAAACCAACAACAGCCATGACTAAGGACGCACGAGACGTCTGAAACGCGTAGGCTCCCCCTTTTTGGATTGATATCCCTTCTTGGACACCAGGATTCCAATCTATGGATCCTTCTTAAACAATGACTGAATAAAACTTGGAAACAGTTTCCATTTTACCGAAAGTAGCGCTGGATCCAATTCCCTCTACCTTTGCTACATGCCCAAGTCCTGGACTGGAATTCTGGAGAGGTTCTCTAGTGGGGACCTGAGTGTCAAAGCCGATGCCTAGTTACATATAGTTACATAGTACATAGTTACATAGTTAGTATGGCTGAAAAAAGACACATGTCCATCAAGTTCAACCAAGGGACGGGAAAAGGGAAGGAAAAAATGTCTACACATAGGAGTTAATACTTTTTTGTTCTAGGAAATTATCTAACCCTTTTTTAAAGCTATCTACTGTCCCTGCTGTGACCAGCTCCTGCAGTAGGCTATTCCATAGATTCACAGTTCTTACAGTAAAGAAGGCTTGTCGCCTCTGCAGGTTGAACCTTTTTTTCTCCAGACAGAGGGAGCGCCCCCTTGTTTTTTGAGGGGGTTTTACATGGAACAGGATTTCACCATTTTATTTAATGTGCCATCAATATATTTATATAAATTAATCATGTCCCCCCTTAGTCGTCTTTTTTCAAGGCTAAATAGTTTTAATTCTTTTAATCTTTCCTTATAACTTAGATTCTCCATGCCCCTAATTAGCTTTGTTGCTCTTCTTTGTATTTTCTCCAACTCCAGGGCATCCTTTCTATGAACTGGAGCCCAGAACTGAACTGCATATTCTAGATGAGGCCTCACTAATGCTTTGTAGAGTGGCAATATTACATCCCTGTCCCGCGAGTCCATGCCTCTTTTAATACACGACAATATCCTGCTGGCCTTTGAAGCAGCTGATTGACACTGCATGCTGTTATTTAGTTTATGATGTACAAGTCCACCCAGATCCTTCTCAACAAGTGAATCCGCCAGTGCAGCTCCCCCTAGGACATATGATGCATGCAGGTTGTTGGTACCCAGATGCATAACTTTACATTTATCTTCATTAAACTTCATTTGCCAACTGGATACCCAAACACTTAGTTTGTTTAAATCTGCTTCCGCAACGGAATTCTGTGTAGAAATTCTGCAGCATTTAGGCTGAACAATACTTTGCAATTCACGAACATCTTCCATAGACTGAACTATATTACATGGCTTGGTGTCATCTGCAAAAATAGAAATAGTGCTATTAATCCCATCCTCTATATCATTAATAAATAAGTTGAATAATAGTGGTCCCAGCACTGAACCCTGGGGTACACCACTTATTACCGGGGACAATTCAGAGTAGGAATCATTGACCACAACTCTCTGGATACGGTCCTTGAGCCAATTCTCAATCCAATTACAATTTATATTTCCTAAACCTATAGTCCTTAATTTACCCATTAGGCGTCTATGGGGGACAGTGTCAAATGCCTTTGCAAAGTCTAAAAACACTATATCCACAGCGGCCCCTCTGTCTAGGCTTCTGCTCACCTCTTCATAAAAACAGATTAGGTTAGTTTGACAACTTCTGTCCTTAGTAAAACCGTGCTGGCTGTCACTTATAATACTATTTTTGGTCACATAATCCTGTATATAGTCCCTCAATAGCCCCTCAAACATTTTCCCCACGATGGATGTTAAGCTTACTGGTCTATAATTACCCAGGGAAGACCTAGAGCCCTTTTTGAAAATAGGCACCACATTTGCCCTGCGCCAGTCCCTTGGCACTATTCCAGTCACTAGAGATTCTCTGAATATTATGAAAAGGGGGACAGAAATAACTGAACTAAGCTCTTTAAGAATTCTAGGGTGTAACCCATCTGATCCCGGGGCCTTGTGCACATTTATTTTATTTAATTTAGCTTGGACCATATCTACATTCATCCAATTCAGTATATCAACTGATATATTAACAGCACTGGCACCGGCTACATCAGCTGCTCTTTCTTCAGTTGTATATACAGAGCTAAAGAACCCATTTAGTAACTCTGCCTTCTCTTGATCCCCTGTGACCAACTCCCCATTACCACTATCTAGGGGTCCTACATGTTCAGACCTTGGCTTTTTAGCATTTATATACTTGAAGAGTTTTTTGGGATTTGTTTTACTATCCTTGGCCACCTGCCTTTCATTTTGTATTTTTGCTAATTTTATTAAATTTTTACAGATTTTATTAAGCTCTTTATATTTTACAAAGGCTGCAGATGTACCCTCAGATTTGTATTTTTTAAATGCCCTTTTTTTGTCATGTATTGCCCCTTTCACAGAAGGTGTAAGCCATGTGCAGATTCGTTCGGCTCAGCCTTCTCTGCCTCGGTCATTGGCAGGATTTCCTGGTCATTTTGCTTCAGCAAGAGGGAGGCGGAGACATTGCCTCCACACCGGGTGTATGACTGCCCTATCGAGCTGATTCTATCCCTAGGGGCATATGACTGCCCTATCCTGGTGCATCCCTTCCACGTGGTTGGTAGGGTATATCCTCTCTCCTTGCCAGAGACTCTGTCCATGTCCGCCTATGTGAAGGAGAACTTGGAGAGGGGCTCCATATAGAAGTCTTCCTCCCCGCTTTGCTACGGTTAAGGGAGAATTTTCTGTACCCCAAGTTGGAGAAGTGCGTCTTTGAAAAAGATACTCTACCCTTCCTGGACTACATTGTCTCGAATTGAGGTCTTGAGATGGATCCTGAAAAGGTAAAGACTGTCCTAGAATGGCCACGTCCGCAAGGCGTGAGGGCCATACAGCACTTTCTGGGATTCGCCAATTTTTACAGACAGTTTATGGTGTGGACTCATTGAATAGCCTGAAGAATGCCTTCACGTCAGCATCTATCCTCCATCACCCAGATATCTCTCTACAGTTCTCATTGGAGGTGGACACCTCCTCTGTCGGTGCTGGTTCACTCCTGTTCCAGAGAGGCTCCAAGGGCAAGTCAATGGTATGTGGATATTTTTCTAAGCTCTTCTCTTAAGCAGAACGCAACTACTCGATTGGGGATCGGGAGTTACTGGCCATCAAATTGGCTCTGGAGGAGTGGAGACATCTACTAGAGGGCGCAGCTCATCCCATCCTGATTTTTACGGACCATAAGAATCTCACCAACGGCTGAACCCTCGTCAGGCCAGGTGGACACTGTTCTTTACCAGGTTCCAGTTTGAGCTCCATTATCGCCCGGCTGACAAGAATGTGAGGGGCGATGCCTTGTCCAGGTCTTTTGAGACAGAAGACACCATAGAAATTCCACAGAGCATTATTGATCCGTCTTGCATTGTCTCTGTCAATTCCTTGCAAGTTGGGGACATTCCTCCAGGGAGGACTTTTGTGCGCCTGGCTGATCGTGGAAGAATCCTCCGCTGGGGACACTCCTCTATACTGGCAGGTCACGCGGGGACCCGTAATACCCGGGATCTGATTGCTCGTCATTTCTGGTGGCCCACGCTGCCCAAGGACATTATGGACTTTGTTTCTTCCTGTTCCATATGTATATCCAACAAGGTTGCTCACTCCAGACCTGCTGGCCTGCTCCAGCCATTGCCTGTGCCCAATGCTCCCTGGCAGCATATAGCTATGGACTTTATTATGGACCTGCCTCTCTCTGCCGGATGCAGTACTGTCTGGGTGGTGGTGGATCGATTTTCAAAGAGGGCCCACTTCGTTCCTCTGACTGGTCTTCCTTCTGCTCCTCAGCTGGCCAAGCTGTTCATCCAACACATCTTCCACCTGCACGGCTTGCTGCAGCATATTGTGCCTGATCGGGGGGTTCAGTTCACCTCGAAGTTCTGGAGACACCCCTGTGGACTTCTAGGTATAGAGTTGGACTTTTCCTCGGCCTACCATCCATAGTCCAAAGGTCAGGTCGAGAGGATCAATCAGATCTTGGAGAACTACCTACGCCACTTCATCTCCAAGCAGCATGATGACTGGGTGCAGTTGCTTCCGTGGGCTGAGTTCTCTTACAATAATCACACCAGCGAGTCCACACAGAGGACACCGTTCTTTATTGTCTATGGCCAACACCCACGAATTCCTCTCCTGGTCCCTGTTTCATCCGAGGTAGCAGCGGCTGACACGGCTTTTGGGGACTTTCTGCAGATCTGGCAGCAGACTCGATCCTCCATCCTGCTGGCGGTCGACTGCATGAAGTGGAAGGCAGACACAAGGAGAAGAGAACCTCCTCAGTTTCTTCCTGGCACGAGGGTCTGGCTGTCCTCCAGGAATATTCGACTGATAATGCCGTCATACAAATTTGCTCCCAGGTTCCTCGGCTCCTTCGAGATCCTGCAGCAGATCAACCCTGTCGCCTACGAGCTTCGGCTGCCTCCTACCCTCATGATCCCCAACTCCTTCCATGTTTCTCTCCTGAAACCAGTGGTTCTGAACCGCTTTACCAAGACTCCTAGCCCTGCGGTTGCCTCCAGCAGTCCTTCAGACACCTTGGAGGTTAAGGAGATCTTGGACACCAAGAGAGTGAGAGGAAAGACTTTTTATTTGGTGGATTGGAGGGTTTTGGTCCTGAAGAGAGGTCCTGGGAGACAGGGGAGAACCTCAATGCCCCTACTCTTCTGAAGAAGTTTCTCTCTTGCTCTGGTCCCAAGGAGAGGTTGCGTAAGAGGGGGGATACTGACATGTCCGTGGCTGTGGGCCGTCAGGTTCACTCTCCCCTGACGGCCGCAGCCATGGGTCGGCGAGCGCTGGCCCCAGTCTCCTCCTCAGGAGATGCCAGCGCTCGCTTCCACTCACCTCGGCCAGATCCCATAGGATGCGTGCACACACTCGTGCCCGCACGTTTAAGGGGCAGCGCATGCACCGGACTTTAATGAACTATCAGCCCATGAGTGCCCTGGACTATAAGAAGGGTTTAGCCCCTTGCTTCTATGCCTGAGCATTGTTGTCGTACCCTAAGTTTGTCTATGTGATGGTCTCCTAGTGTTTTCCACTGTTCTGGTTCCTGTTCCTGATCCTGTTACCTGTATTCCGTGCTATCCTGGTCGAGTGCCATGCTGAGCCAAAGTCGTGCTGTGCTGTCCTGCTTCACCGCGCCTGACATTTGCCTGCTGCCTAGTCCGAGCCGAGCCTGCCTTGCTACTGTCCGAGCTGCCAAAGGTACCCTATACGAACTATAGACTTTAACCTGCGCCCTGTTGGCCTGCTGCCATACCGCCAAGGCGGTACGGCCCAGTGCGTCCACGAACCCTACATGACAGTAGGAACCAACATTAAACTAATTAAATTCACCCAGGGCAGAATGGGAGGAGTGCATGAACAAAAAATGGAGGCAGTCTGTGACACCCATGGCCGGGGACCGTCGGGATTACTCACTCCCTGACGGCCGCAGCCATGGATCAGTGAGCGCTGGCCCGCATCTCCTCCTCAGGAAACGCCAGCCCTCACTTCCGCTACACTCTGCTGTGTCCCGTAGGGTACCTTAAAGGGCCAACGCACCTGAATTTTATACCAAATTAGCCCATGATCACCCTGGACTATAAGAAGGGCCCTGCCCCTTCCTGCATTGCCTGAGTGTTGTTGTGTTACCCGTGTTAGTCTTTGCAAATGGTGTTTTCCAGTTCCCAGTGTTCCCGTTCCTGCTACCTGTATACTGTATCCCGTGTTACCTTGTTCCTGTGCCGTAATGAGTTGGAGTCATGTTGTACTGTATACTACGCCTTCCGTGTTACACTGAGCCTGGTGTCTGCCTGCTGCCAAGGTCCCATCTGAGCCTACCATCGCTAATATCTGAACTTACCAGAGGTACCCTTATCCAAACTATAGTCTGTGACTTGATATCCTGTTGGCCAGCTGCTATCCCGCTACAGCGGTATGGCCCAGTGGGTCCACGCACCGATTGTGATAGTACGCTCAGGCCATGGACCCCACTGGTTAACCCAAGACCATGTCGACATCTCAAGCCACACAAGCAGACCTTCGTTCAGAACAGGACCAACTCCTCCTGGCAGTGAATTCCATTTCACAGCGACTAAATGCGCAAGCTGCAGCCTCCTCAGCTCCTGTTATGGCTGACCCTCCTGCTACACCTCCTTTCAGCACCGGTGCTGATCCCCGATTCTCGCTACCACTACCGCCTTGTTACAACGGAGACGCGAGTACCTGCAGGGGATTCCTCAATCAGTGCCATATCCACTTCTCTCTACATGCCAGAGCATTCCCGTCTGATGGTCCAGGATCGCCTTCATTATTTCTCTGCTCACTGGCAAGGCCCTAGCATGGGCTGACCCTATCTAGAAATGACAGGGACGGGGGGCGGAGCCTGACCGCGGTACATGACAGTCGTGTGATACCTAATCTCCCACTGTCGACCACTTGAAACCCTGCATAAACCGGCAGTTTTTGACCATGAGGAAGATGACAAGCAAGGAGAAGAATCGAGAACTCACCCCCTAAGACTTCTCGAAATCAGCACGAAGTCGATTGGTTCTTCCAGAAGAACTTGCCAGCTTCTCTGGCGCGAGCTCCCAAGATGGCACTGGAGCCACGAGATGCCGCCCAGCACTCTGAAGACTCGGATGCTGAAAGTGCTTCTGATGCACAGGCAAGTGACGATTTACTTCCTATATCGAGGGGATTTCTGAAGAGGGCTTTGACCACAGCTCTGGCACCGGTGGTCAATGAATTGGCAGATATTAAGTCTGACCTGAGGCATGTTGGGGGCAGGGTGGAGGCCCTGGAACAAGCACACCAATCCTCCATTATTTTCAACACTGCATTGAAGGATAAGGTTCTTGCGAAACAAGCACACATCAATCAGACCTTGTTACTCCTAGAAGATCAGGAGAACAGAAGCAGAAGAAATTAGAGGATTAGAGGGTTGCCTGAAACCTATCTACTAGACGGTTTACACACCACTGTTTCTCATTTATTTGAACTTCTATTGGGCCGGGACAGAGCAGCGGCCATTGTCATAGAAAGGGTGCATAGAGCCTTGAGACCTAAGCCGGCTCAGTCTGACCCGCCAAGAGACATCATATGTAAGCTCTTGAGTTATGTGGACACTTCACTTGTCCTTTCTACAGCGCGAGATAGAGGTGATATCTCTTTTGAGTATTCGGCAATTCAGTTGTTTCAGGATCTTGCCCCGTCCACTATGCAGAAATGCAGAGTTCTGAAGCCACTAACGGACAAACTTAGAGATTGCAAAATTCCTTATCGCTGGCTGTATCCTTTCGGCCTGGCCATTACCCATGGTGGCAAGAAGATGATGATTAGAAAACCAGGGGACCTTCGCTATGTTTGGGGTGAACTTCATATTGCTCCTATTCAAATTCCTTCCTGGTTGTCAATGGATGAATCTGATGACCTGCCCACACTTCCACCTTTGGATTCCTGGTCCTCAGCTGCTACAAAGAAGTCACCAAGATCCAAGAAACATCTCTCTAGATCATCCATCAATTAGGACTCTTTCTACAAAGTACCTACATCCATATCCTTTTTGTCCTTATGATTTCTTGTTATACTCGAATTCTATAAAAAAAAAAGGAAACGTCCTCGCTGTTAATGTTGGCCAGTAACAATTGTTTTTCTCTGCTTACAAGTTTCTGGTAGCTCCTCCGATCAGGGATACTAATTTATCTGCTCTCCCACTCTCCTTCCTTCTCCCCTCGTACTCATTGTCTTCTTTCCCTTCCGGTTTGCATCTAAATATAGGAAAATCTCCTCTACAGGGTGATTTCACTAAGCTGTCTGTAATGCCAGGGGGGTAGGGAAACAGACAGTGAGCCCTAATCTACCCACCACTCAGTCCCTGCCTACTTGCAACGACCCGCCCTAGGCGACGGGGTACAACTGGGCAACGGTCCCTACGCTCAGTAGGTGCACGACAGACAAACAAACAAGAGAACACAAGCAAAGGGAAATGGGTCAGTTGCCCACGGCAACACCGTGAGCAACAAGAGAGGTAAACGAGCCGAGTCAAACCAGGAGTGTACGAGGTACCAAACGCAGAGCAGGAGAGTAGTCAGTAAGCCGGGGTCAGTATGAAGCAAGGTCAAATAGCTAGAAGCTGCAGCAAGGCCAGGAAACCACACGAGAAGAATCACAAGCAAAGGAGGAACAGGAAAGGCAGGTATAAATAGACAGAGGGCGGGAGCTAGCTCCGTCTTGCCAGGCTGCGATAGGCTCTCCCACTCCTAAGCCTGCCATCCTGAGTGGTGGAAGATGGAGTCAGTCTCAGAGACATAGAACCAGGTGCAGGCTGATTACCCATGGGCGTATACACAGAAGTTGTGCCTGGCAGATCCTTTACAGTACCCCCCTTTTATGAGGGGCCACCGGACCCTTTCTAAGTGGACCTGGTTTATTGGGGAAACGAAGGTGGAACTTCCTGACCAATACCCCAGCGTGAACATCCCGGGCGGGTACCCAAGTCCTCTCTTCAGGCCCGTATCCTCTCCAATGGACCAGGTACTGGAGGGAGCCTTGGACCATCTTGCTGTCCACAATCTTGGCCACCTCGAATTCCACCCCCTCAGGGGTGAGAACGGGAACAGGAGGTTTCCTCGAGGGAGCCAAGGACGGGGAGCAGCGTTTAAGGAGGGAGGCATGAAACACGTCGTGTATACGAAAAGATGGTCCAAGGCTCCCTCCAGTACCTGGTCCATTGGAGAGGATACGGGCCTGTAAAGGATCTGCCAGGCACAACTTCTGTGTATACGCCCATGAGTAATCAGCCTGCACCTGGTTCTATGTCTCTGAGACTGACTTATGTAATGCCAGGGGGGTAGGGAAACAGACAGTGAGCCCTAATCGACCCACCACTCAGTCCCTGCCTACTTGCAACGACCCGCCCTAGGCGACGGGGTACAACTGGGCGACGGTCCCTACGCTCAGTAGGTGCACGACAGACAAACAGACAAGGGAACACAAGCAAAGGGAAATGGGGCAGTTGCCCACGGCAACACCGTGAGCAACAAGAGAGGTAAACGAGCCGAGTCAAACCAGCAGTGTACGAGGTACCAAACGCAAAGCAGGAGAGTAGTCAGTAAGCCGGGGTCAGTATGAAGCAAGGTCAAATAGCTAGAAGCTGCAGCAAGGGTAGGAAACCACACGAGAAGAATCACAAGCAAAGGAGGAACAGGAAAGGCAGGTATAAATAGACAGAGGGCGGGAGCTAGCTCCGTCTGGCCAGGCTGCGATAGGCTCTCCCACTCCTAAGCCTGCCATCCTGAGTGGTGGAAGATGGAGTCAGTCTCAGAGACATAGAACCAGGTGCAGGCTGATTACCCATGGGCGTATACACAGAAGTTGTGCCTGGCAGATCCTTTACACTGTCATTACGCCATATGCAATAGTCCTGTATGGTATGAAGTTTTGTTCTACATTGTTTCAGTTTATGTTAGTCTTTCATTTTACAGGTACTCATCCTATATGCTCTTTCAAGATGTTCCTACTATTTTGAATATGGCTGAGGTGACTTTAAACTTTTGTACATTTAATGTAAAGGGATGCAACTCTCCACCCAAACGGAGTTGTTTCTTCTCTTTATTGTCTAGAACGAAGTCTGAAATTATACTGTTACAAGAAACTCATTTTCGTTCTGGCCATATTCCGAATTTACAATATGGTCTTTATAATAAATGGTATCATGCCCCCCAGTCCCTCCTCAGCATCTCGGGGTGTAAGCATTGGTTTTCATAGGCATTAGCCTTTCATGTATGAAGACCTGATAGCTGACTCAGAAGGGAGATACTTGTTATTGAAGGGTAGATTTGGCACACAATTAGTTACAATATGTAACCTCTATGCCCCTAATGTTAACACTACGCACAAGATTGTTGAAGTTTTAGAGAAAGTCGCTGCTTTCGCGGAGGGGTTATTGTTTTTGGGAGTTGACTTGAATTTAGTTTTGAACCCATTGTTGGATTCTACTTCTAAGAGATCAGCGGTTTCATTCAGGGCTCAGAGACGTCTCCTGTCTTCATTGGCACAAAATTGGTTAGTTGATGTGTGGAGGACTCTGCACCCTGACACTAAGGACTTCACTTTCATCGATCTTATCAGCGGCTAGATTATTTATTTGCTCGTGACTCTTGTCTTTCACAAATCCTGAGTTCCTTGATAGGCAACATAACGATTCCCGATCATGCACCTGTTTATCTTGAGTTTAAACTTATTGGTCAAGTGGCAAGAGAGTGGACTTGAAGATTAAATGAGACTCTTCTGGACAACCACGAGTCGCTGGTGGCTCTGGAGGGGAAGGTGAAGTCCTATTTTGATACAAATTTTTCTGCAGACACTACTCAGGCTTCTCGATGGGAGGCTCATAAGGCTTATATGAGAGGAGAATTTATAGCCCTTGGAGCATTCCGGAAAAAACAGCGGGCTAAGCGAATAAGCAAACTTCTGTCTCAGATAGCTAAAATTGAAAAGTTACCTAAGAAGTCACTTGCTATTTTAGAACAAGATACACTGACTAATCTCTGTAATTCTCTTAAAGATGTATTAAATATTAAGTCTGCCCAGGCCTAGCTTTGAATGCAACATAAATATTATTCTCATGGAGACAAAGGGGCAAAGGTTACATAGTTACATAGTTACATAGTTAGTACGGCTGAAAAAAGACACATGTCCATCAAGTTCATGTCCATCAAGGTTATGTCCGCATTAGTTAAAAAAGCCAGAGAGAAAATACAAATCAAAAAAATACTGATGGAGCAGGGCTCTTTGTCTTCTGACCCATCTATTATAGCTGCTACTTTCTCATCATTCTATAGTTCACTGTATAATTTACAAAAGTCAGCTATGATAACAAATAGTACAACTATTGCGCCCGCCCCCTTTGTGGAGGGAAATCACCAGGCCATCTCCAGTTTCTTAGACAAGTTATCTCTTCCTACTTTAACTAAAGACGATGAGACATCACTTCTGGCCCCAGTCACTTCAGATGAGATTAAGAAGGTCTTGCGGACTATTCCGAATGGGAAATGCCCTGGACCTGATGGCTTTCCGATTTTCTACTACAAATTTTTTTTTGATGTATTAGAAGCACCCTTGGTGGAATACTTTAATTCATTAAATGCAGGCTGTCCTCCACACTCGCAAACCCTCGAGGTACATACAGTGAAGGAAATAAGTATTTGATCCCTTGCTGATTTTGTAAGTTTGCCCACTGTCAAAGACATGAACAGTCTAGAATTTTTAGAATAGGTTAATTTTACCAGTGAGAGATAGATTATATAGAAAAAAAAACAGAAAATCATATTGTCAAAATTATATTTATTTATTTGCATTGTGCACAGAGAAATAAGTATTTGATCCCTTTGGCAAACAAGACTTAATACTTGGTGGCAATACCCTTGTTGGCAAGCACAACAGTCAGACGTTTCCTGTAGTTGATGATGAGGTTTGCACACATGTTAGATGGAATTTTGGCCCACTCCTCTTTGCAGATCATCTGTAAATCATTAAGATTTCGAGGCTGTCGCTTGGCAACTCGGATCTTCAGCTCCCTCCATAAGTTTTCGATGGGATTAAGGTCTGGAGACTGGCTAGGCCACTCCATGACCTTAATGTGCTTCTTTTTGAGCCACTCCTATGTTGTCTTGGCTGTATGTTTCGGGTCATTGTCGTGCTGGAAGACCCAGCCACGAGCCATTTTTAATGTCCTGGTGGAGGGAAGGAGGTTGTCACTCAGGATTTGATGGTACATGGCTCCATCCATTCTCCCATTGATGCGGTGAAGTAGTCCTGTGCCCTTAGCAGAGAAACACCCCCAAAACATAATGTTTCCACCTCCATGCTTGACAGTGGGGAATGTGTTCTTTGGGTCATAGGCAGCATTTCTCTTCCTCCAAACACGGCGAGTTGAGTTAATGCCAAAGAGCTCAATTTTAGTCTCATCTGACCACAGCACCTTCTCCCAATCATTCTCAGAATCATCCAGATGTTCATTTGCAAACTTCAGATGGGCCTGTACATGTGCCTTCTTGAGCAGGGGGACCTTGCGGGCACTGCGGGATTTTAATCCATTACGGCGTAATGTGTTACCAATTGTTTTCTTGGTGACTGTGGTCCCAGCTGCCTTGAGATCATTAACAAGTTCCCCCCGTGTAGTTTTCGGCTGAGCTCTCACCTTCCTCAGGATCAAGGATACCCCACGAGGTGAGATTTTGCATGGAGCCCCAGATCGATGTCGATTGACAGTCATTTTGTATGTCTTCCATTTTCTTACTATTGCACCAACAGTTGTCTCCTTCTCACCCAGCGTCTTACTTATGGTTTTTGTAGCCCATTCCAGCCTTGTGCAGGTCTATGATCTTGTCCCTGACATCCTTAGAAAGCTCTTTGGTCTTGGCCATGTTGTAGAGGTTAGAGTCAGACTGATTAATTGAGTCTGTGGACAGGAGTCTTTTATACAGGTGACCATTTAAGACAGCTGTCTTTAATGCAGGCACCAAGTTGATTTGGAGGGTGTAACTGGTCTGGAGGAGGCTGAACTCTTAATGGTTGGTAAGGGATCAAATACTTATTTCTCTGTGCACAATGCAAATAAATATATATAATTTTGACAATGTGATTTTCTGTTTTTATTTTAATATAAGCTAACTCTCACTGGTAAAATTAACCTAGCCTAAAAATTCTAGACTGTTCATGACTTTGACAGTGGGCAAACTTACAAAATCAGCAAGGGATCAAATACTTATTTCCTTCACTGTATAGTTATCGAATGGGTACTCAGGGGAATTCTTCAAGACCTTGAGAGACTAAATTAGCCCCCTCTTGTCAGATTATTATAATGCCCTGCTTAGATTCCTGCTGAGGCCAAAATGGCTTATAACAAGGTATTACGTAAAAAATGGAAGGATCCCCTCATCCCAGGGTCATATCGACCAATATCTTTAATAGATCAAGATCAGAAGCTCCTGTCACAAATCTTGGCAAATCGCCTGGCTTTATATCTACCTGCATTGGTAGGACGATCCCAGGTGGGTTTTGTTAGGGAGCGAGCAGCAGTGGCGAATTTGCAAAAGGGTATTGACAGTGTTGGAGACGGTTAGGCATCATCCCCAGCCAGAATTGCTGGCGTTGGAAGCAGAAAAGGCTTTTGATAATATATAGTGGGAATGGCTGGGGATGGTGCTAGACAGGGGGCCTTTATAACTTTTTTGAAGGGTGTTCATGCCAGCCCACAGACTCGCATTCATACGCCTGGATTTTTATCAGCCCCCTTTCAGTTATATAAAGGGACCCATCAGGGTTGTCCCCTGTCACCACTCCTATTTAACCTAGTGCTGGAACCCATGGCCAGGTTTTTAGAGGAGTCTACATTGTTTAATGGCATACAAGTAAGATCCACTGACATATAGATAACATTATTCGCTGATGATGTCATAATTTTTATGTCAAATCCCCAGACGCATTTAGTACCTGTCTTAAACTTTTTGCGTCAATTTTGGCACTGCTCGGGATCTAATGTTTATGTAGCTAAAAGCCAACTCTTGGAATTAGGGCAGCCATTACCAAGAACCTTCTGGCAATCCTTGGGGTGTGAGATATATCCTACCTGACAATGTATAACCTATTTGGGCATTAAGATAGAGAAGTCCCCTGAGCACCTATACCGCCTTAATTATTTACTGCTCCTTCAAAAAATACAGGTGGAGCTCACGAGATAGTGTCAGTTACTGCTGTCCTTTTTGGGCAGATGCCACTTAGTCAAAAAGTTTCTCTAGACTTCTGTACCCCTTCCAAATGCTTCCACTGTTGCTCAAGCATGTTGATGTTTCCAGACTAAATTCCGCATTCACGCGGTTTATATGGGTGGATAAAAGACCACGTATCGCACTCACTAAACTAATTCTCTGTAAATCTGATGGAGGTATAAACTTCCCTAATGTTAGTGGATATAATGTGATATGTCTCTTACGGCTTTATGAGTCTAGTCATTATTCCAATCTAGACTTGAAAAGCCTTATTACAATGTAAAATTGCTTCACTTCCACATCGCCTCAAATCATCAATTCTTTTGAGGGACACGGTCTTAGCTTGGAAGGTACTCCGTAAACTCTTTGACCTGCCTCATTTAATATCCAAACACATGTCTTTATGGGGACATCTGGAATTTCCTCCGGGAGTGCAGAGGGATGGTGCTATTGCCTTCTTGGAGGCCAGTGGGGTTAAATATGCAGGTGATCTCATGCATGAAGAAGACAGGATATGGCTTACCGCATCTGAAATCCTGGTAAAATTGAGATCCTCCGAGGGTAATTTTCTTCGGGTTCTCCAGATGAGATCGTTTTGCACATCTAGGCTGAGGGACGTATCATAAGAAGCCTCTACACAGACGCCTAATGAGGTCATGGGTTCAGTGACTTATAGGGTGACTATTTCGGTCCTTTATAGAGCTCTTAACGATAACTTCCAACCAATCAGACCCTGACTTATGTTTAAAACATGGGGAAGATGGACTCAGGATCCTGATATAGTGGAGACAATACTAGAGGGTTGGGAAACAATACAGAAGGTCATATTGAATGAGAGATGGAGGGAAACCTACTTTAAGTTAAGGCACTCGGCTATATATGACTTTCATATCTTACCTTCTCCATAGTTTCCGGACCGTATAACTGCCTGCCCCAAGTGTGATACCCCGTTAACGAATCTATGGTATGGGGTATGGGATTGTGTTCATACTAAACAGTATTGGATGATGGTTCGAACATACATACTCGATCATTGGAAGACGAGTCTTCCCATGTCCCCTCAATCACTGCTGGTTCACCAGGCTCGGCCAAGAGAAGAGGATGGCGATCAGGGGAAGGGGCCTCCTCCTTCACACATAGTTTTATTAGTGGCCCTACGTTGTCTTCTCTCTAAATGGTTAGACAAAGACATACCGAGTGTAATGTCCGCAGCCGCAGACTCCTCTTATCCTGCCGACGTCTTCCTTCCCGGAGATACCAGCACATGCGGCCGTCCTGGCATGCAGTGACCACTAGGGTGCACGTGTGAGCTCAGTCCCAGCTTTAAATGGTCAGCGCGCACACGTTTAGAATTGTCTAATCATTCTGAACTATAAGAAGGGCCCTGTCCCTTCACTCATTGCCTGAGCGTTGTTGTGTTTACCCGTGTTAGTCTTGCAAATGGTCCCTTAATGTTTTCCAGTTCCCATTCCTGCTACCTGTATCCCGTGCTACCTTGTTCCTGTACCTTAGAGAGTTGGAGTCGTGTTGTGCCACTGTTCACATCTGCTGTGTTACACAATGCCTGGTGTCTGCTGCCAAGGTCCCATATGAGCCTAACCATTGCTACTGTCTGAACTACCACAGGTACCCTTACTCAGGCTATAGACTTTACTTGGTACACCGTGTGGCCAGCTGCTATCCCGCTACGGCGGTACGTCCCCGTGGGTCCACATACCCACAGATCGTGACACCGAGTAGTGACATGATAGTGACACAGATGGAAGTATTACTAGGTTTGGAACATATAGAGGTGGAAAGACGGAAAGAATCAGGTGCCAAGAAACTATTTACTAAATGGAGACTCTTTATTGAGTTACATTTTACAGCTACTGAGATAGCAGGGATATTCGGCACAGCGCTTGGAAACATAGGGAAATTCTGAAAGGCACCCTTGGGGGGCTGCAATTCATATCTTAATTCGGGAATGTTGTTTTGGAATCATTCACTCTTATTGCCTATATGTGCTGTTATTTGTGAATGCCGGAGTCGGGTTCTAGGAAAGGGGGAGGGATTGTTTTCGCTCTTATGATATGGAAAAGTTTATATACCATGCATTTTTCTTTATTGTACAGTGTATCTTATGTGTTGCTCTACTATGAGCATATTAGTTGTGATCTTTATATCTGTTACAAAATGTGAACATTTTCTCAATTAAAATGATGTTTAAAAAATTCAACGGTCGCTATTGACCATGGCGTTTGAGGGGTTAAACAGGTGTGATCGGAATTGTCTCCAATACTGGTTGCTGCAGTGGGATCACGGCTGTCAGGCAACGCCAAGTTCACAAGATTCTGTACCCGTGTGATCACAATTATGTAACTGTATGTCATGGTAGCTTAATGTAAGCTAATCCATGATGTACAGTTACGTCCTGGTGGCTTACTGGGTTAATAAAAATTGAGCCATATTACTAGCAATTTTGTTGTAGTTTCTAAGATTAAGCAGAGCAATGCAATAATTCAATAATAGGTATTTATATTAATGGTTTAATCTGACTCATTCAGGAAATATCATTGTGATACAACTGATCACATTACAATCATTCGGCAAGAATTATTTCTAACATTAATATATGAAAGCTCAAATATGGATGCCATTGCTTGGCATTATGAATGATATATGTATGACAAATGATTGTCCAACTATACCCCTTGTCTGTATATCATATTGCAATAGCTTTAGGCTGATTTCAAATGCTACAATAAATCTATGTTTTCTTATATTTGTTACAACACCCTCAGCCGAGGTGTTACAGCTGGCTTGTGGTCTTTCTTCTACTTAAAGAGGCTCGGTCACCAGATTATAATTGCCCTATCCCAAACATAATGTGATCGGCACTGTAATGTAGATAACAGCAGTGGTTTTTATTTAGAAAAACGATCAATTTTGACTAAGTTATTACCTATTTTAGATTTATGCTAATGACTTTCTTAATAGACAACTGGGCATTTTTTAGCTTTTGTCCAAGTTGGCGTTGTAAAGAGGAGTGTATGACGCTGACCAATCAGCGTCATACACTTCTATCCGTCCATGTACTCAGCACAGCCTGATCTTGCGAGATCACGATGTGCTGTCTCTTACTCACACATTGTCACGAAGGGTCTGTGGACCCACTGGGTCGTACCGCCTTGGCGGTAAGGCAGCTGGCCAACAGGGTGCAGGACAATGTCTATAGTTCGTATAGGGTACCTGTGGCAGCTTGGACAGTAGCAAGGCAGGCTCGGCTTGGACTAGGCAGCAGGTAGACGTCAAGCGAGGTAAAGCAGGTCAGACGTGGAACAGCATGACACGACTTTGGCACAGCACAGTGCTCGACCAGGGTGGTATGGAAATGCAAGGAACAGGAACAGGAACTGGAACAGGGACAGGAGCAGGAACTGGAACAGGTACAGGAACAGGAACTGGAACACACTAGGAGGCCATCACATAGACAAACTTTAAGGAACAACAACAACGCTCAGGCATAGAAGCAGGGGGCTGGACCCCTCTTATAGACCAGGGTACTCCCCGGTCAAGGGTCATCAGAATGTCCTGTGTGCGCTGCCCCTTTAAGAGTGGGCACGAGCGTGAGCACGCACCCTACGGGATCCGGCTGAGGTGAGTGGACGCGAGCGCTGGCATCTCCCGAGGAGGAGGCTGGGGCCAGCGCTTGCCGACTCGTGGCTGCGGCTGTCAGGGGGAGGTTGGAGCTGACAGCCCGCAGCCACGGACATTACACACATTAACGTTACTGAAGTGTCTTGAGAGTGAATAGACATCACCTCCAGCCAGGACGCAATG
Organism: Rhinoderma darwinii; assembly: GCF_050947455.1. Lineage (NCBI taxonomy): Eukaryota > Metazoa > Chordata > Amphibia > Anura > Rhinodermatidae > Rhinoderma > Rhinoderma darwinii. The sequence goes on along the minus strand of NC_134689.1, from coordinate 178,846,962 downwards.
TTTATTCACAATCCCAACACATCGGTAACGTTTGTGTGGGACTCAATGACAGCAAGCGCGATCTCGCGAGATCACGTTATGAATGACAGCACAGCGTGATCTCGATGTGCTGTGTAAGTAAGTCTTTACCGAAGTGTCGGGAGTGTTAATAGACATCGCGTCCTGGCTGGAGGTGATGTCTATTCACTCTCAAGACACTTCTGTAAAGTTAATGTGGGTGTATGTGACAGCACAGCATGATCTCGCAAGATCAGGCTGTGCTGAGTACATGGATGGAGAGAAGTGTATGACGCCGATTGGTCAGCGTCATATACTTCTTTTCAACGCCCACTTGGTCAAAAGGTAAAAACACGCCCAGTAACAACATAACTCCTTATCAAGGACTACATTTGAGTAAAAGATGGTCTCTGGAAACTAAATGCTCCTTCACACTAGTTGTGTATTTTTCCTTCACTGAACTTGAAACTCACTACAGTATTAAATTATGCAGCAGCATATTTATCAATGTAATTCCACCAGTTTTCTGGCACAATTGCATTAAAAAGATGATGTTCATGCTGAGCAGTATACTGTATTTATGAAGCCATGCACCATTCTTTACTTTCCTTTGCGGTCCTATGAACTCTGGTTATGCCCCTGATTTATAACATTACACAGTATATTTATAAATTATATCTATTGTTATATGAGGCAAAATATGGGGGTATTTACACTAGGTTTTTTGGGGGTTTTCTTTTATATGTAAACCTGTAATTTTTTATTTGCAAAAGGCACTTGAATACTAATGCATTAGCTGTTTAGTCTGAACACCATTCAATTCAATTCAAAGTGCAAAAGTAAGGAACCAACAATGCCTTTTGTAGAGGCATATGTTTTTTTCTGGAGCACAAATTGATTTATTCCAAAAATGTAGCAGTGTCCAATCCTTTTCTTATGTTCTCATGTCTCTTATATATTACACCCTGTTCTGCCTATAAGAGATGTCGTGTTTTCTAAAACATCAACTTTTTGCCAAGTAGTTTGTCCTTTCTATTAAAGTACTCCTGTGTGATATGGGAAAGCGCTATGTTTTAGAAAACAATACTCCTTGTTAATTTTAGAAATAATTATTCAAAGGCGACTTTTTTCTATACATTTATCATCAGCAGATGCTTACATTATTTTTTATTTATATATATATATATATATATATATATATATATATACACACATATGTATATATATATATATATATATATATATATATTGTGAAAACTTGGGGTAAATTTAGCTCACAAGATCGCCATCTCCAGGGTGAGATGGTTGACACATATAGAAGGTTTACTCCAACTCCTTGAATAAAGATTTAAACCAGCCGCAGCTAGCTTTATTGTCTTCAACACAGCAAGTGGTGTTACAACAAAAAACACACAAAATAAACCCTAAGCCGTCCAGCCTCTAACTAACACATTTAGTGTCCCTCACTAAGAGACCCTGAGCCTTGTGCCCAGCACCTCAAAACATAGACAGTTTTACCTTGGGGACTCTCACAGGCTAGCATGCCTGTCTTCCCCCGACTGAGAGCCCTGTGTGAACTGCACACACCTCAATTAAAGAGCCGCCTCAGGTGATGCCTAACTAGGCTCATCAGACAGCCCAAGACACGGACTGTCTGTATGGAGTGGAAGCCACCCTTCTCCTTCACACTCCAGCAAAACAGGCCCTATTCCAGGTTTTACACCCAAGCAACAGCAGAGAAAACCCTCACTGCTTTACATGTACCCTGGTTGCTTAAAACCTGACAGATTCTGCACTGTCCAGTAGCTGCACTGCTAACAATAGATAAAAATCGCATGTTACTAGTAAGACTGATGTGGTTTCCAATATTAAGCAGAGCAATTCAATAGTTCAATTAAAGGCATTTAGCTTAGCAAAAAAATATAGCGCTTTAAAAGGAGTGAGTACAAAGACTTTTCTATGCATTAACCTTGAACCCTGTATACTATTGTTTTGTAAATATTGTCTCATTATCTAGAATTGTTTGCTTGCTTTGTTGCCTGTCCTCATACCAAATCACTGTGAAAAAAGAATTCTATTTATACTGTCTGAAAAAGTAATTAGTTTAGTATTAAAACAAGAGGCGAAGGGTTAATTTATTAGAAGACATTAATTTGCATTCAACACGACATACCTACAGACCACGACTTGTATATGGCTTTTCATAGTTCTAACAATAGCTTGAGAGGTCTTTTAATCTCTTTCTGTTTATAACTGTATTGTTTGACCTTTTTTTCAGCAAGGTCTCTTGTATATAAAATGCCAGGGAGCAGATTAAATATGTGGGACAAAGAAACGGTTTAATTAAAAGGAGTCTTTAGAGAATAAGAATAGCCAACTGGTTGAGACAAATATTTAACAACAGATCAGTATTTATGGGAGTGAAAGAACAAATGTAAGTTAATGACAGGGCAAACATTGCATTATTAGTGTGCACCTATTTTACATTTCTTGTAATAAAACACTATGGTCAAACAAACATTTCATTATGTAGGTTGCCTACATGTATTTTTAATGTTTAACTTAAAGCGGGTAAAAAAAAAAAAAAATTAAAACGGATTTTGCTAGCTTAATATCCTGTCCTATGTAAGGGTATGATATTACAGCTATAGTCTGTACCCGTAGTTGCCAAAAGAGCATAAAAAATGTGCCATTTGGCTAACTAAAGCACTGAAAGTATACACCAGACTCGTAGTTATGAGTCCACCGTATTCATGAGGGGAGGGCTCCCTTCAGGCTAGAAGATTGACAGACTATTGTGTATACGTGCATAGACAGCAGCCTGTCAGTCATCACAGAGAGAAACAGGGGAGGCAGGGGGGGGGGGGGCACTACTCTCATGAATACAGCGGACTCATAACCATGAGTCCTCTGTATTGTTTCAGCAATCCTATTAGCTAAATGGCACAAAATATTTTTGGCCACTACGAGTACAAACCTGTAGCTGACATCTACAATTTTAATAAAGTGACTCAAACTCAAATTTAGTGTTATTCACATTATGGGTAAGTCCACACAGGGCGGATTCGCTGCGTAAAGGTACATAGCGTGTCTGCCCTGGCAGCCGCAGGGAATTCCGACTGAAAAACCGCACCAAATTGTAATGCAGTTTTTTGGCCGTAATGTCCGCCGCGGAAAACAGAAGAGGAAAAAAAACGCCCATAATTACCTTCTGATAGCTTGCAGACCGGCCTCCTGGGATAATGTTTCATTCCATGTGACAAGTGTAGCCTGTGATTGGCTTCAGCGGTCACATGGGATGAAACATCATCCCAAGAGGCCCGGCCTAGACAAAGAAGCACAGAATTCTGGCTAAGTGAAAGATTTTTTTTTCCTGAGTTGAGACTATTGCGGTGGAATCGCAGCTTTTCCGCCGCAAAAATCGCAACATTTGCTATTTTCTGGGTTTTACCTCCCCATTGAATTCAATGGGTAAATCCCGCAACAAAAAAGCAGCAATTACACAAATACAATTGACATGCTGTGGATTAAAATACGCACGGAAAGTCAATTTCTGAGCTTTTTTCCACTTATCATTTACGCAGTGTGTGGATGAGATTTGTTCAAATCTCATCCACTCTGCTGCTATTGTATTATGCTGTGGATTTTCTGCAACGAAATCCATTGCGGAAAATCTGCAGTATATACGCAACATTATACCTCTAGCCAAATTATAAACACCTGTCCCTACCAACCTTAGGGACAGAAGGGCACATTTATTAATTCTGTGCCCATAAGACTTCAGCAAGACCTGAGGCAGGCCAGGTCCAGAAAAATAAACCCTGGATTGTTTTTGCAGGCTGTATGCTAATATACAATAACCTTGAAAATGTGCCGGTCCTTAGCTTCATTACACTTACATACCCAGGCTATGCTATTGCAATTAGCATGCAGACTAGAATTTAGTCTGGATACAGGCTGATGTCAGCAGGAGGACATGGAGGTACTGAGGACTGAGAATACAAGCTTTATTATTAAATGAACTTCTGTATCTGAAAGATCCCATTCCTCATATCTGCTTATGTGACAGATAAATATTCACACTGGGGCAACATTGGCATCCTGTTGCAACAAACATTATCCCCACTTTATAAAACATTATCGTATTCCATTCAGATATACACTTTTGTCTTCTGAAACAAATAGAACATTAAAATAAGCACAAAAGGAAACAGCTATGTTGTTAAACCAGAGATCGCTGCAGCCAGAGAATGTCCTATGCAGCTTATGAGCAATTAAAAACTAGCATTTATGTATGTACGGAACAGTGGCACCATACACTATTACTATACTGTGATAACTTGCTGCAGCGTGATATCACACAACAAAAGTCATTGAAAAAGTCAAGTTAAAGTTTCTTGACACTGTGTATTTAATGCGTTAAAAGTCAAGATAAAGATAGCTACATCTGTAGTGGTATATATTGTGACCAGTCTATGCTATCAGTTGGTACACACTGCACCCATCCTCATGACTGTTGTTAACCCCTGGCCAATCATGGCCAATCTTCATTTTTCCATTTTACTTTTTTTCCTTCCCGCCTTCCGTCAACATAGTAGTATGAGGGCTTGTTTTTTGCCAAGTTGTAGTTGTTCATGACACCATTTATTGTACTGCATAATGTAAAAACAAATTGTTCGGTGAAATGGGCAAAAAACAGCAATTTTTGGGTTTTGTTTTTTACGGCGTCCAACAAGCGGTAAAAACGACATGTTCACCTTATACTACGGGTTGATACGATTACCGCGATACCAAATTTATATGTTTTTTTTATGTTTTCATTTTGTTTTGCCACTTTTACAAAAAAAAATAAAAAATATTTGCATATAAAATAGTTTTGTGTCGCCATATTCTGAGAACCATAACTTTTTTATTTTTATGTTGATTGAGCAATGTGCGAGCTTATTTTTTTTGCATGGCGAGCTGTAGTTTTCATTGATACAATTCTGGGGTACATGCAACTTCTTGATACTACGGTGACCAAAAAACAGCAATTTGGATGTTTTATATTTTTTTTTTACGGCGTTAACAGAGTGGGTCAAATAATGCTATATTGTAATAGTTCGGACTTTTATGGACGCGGCGATGCCAGTTATGCTACCTTTTATTTTCTATAATATTGCTTTAGGGAAAAAATGGGAAAGGGATTTTTTTTTTAACTTTTAATAATTTTTTTTGTGGAACATTAAAAAACTTTATCTAACAGTTTTTTACGTTTTTTTAATTTTTATTAGTCCCCTTAGGGGGCTTGAACCAGCGATCGTTGGATCGTTTGAATGATATACTGCAATACTAATGTATTGCAGTATATTGCTATACTGACATTCTCCTTTGAAGCCCTGCCAGAATCTTCGATTCCGCCCTTTGCATGTTGGGTGTAGTACACAGCTGACATCCGCTAAGTATGGAGTGAGCTCAGCCCGTGAGCCCGCTCCATGCTTCCCCTTAATGGCTGTCATGTACAATCACGTACAATCACGTATCAATGATAATTCCAATCCTCGCCAATTTACCCCGTGCATCTAATAAGTTATACAGCCCCGACCTGCCCCGTGATGCGAGTTACGACCTGCCCCATAACGCAATACCGGTGTGCCGATCGGTTGCTATGGCAGCCAAGGACCTAACATAATAATGTATAATGCGTGTCAACGTTATGCATAAATATTGCAGTGTATTATATAAACAATATTCCAGAATTGATATTTTCTGTTTATCCTCCCTTTACAAATGGAATGAAAAAGTGATCAACAAAGCTCGGTCAACTGAAAAATAAAAAAAGTTATGGCTCTTTAGGGGTTAAAACGCATTTTAAAAAGATTTCATGGGTTTCAAGCGTTTTTATGTATTTTTTTTATGAGAAGCCTATGGTACAAACTCCAGAAAAAAACACCACTCACCCCAAAAATAACCCAAAAATACCACCAAGTAAAAAACTTACGTCCCAGGGCAGTATATTTCATAAATTTGTGAGTAGTAAGCATGGTCAATTAGTAATTATTAAAGATTAATAAATCACTTTGTCAAGCAGACATGGCTTCCCAATCCTTGTGAACTGGATTAGATGTAAGTACATGCTGGAATTTTCAGGGTCTACTATATTAATCCCTTAATGAACAATATACTAACAGCGCTTTGCTGCTGTAAAACCTCCTCCACTGACTGTTTTTTCCATGAAACAGGCTGGGATCTGCAGATTCTGTTTGATGCACCCTGACATGACTTATCAAGTGGATTAAAGAACACCTTTACCCAGAGGGACAGTGGACCACCCTGAGTGTATTGGATCCAGATGCTGAGTCAGGGACGGATTACAAGATTTTTATATAAGAGGGCCACATAATAGCAGTGGACAATTTTGAAGTTTTCACCATGCCCTAGCCATATACTCAGGGGCGTAACTAGGAAAGACTGGGCCCCATAGCAAACTTTTGACTGGGCCCCCCCCTCCACTGGGTGTCACACAACCCCCCCTTGTAGATAGTGCCTTTTTTACAGCCCCCCCTGTAGATAACACCATACAGCCCCCCTGTAGATAACGCCATACAGCCCCCTCTGTAGATAGCGTCATACAGCCCCCTCTATAGATAACGCCATACAGCCCCCTCTGTAGATAGCGCCATACATCCCCCTGTAGATAACGCCATACAGCCCCCTCTGTAGATAACGCCATACAGAGTCCCCACTGTAGATAACGCCATACAGCCCCCTTTGTAGATATCTACAGAGGGGGCTGTATGGCATTATCTACAAAGGGGCTGTATGGCGTTATCTACAGGGGGGACTCTGTATGGCGTTATCTACAGAGGAGGCTGTATGGCGTTATCTAAAGGGGGGCTGTATGGCGTTATCTACAGGGGGGACTCTGTATGGCGTTATCTACAGGGGGCTGTATGACGTTATCTACAAAGGGGGCTGTATGGCGTTATCTACAAAGGGGGCTGTATGGAGTTATCTACAGAGGGGGTGTATGGCGTTATCTACAGGGGGGCTGTATGGAGTTATCTACAGAGGGGGTGTATGGCGTTACCTACAGGGGGGGCTGTATGGCGTTATCTACAGAGGGGGTGTATGGCGTTATCTACATACAGCCCTCCCTGTAGAGAACGCCATACAGCCCCCCCTGTAGAGAACGCCATACAGCCCCCCCTGTAGAGAACACCATACAGCCCCCCCTGTAGAGAACGCCATACAGCCCCCCCTATAGGGAACGCCATACAGCCCCCCTGTAGAGAACGCCATACAGCCCCCCTGTAGAGTACGCCATACAGCCCACCCTGTAGGGAACGCCATACAGCCCCCATACAGCCCCCATACAGCCCCCCCTGTAGATAACGCCATACAGCCCCCCCAGTAGGGAACGCCATACAGCCCCCCCCCTATAGGGAACGCCATACAGCGTCCCCCCTCCCAAAAAAATGCAACTTACAGTGTGTCCTACAAAAGACATGTATCCCCTATCCACAGGATAGGGGATACATGTGTGATCGCTGGCAGCGATAGGGAGAACGGGGGACTGAAAGTCCCCCGAAGTTCTCCTTGACTAACCTCTGACTTCCGGCGTCTGTGCAACTCAATAAAAATGAAAGGAGCGCTGGTCACGTATGCGCACAAGCGCAAGTGGCGCTCCATTCATTTCTACGGAGCTGCCGACACAGACCCCGGAAGTTTGTGATGGAGAACTTCAGGGGACTTTCAGTCCCCCGTTCTCCCTATCAATGCCAGCGATCACACATGTATCCCCTATCCTGTGGATAGGGGATACTTGTCTTTTTCTTAATGGCAGAGCGGGGAGATACCTCCCTGCTCTGCCGTTGTCGTGTTCAGTGGCGTCCCGCTGTAGCAGCCATAGCGGCTGCTAGCGGAGCCTCCGGCCATGGTGGGGGCCCGTGCCGGCAGGCAACACGGGCCCCCTCATGCCGCGGGCCCCGTAGCAGCCGCTACGGCGGTAGTTACGCCACTGAATATACTCAAAATGCGTAAGCCATGCCTGTGCCTTCTAGACTTAAAGGGAATATGTCAGCAGTTGTGAGGCCTCAAAACTACTTACCCCCTGATATAGGGGACAGAGAGGTCAGTGTAAACATGCCTTTTGTCTCGGTCATGCAAGCTTCATTACCAGTAAAATGCTGTTTCATTCTCATGGCACTGCGATCGCAAGTGCCACTAAGGTGAGCTCTTGATGTGCAAGTTCTCTTGCACTGCACTCTGCCAGCCGCACCCCCTCTGCTCTGAGTGACAGTTCTAGTGGTGTCCTGATTGGCCACTAGAGCCGTCACATCACTCAGAGCAGAGAGTGGCACTTGCGACCACCTCACTGGGTAAATCAAACTTCGGTTTCTCGGTCATACAACTTGTATGACCGAGACAAAAGGAATTTTTTACAATGTCCTCCCCCTCCTCTATATAGCGCTGTTAGCAGTTTTGAGGCCTCATTACTGTTGACAGATTCCCTTTAAAGGAAAAGCATCACATATTTAAGTAATTGCAAAGCACATTTAAAATCTATAAAAACACCCATGCCCATAAACGAACAACAGATGGTGGCAATACTATAGATGCCATATACGCAAAAAATATATAGTGAATATTACCAAGAATTATCAAAATAAAGATCCTTTGACAGCAGAAACTTACAGGTCCAAAAGTATGCAACCCAAGTGGATACAAGAAGTATCGTATTTATCGGACTATAGGACGCACCTGACCATAAGACGCACCCAGGTTTTAGACAACAGAAATTAGGAAAAATATTATTTGTAAAAAAATTATTTATTCTGTTTCACCACATTCTGAGAGCCATAACTTTTTTTTATATTTTTTTCATCGATAAAGCTGTGTGAGGGCTATTTTTTGCGGGACGAGCTATAGTTTTATTGGCAACATTTTTTGGTACATACGATTTTTTTGATCACTTTTTTTATTTTGATGTTTTAAATTTTTAAACTCACAGTGCGAGTTAAATAATGGTATATTATAATAGATCAGAGTTTTAATATTTTTTTTTACACTCCTGAAAATGTATCTAATGTTTGTTTGTTTTTTTACACATTTTATTAGTTCAACTAGGGAACTTGAACCAGCGGCCACTTGGTTGCATGTGGAGTTACTGAAACAGCGTAACTCGCTGTTTCCCTAAATCCCATAGTAGTGAATGGCAGTTACAGAAGTAGCGTAGCATGCGAGCTACGCTGTTTCCGTAACTATTATTCAGTTCTATAGGAGTTACGGAAACAGCGTAGCTCCACGAGTTACGCTGTTACAGTAGCTCCACATGTAATCAAGTGGCCGGGAGGGCACAGAGAGCTAGAACGGGGATTAGGGGGCCCCGTGTTAGAGATAAGGGACCCGCATCTATCTGACATTTATGACATATCCTGTGAATATGGTAAACTGGTTATCCACAGCACTCAGTGGTCAGAATATCTCCACTCGATTACGGCAGGATGCAAATTCCAAATCCAGAGATCCCTTCTGGACAATCAATTGATGCAAAAAACTTGAGGACAGCATCCGTATGGCAAAGGTATAAAAGTGTTTTATTAACACATCTCAATAACAAAGTGGTACGTTTCGACTCCGCAGGAGTCGAAACGTAGCACTTTGTTTTTGGGATGTGTTAATAAAACACTTTTACACATTTGCCATATGGATGTTGTCCTCAAGTTTTTTGCATATCCTGTGGATATGTCATAAATGTCCTTCATAGAAAAACCCCTATTAATGCCGCGGTCACTATTGACAACGGCATTTAACTAGTTAAAGGGGTTTGCCATAAAACACATATATCCCCTATCCACAGGATAGGGGCTACATGTGGGATCGCTGGGGGTCTGACCGCTGGGACCCCCCAGCGATAAGGAGAACAGGGGACTGAAAGTCACCCAAAGCGCTACATGAGAAGCCTGGACTTCCAGGTTCTGGGTCCGGCTTATTTGTTCCGCATCTCCATAGAGATTAATAGAGAGCTGCTCACGCATGCACAGAAGAATCCCATTAATCTCTATGGAGCTGCCGGACACAGAACGCGGAAGTCAAAGCTTCTCATGCATCGCTCTTGGTGACTTTCCATACCTGTTCTCCTTATTGCACATGTATCCCCTATCCAAGGATAGCGGATACATGTGTTTTATGGCACAACACTTTTAAATGGCCAGGAACAGCGAAACTGCTGTTCCTGAACGTTAGAGCAGCGCGTCCGCTGTAAAACACATCTGACACCTACAGTGTATGGAGCGGGCTCCGCCCGTGAGCCTGCTCCATACATCATCCCCCCCCCCATGCTCCATGATGTGCCGACACACCACGGGTCGGGAAGGGGTTAAGTAATTAAGCGGTCCCTTGACTGCGGACTATATGACGCAGGGAATTTTTAGCAAGATTAGTTCTTGCTAAAAACTGCGTCTTATAGTCCGAAAGATACGGTAATCCACCCAAAAAAAAGATATCAAGAAACAGCATCTAGGAATATAAATCCAGGATAGTGATTTATTTGCCACGGTTTTTAATTATGAAAATACTTAATAGTAATTAGTAATTTGTAATTTGCAGAAAAAAAACCACATCAAAACCCGGCCTAAGCATAGACCATTCTTTTGACATAACTTTAGGATACGGATGTCAGGTCCATATCACATTGAGACTAGGGCTACATGTTTTTCAGATTAGAAAAGAAAATATATTGAAATTGCGAAACACAAGCACTGGTTGTTTTTTATTTTCTTTATTTTAGTTTTTGAAATTTCTAGACATCTATAAGAATACATTGCCTGGAATCTTGTAATCACTTTCACCTGCGGTGAGAACATTTTTAATTATTCTCCCATTAACCCCTTTTCTCCGCAGCAATTTTTTGTATTTTCATTTTTATTTTTTCATCCCGACATCCAAGAGCCATCTTTTTTTTTTTCCTTCAACATATCCATATGAGGGTTTGTTTTTTTAAAGAAAATTGTATGTCTTAATTGCACGATTAAATGTACGATATAATGTACTTTTTTGGGGGGTATAAAGAAAAAAACTGTGATTCTGTCATAGTTTTTTGGGTTTTGATTTTACGGCATTCACCGTATGGTAAAAATTAAATGTTAACTTTATTTTGCAGGTAAGTACAAATATTGCAATACCAAATTTATATCTATTTTTTTCTTTTACTACTATCACAAAATAAAAACAATGTGCTAAAAAAAATATATATATTTGTGTCACGATAATCAGAGACCCGTTAATTTTTGATTTTCCATCAATAAATTGGTTTGAGGGCTTGTTTTTGAGGGGATAGCTGTAGTTTTATTGTTTGCATTTTGGGGTACATACAGTATGACTTTTCGATCACGTTTTGGAGGCTAGTTGACCAAAAAACAGAAATGATGGCATTTTTTTAAGGCATTTACCATGCGGCATAAATACAGTTATATGTGTACTACCCCATATGTATAAAAGATGGCTGGACCATTGCACTTAACAAGCACTTTTACATTATTTCCTCATAGAATGTAAGCTCTTGCGAGCAGGGTCCTCACTCCTGTTGTTTGAATTGTAAATTAGTTTGGTCAATGTGTAATGTCTGATATTGTCTGTACAATGTACCCCTTGAATTGTAAAGTGCTGCGGAATATGTTGGCGCTACATAAAGATTATTATTAAGTTATATTTTAGTAGTTCCGATCGTTATGGACGCGGCGATACCAATGTCCATTGAATTCTATGGGGAAGGTGGCTGCACATAATTGTGACCCCCATTCTGCTGATAGTTGAGGGCCCCAGTGGTGGTATCAGGTATTTATGGCATGTCCTGTGAATTTGCTATAAATGTGTAAGATGGGAATATGCCTTTGAGTATACTTTGAACTAAAAGAAGCTGGATTTCCAAAGGCGATAATGACAGTCATTACAGTGTCCATGGGGGTTGTCACCCAGCTTTCCACAGAACCTGAATCACATTATCATGTAGAATTATATTTGTTCTGCTCTCTTTTTTTGAACAGTAGTTCTGGAAGTTCTGTATTTTTTTTTTTAATATAGTTTAGGTTATATTATATTCTTGAACCAGAAAGTCCAAAATGAACAACTTGTTCCCTGCCAGGTAGGAAAATACTGCTGTCAATGGATGTAGAAAAAGATTAATCTAATGGTATGATGAATACTAATTAGTAATCAATGCTGCATCTAAAATCCCAATCTGCGAGTCCCTAATGAAGACGTTCATTCATTACATATCTTACAGTATTACGAGTGATCTTGAACTATTATAATGTTGCGTTAACTGCATAAAGAAATAACTGTCAACAACTTTATTCAATTATTACCGTTTTAGAAAACATTTCTATACTGTTTGCATTCTACTATTAAATTAAGGGTTATCGGATGAATTCCCTTTATACATATGTGACAATGGCCATCTTGATTTCCATTTATGAACTATACATTCATTACACAATCAATTATAAGAAATATCTACTACAGAGTCACAGTGAAATTGAGTAGATCTATGCACTTCATAAATCACCACTGAAAGGGCTAAGTATTGTATGTGGTTTAAAGTCTTTTCAGACATAATACGTTCATGTAAGTTTCCTTATATTGCAGACATATGGCATCAAGACTATGTATAGATTTATAGCCAAACGGGAATCCTGCCAATGAAATTTTCTAGAAGGATTATATTTCGTCTAAATATCATAATGAAATAACTTTGCCTAAAAAGCAGAGGGGAACTGATGACACGGGGTGAGCAGCTTACCCCCTCCCCCTCCATTTTACAGTTAAATTACTGCACCCATCCATTAGTTATTCCCCTCGCATTGTGCCGAAAAATGTTGTTAAAAGTGAGTTAACAGTTCAGATCCAACGATTTTATATGTATTTATCTTAATGAAAAATGGATGAATAATAAACAAGGGGAAATGAAGATAAGGAAAAGCCAATTAATAATTGTTTGCTAATAAAATAATTGAAAATGCTTAATATTGATGGAATGTCTGTTTACCTGACTGGCTCTAAAGACAGATAAATGAGTTGATGAATCAGTCATGGCTGTCCACAATTTGTCAGATTCTGCCTATTCTGTAAAATGAAATGTGTTCAGTATTATAAATATGGACATATGGATGGATATTATATTTTTGCTTTCTTCCCACATTAAATTAAAGCACAGTGTGGTGGATGTCACGCTGCAGGCAAAACCAGCACTCTAGAATGGTATAACAGTGACATCCAGTGGACAAAGTAGAGCTCATCTATGGTTCCTGCACGACATACCGGATTATATTACGTTATTAATGAATTCTAGATATGTAATACTCTAATTAATAATCTAATTTTATAAACTATCTGCTTTATACAGAAGACAAAACAATTATTTTTATTTTATAAACTGTAATATTTTATTTCATTTTTCAGACACAAAAGGTAAAGGTAAATTATTCAACATGTGGGGCAGATATAAAACAATAAAAAATGAAGGCAATTGAGGATCCAGATTTGGGATTGAAGTATAGGCCAGTTTAGGTTAGGCAATCATACAAATATCACAGATAGAAAGAGAAATAAGGAATGGGTTTGGAGGGAGGGTGAGGGTAGGAGTCCAATGGTAAAAGAGAAAGGAAGGACGGACGGACGTACGGAAAGAAAGGAAGGAAGGAAGGAAGCAAGGAAACGTAGGTGGGCCTAGAGGGTCAAAAGTACCGTAAGTTTGTAACATAACAGGGGTTACTATTCCATGGAGCCCACACAGAGTAAAACGCAGTCACGTGGCAGATTTTGTTACAGAAATTTATGCCACTGAAAATCAGTTTAATACATCTGAATGTGGTTGTTTCTGCAGCAGGTGCATGGATTTCTGAAAGTTTTATTCAGATGAATAGAACTGATTTCCAGTTGCAGAAATGTATGCAACAAAATCTGTTGCCTGTTAATCCACCCTAAAAGAGATCACAAGTGTTGTAAAGTTTGCAGTAAGATACTCCATTGATCTAATATTACAAATACAACTAATTAGGTCCTGTTGAGAAAGGGTTAAGGGTAAGGCCACACGTTGCATAAATGCTGCAGAATTTCTGACCAGATTTTCTGTGCGCAAAATCTCATCCATACACTGTGGTAAAAACCCCTAGAAAGGACGTTAGGAAATTGACACTCTGTATGGAATTTCAATGCGCAGCACATCAATTTATGTTGCGTAAATGCTACGGATTTTCCACATGGAAAATCTGTTAGGAAATTCCACGCAATATGTGGCCTTACACTTACAGTTTGTTTCCAGAGAAGAGTCTCCATGCATTTAGCGTCGATAAGAAGATGGTGCCTTATTTGGGCAGAGATTTTGGGGATACGTTGAGAACGTACCCCCAATCAATAATCAATTCCCTGTCGATAAAACCTCTGAACACTGAGCTCATATTGATCACTGTGTCCCCGAATGCAGAAGCTTGGTTTTCTCTGCATGTCTGTGTATACAGATCACTGATAACAGTAATCTAATGAACTGATACAATTATATGACTGTTATCAGTAATCTGTATATGGGGACAGCAGGAAACAAAAAGATCATGAGTAAGGCTGTGTTCACATCACCGTTCCTTTCTGCTGAGGGGTTCCGTTTGAGGTTTCCGTCGGTTAACCCCTCAACAGAAAAGCAAACGGAAACCTAAGCTTCCGTTTCCCTCACCATTGATATCAATGGTGATGGAAACATTGCTAAAGGTCTCCGTTTGTCACCATTGTGACAGGGTTCTGTAGTTTTTGACACAACCAATAGCGTAGTCGACACAGCCTTACAGCCTTACTCATTATCTTTTTGTTTCCTGCTGTCCCCATATACAGATCACTGATAACAGTCATATAATGGTATCCGTTCATTAGATTACTGTTATCAGCCCTACCTCCTGGGATGACGTATCATTCCATGTATTGTTGCAGCTAATAAAAGGTTTTTCGGGCGGAATTCCCTGAGGCTTCCAAGACGAATATGCTGTGTACATTTACGCAGCATATCCGTCCTGTGTGTTCATACCCTTTTAAGGGTTGTCTAACCTTTAATTAAAGGAGGCAAATAGTTTAAAATAATAAAAGGTACTATACTCACCTTTTAAAATGCTGCCGTGCTGTGAAAACCCGTTTAATACACTGGTCCCCAAAATACAAGATTTTGCCTTTAAATCTATATTAAAGGGTTTGTCTTAAAGGGGTATTCCCATCTTGGACATTTCTGGCATATCCACAGGATATGCCATAAAAGTCAGATAGATTCGGGTCCCACCTCTGGGACCCACACCTATCTCTAGAACGGGGCACGCTAAACCCTGTTCTAGCTTGCTCAGCTCCGCTGCCTTCCAGCCACTTCCTGGATTGGTGGTCGGGAAACAGCCGAGTGCTCGCTGAGCTACGCTGTTTCTATAACTCCCATAGAAGTGAATGGGAGTTGCTGAAACAGCGTAGCATGGCGAGCTATGCTGTTTCTGTAACTCGGTAGCTACGGAAACAGCGTAGCTCGCCATACTATGCTGTTTCCGTAATTCCCATTTACTTCTGTGGGAGTTATGGAAATAGCGTAGCTCAGTGAGCTCGGCTGTTTCCGTAACTCCCAACCACCTAACCAGGAAGTGGCTGGGAGGCAGCGAGAGCCGAGTAAGCTAGAACAGGGTTTAGGGGGCCCCTAAGATAGGTGTGGGTCGCAGAGTTGGGACCCTCATCTATCTGACTTTTATGGCATATCCTGTGGATATGCCATAGTTGTCCAAGATGGGAAAACCCTTTTAAGGAGACAACCCCTGTCCATATGTCTTATTAAAGCAAATTAATGTCATAGATGGGGTCCCATGCTCAGGACCCTTCTCTTTTAGCCAGAGTAGAGAGCATCTAACAAAGAGTGGCTCCCGCCCTGGTAGACCTGGTCCAGCTTTTTATTACATGGTCACGCATATATTTGAATGCTACATAATACTAGTTTTGTGTGTCATTTCCCACAAATTCCCCTGGTGATATAAACAGCTGGCAATGTTTTGCTCCTGATGGTTCACTCCCACATATTTTTTGGGCTGTAGTTTGATCAGACCTGATCAGTAGTTTGATCAGAAAATGGTTTATGGTTAAGCGACTAATCCAGCGAACTCTGGGATGGTAATCCCTGTCTTGCCACTAAAATGTCTAAACATAATAAACATAATAAAGATTTAACAGCCACTACAATACTAAAGATCTAATATAACAGCTTCAATTTTAGTTCCTCTATATATATATCCTTATTTATATATAGGAGAATAAATAAAACAGTTGTTATTCGGTGTATGAACCCTTTCATTATGGATCGTCAGTATGCTGTGATTTATTTCCTCGGCCTCCGACTTCTAACAAGCCATGCCTATGATTCTATTGTATTGACAGAATAGTATATCACCACTGTATATTCCATCTAAATGTATTTTTTATATACTCACTCGGTAAATGGAAATACAGGCATTTCATTAAAACATTTAACACGCCACCTGGCTGTTTTGGAGATTCAACTAGTTCTGGGGCATGTGAAATTTCAGGATTACATTTGGATATTTTTAGTATGTTTTGTATAGATATTAAAATTGATATTAACTTATTTGAAAAAAATAATTACGAGATGGTTGATTCAAAATTGGTGGAATAAATATCAAAAAAACTAATAAAAAGTGCCATTGTTTTCTGCAACATCTTGGGATGCGGATAAAGTGTTAGGCTATATTCACACGACAGTGAAAAAAATGTCCATTAAAAACTGATCAACTGTCAGTTTTTCATGGCCGTTTTGCATTCATTTTGCATATATTTTTCATGGCCGTTAAAAAAACTGATGAATTTCATTGGTCAGGCTTTTTTTCTCCCAACCGCGTGAAAACACCCAAAAGAAGGTCAAATGTTCACCTAGACACTATTTACAGTCTCCCTGTATTTGATGCCACACACCTCCCTGTATATGATGCCACACAGCCTCCCTGTATATGATGCCACACACCTCCCTGTATATGATGTCACACACCTCCCTGTATATGATGCCACACACCTCCATGTATATGATGCCACACACCTCCCTGTATATGCCACACAGCCTCCCTGTATATGATGCCACACAGCCTCACTGTAGATGCCACACAGCCCCCCTGTATATGCCACACAGCCCCGATATATATGATGTCATACAGCCCAAAATGAATGCCCTACATACTCACCGATGCAACGCTGTCTTCTTCAGGTAGGGTCTCTCGTCTTCACAGGATTTGCAAAGGTGGCGTGATGACACTCACCGATGAAGCTCGTCTTCACATGTGGTCTCCCATCTTCACAGAATCTGCGAAGGCGGCATGATGATATACTCACTGAAGCAGCGCTGTCTTCTTCTGGTGTGGTCGCTAATCTCACGGGATCTGCGAAGGTGGCGCGATGACATCATCGCATCGCCTTCGCAGAACCCGTGAGACTAGCGACCACACCAGAAGAAGACAGTGCTGCATCGGTAAGTATGTCATCACGCCACCGACAGCCAGCAAGGGAACTATTTTTTGACAGCCATTATTCACGGGCTGTTAAAAAACTGCCTGTGTGAATACACCCATAGAACATCATAGTTCTGAAAACGTCCGTGTGACGGCCATTAAAAGAACGGCTGTCCCACGGCCGTTTTTCACTGTCATGTGAATGAGGCCTTATAAATCTGTAGAATTACTGTATATACAGTGAATATAGTCAAAGTATAATTACCAGAGAGGAGACAATAAATTAGTGGTAAAAATGAAAGCACACAATTTATATTATTCTAGGTATGAAGATCAAGCATCATTGATTGAGGCTTTAAATCTGCTTAGGTATACAAAAAATAAAGCCAGGGAAATTATTGGTTAATCGAATTAAAGGGACAGAGAAATGTCAATTATTTAATAATTAAAACGTGAAGAAGTAATAGACCCTGAATAAACCCTGAAAATGGTAATAAGATGTAGGGATAATTCTACTGGAATTTGCATGCTGACCAACAATCTACCCCTCCTGGAGACCTAGATTTTTTGACATAAACTAAATCAAGACCAAGTGAATCTACTTAACGATAAAATTACAGAAGATGAATTCACAGTTACATTTAGATCAATTAAAATAAAAAGACAACAGGACAAAACGGGTTTGGAAAAGAGTTCTTTAAACTATTGCAAGAGGAAATTAACTATATAATACTTTCTTTACTTTGTAAGATTAGAAGGTAAGAAAATAAGTAAATGCACCAAAGTAAAGAGGCGGAAAATATACTCATATGACCGGTTCATATAAATTATTTACAATTATAAAACAACGAAAACATTTTTTATCTAAAAATAGATAAATGCTGAATGCTCCCTGGCATTGTTCTACTGAGTCAGGTAAAATTTGGATAGAACATCCAAGTGATCAACTGTTATAACTCTCTCTTGTGATTTGACCTTCGACTAGTGTGGTCGTTTAGACATGCCTTTGATAGACAATGTTAATATGTTGTATTGTGATGTTGTTTATATGTAAACATTTTAACCAAGTGTTCATTGCATGGATGTGAAATGTAATGACTTATTTGTATGCAATCAATTAAAGCATTTTTGGTTCAATAAAATTTGTTTATTAAGAACATCCAAGTGATTCCACCTTTCAATTTCCAAAGGGCTATGCCCCTAATGCGATTATCCATATAAAAGTATAATAACAAAAAAAAACAATAAAGGAAAAATAACAGTATGAACAATTTCCAAGAGCAAAAGACCAGTATGGCTGTTTGGGTTTATTCGAACCTCTATGGTCCTTTTTTCCCTGGTCCCCTGCTGTTTGACAGATTTACAGTGTTCTTTGGGTCTGACATTTCCATATAACAAGTACAGTGATAATGTGACATTATATAATAATTAAAGAGCAAGAGACTGAGTATCTACATACATAAAGCAATATGGTACCACAAACTAATAGTAAGGTAATACATCCCTTGATGCTCGGACTACCAGAGAACCCCATGTACTTTGGCAAGACTGGCTTCCTCAGTGTTTGTGTGTCAGGCAAATAAATTTATACTCACGCATACGATTACAAATTTTGTGAAAGTTAATCAGAAAGACATGAATGTAGGAGTAGAGTGAGAGTTTGTTTAGTGCAAATTAAATATGCCAAATATATACAATGAAATCAATAGGTCAAATACAAAACCGCAGATGGAACGCTCAGTTGAGTTATGCCAATGTGCCAGAGCAATTGAATACAAACAAAAGTCAAAGTTAGCATAGATAATAAGTGATGTGAACGTGTCATCTAAATCAGAGATTCTCAAACGTTTTTTTCTGGGGCCTCACCAAAACATGGTGATGTCTGTGCCTCACTACCTGTGGTCGAAGTCCATACCAAAATTTAAAAACTATTTCTCAGGTTGCCCTTTATTTGTCTTTTGAACCTAGAATAAAATACAATAATCACAAAATAAAAAAATTATGTTACTAAACCAGAGCTTTGTGCAGTCAGAAAAAGAACTGTGCAGCTTATGATCACTTCTATCAAAACTGCCTTGGCAGCTGAACCTTACCAACAACTAGAAGGCGCTCCCCTGGTGAGGCCTGCAATCACTATATGGACATCCCTATGTAAAATTGATGATGTTTTGAAGACAAAGGGTGGTCACACCAAATATTGATTTGAATTAAATTTTTCTTCTGTTCATTCACTTTGCATTTTGTTTATTGATAATAAAAAACTATTAACACTTCTATTTTTTTAAAGCATTCTTACACGGTACTGTATTTGGAGCCAACTTTTGCACAGTACTCTATACATATATACACCGTGTTCCAAATTATTATGCACATTGGATTTAAGTGTCATAAACATTTAATTATTAGTTTTTCAATTAAACTCATGGATGGTATTGTGTCTTAGGGCTCTTTGGATCATTGTAATCAATCTCAGACACCTGTGATAATTAGTTGGCCAGGTGTGCCCAATCAAAGGAAAACTACTTAAGAAGGACATTCCACATTATTAAACAGGCCATAGGTTTCAAGCAATATGGGAAAGAAAAAGGATCGCTCTGCTGCCGAAAAGCGTGAAATAGTGCAATACCTTGGATAAGGTATGAAAACATTGGATATTTCAAGAAGACGTAAGCGTGATCATCGTACTGTGAAAAGATTTGTGGCTGATTCAGAGCACAGGCGGGTTCGTTCAGATAAAGGCATAATGAGGAAGGTTTCTGCCAGACAAATTAATAGGATTAGGAGAGCAGCTGCTAAAATGCCATTGCAAAGCAGCAAACAGGTATTTGAAGCCGCTGGTGCCTCTGGAGTCCCGCGAACCTGAAGGTGTAGGATCCTCCAGAGGTTTGCAAGTGGGCATAAAGCTATTATTCGGCCACCCCTTAACAATGCTCACAAGCAGAAACGGTTGCAGTGGGCTCAGAAATACATGAAGACTAATTTTCAAACCGTGTTGTTTACTGATGAGTGCCGTGCAACCCTGGATGGTCCAGATGGATGGAGTAGTGGATGGTTGGTGAATGGCCACCATGTCCAAACAAGGATGCGACATCAGCAAGGAGGTGGCGTAGTCATGTTTTGGGCTGGAATCATGGGGAGAGAGCTGGTAGGCCACTTTAGGGTCCCTGACGGTGTGGAAATGACCTCTGCAAAGTACGTAGAGTTTATGACTGACCACTTTCTTCCGTGGTACAAAAAGAAGAACCGTGCCTTCCGTAGCAAAATTATCTTCATGCATGACAATGCACCATCTCATGCTGCAAAGAATACCTCTGTGTCATTGGCTACTATGGCCATAAAAGGAGAGAAACTCATGGTGTGGCCCCCATGTTCCCCTGACCTCAACCCTATTGAGAACCACTGGAGCATCCTCAAGCAAAATATCTATGAAGGTGGGAGGCAGTTCACATCAAAACAGAAGCTCTGGGAGGCTATTCTGACATCCTGCAAAGATATTCAAGCAGAAACTGTTCAAATACTCACAAATTCAATGGATGCAAGAATTATGAAGGTGATATCAAAGAAGGGGTCCTATGTTAATATGTAACTTGTCCTGTTAAGTTTTTTTTGATTGAAAGAGCCTTTGATTTCTGTAAATATAACCTCCTGATGCTGCAAATTCAACAAATTACCATTTTAGTTCCCTTTACAACCTTTAAAATGTTTTGATCTCTGTTGTGCAAAATGATTTGAAACAGTGCATTTTGAGTTTTTTACTTCTAAAAATAAATCTGTTATCATTAGGAAATCTGTTCAATAAAATTTGCATTATACTCCAACGGTTGATGGCTTGAAGATTATACTGACTGTCGTTTGCATCGACTATTTAGGAAAATCAGCGAAAAATAACATTTGCATAATAATTTGGAATGCGGTGTATATATAAATAAATATATATATATATATATATATATATATATATATATATATACATATATATATATATATATATATATATATATATATATATATATATATATATATACATATATATATATATATATATATATATGTATATATATATATGTATATATATATATATATATATATATTCTCTTTAAAATAACACCAACCCTATTGCTACTTCTCAAAAAGAGATCTTTTCTGAACCGCTTGTTAAAAAGTCATTGTTTTTTTCTGATACCTGTGTGTGTGTGTGTGTGCGTGTGTGAACACTGGCAGGCATCTCCCCCAAAAAGATTTAATTTTTGGACCGTTTTTTAAATTTAAAAAGCATAACAAATCCGACAATGCAATGTGTTATTAAAGGGAACCTGTCACCAGCATTTCACCTATTAAACCAGCACTACCTGGTGGTGGTTGGTGAAAAATAATTTCTATAAAACCTATAATTGTCTTCTAATTCAGCTCTGTAGCTTTAGTATTTCGTTTTTTAGTGTTCCCACACCGTATGCCAATGAGTCAAATCTTCATTTGAAAAGAGTCAAATCTTCATTCCTCAAGTCTTTCCGAGTTTATCCCACCTCCTTACTTTTGATTGACAGCTCCTCGCCTTCCCCCAGCACACAAAATCCCGCGCTTGTGCATTGATGCCCTCTTCTGGTGTGTGCGCACAAAGGGACAACGGATTATTACGATTAAGGCCTCATTTACACGAGCGTGTGCGTTTTGCGCGCGCAAAAAACGCTGCGTTTTGCGCGCGCAAAAGGCACTTGGCAGCTCCGTGTGTCATCCGTGTATGATGCGCGGCTGCGTGATTTTCACGCAGCCGCCATCATAGAGATGAGGTAGTCGACGCCCGTCACTGTCCAAGGTGCTGAAAGAGCTAACTGATCGGCAGTAACTCTTTCAGCACCCTCGACAGTGAATGCCGAACACAATATACACCTGTGAATAAAAAAAGACTTTCATACTTACCAAGAACTTCCTGCTTCCCCCAGTCCGGGCTCCCGGCCGTTGCCTTGGTGACGCGTCCCTCTCTTGTCATCCGGCCCCACCTCCCAGGATGACGCCGCAGTCCATGAGACCGCTGCAGCCTGTGATTGGCTGCAGCCTGTGCTTGGCCCGTGATTGGCTGCAGCTGTCACTTGGACTGAACTGTCATCCCGGGAGGTCGGACCGGAGTTATCGGTAAGTCAGAACGTCTTTTTTTTTTACAGGTTCATGGATTTTCGGAGCGGAAGTCACTGTCCATGGTGCTGAACCAGTTTAACGCTTTCAGCACCGTGGACAGTGACTGTCTCCTGACGTCGCGTACCCGAACATTTTTTACCGGTTTCGGTCAAAACGAGTTTGGCCGAACCCGGTGAAGTTCGGTGCGCTCATCTCGAATTTGACACTCCGTTTGGATGTTTGTAAACAGAAAAGCACGTGGTGCTTTTCTGTTTACATTCAGGAGTTTGACAGCTCTTGCGCGAATCACGCAGTTCGCACGGAAGTGCTTCCGTGCGGCATGCGTGGTTTTCACGCACCCATTGACTTCAATGGGTGCGTGAGTGCGCGAAAAACGCACGATTATAGAACATGTCGTGAGTTTTTTTCTGCGCACACGCGCTGAGCCCAATTCACGCATCGTCTAAACTGCCCCATTGACTAATATAGGTGCGTACGACATGCGTGCAAAGCACGCGCGTCGCACGCGCGTATATTACGTTCGTGTAAATGAGGCCTAAAGGCGTGAAATGTTTGCAGACCGTTATTTACAGTCGGAGGAGGAGTTTAGGAGAGGGGCTAATGGTAATGAACTTTTGATAGCAGCGGCCTGTGAGGGATAAGTAAAGTTCAATAGGTGAAATGCTGGTGACAGGTTCCCGTTAAACAGGGTGTTTGTTACCACCGGCTACCATTGATTTACCCACAGCCAAATATGTTGCTGTCATTTTGACATTACTAATGCTGTCTTGGCGTTAAAGAGCTTTAAAGGGACTGGACACATTCCTAGAAGTTCTCAGTGTGTCATACTTTTGATTTGTGACGATTCAGATCGAACCTGGTGGCTGAAAATGCATGTTGGATTAAACACCCTACTTTTCACCATTTTCGGTTTATATTAAGTGCTGTCGCCAACTTTGCATTACAACTTTGAGTTTGGTATTTATTTATTTTTAGGGGTAAAATTGAAAGTGCCCTGATTGCCGTGTTTGACTCTCTGATGTCTTCTAGGACTGTCTCCAACTTGGGTACCGTTCTAAAAGTCATCAGAGAGTCAGACAGGGCAATCGGGGCACTTGCGATTCATGGTTTCCGGAATTTCGCTCATCTCAATTGTTTAGTATCCTTCTCAGTTCCCAGCATAGCTGCACTCTTTTGTAGCCCCAAACAAGGCTCCTTTTTCCTCATTCCTCAGAATGGCACTCCTCTGCTTCTCAGTCTTCAGCATGGCCCCCACTCTCATCAGTCCCTAGCTTAGCCTCCTCTCTCAGCGTTACTAACAAATAATGGCTCTTTTCTCAGCAGGTACTGTGCTGTAGCTGACGGCTGAGCTCTGTTCCCAAGCAGCACGAAAAAAGCTGCACATTAAACTTGGCAACTTCCCCCCTCTGGCTTACTCCAATCCTTCAGTACACAGTACCTATCATTAAGTCAAAGGATGCATTGGCACTGGGAAGGATAAAGCAAGAGAGGAGATTCAAAGCCTGGTAGCTTCCTCCCCTCTTCTTGCTCTCTATTGTCCTCTGCTAAGCTTTGCTGTCATGGTGCACAGCAGCGTGAAGGGTCAAAGGAGTGACAAAAATGCGGTCTTTACAAGGGGGATCTCACCAAAATACCTGTTCAAATAGGGTAGTGGATGGTCTTTTTGAAGAGGGCCACTGTTAGGGGCATAACTAGGAAAGACTGGGTCCCATAGCAAACCTTTGACTGGGCCTCCTCCTTCCCTCGGTGCAACAAACAGCCCCTCCTTGTAGATAGTGCCCCCCTGTAGATAGTTCCCATCTGTAGATTGTGCCATACAGCCCCCCTGTAGATTGTGCCATACAGCCCCCATGTAGATTCTGACATACAGTCCACTGTATATAGGGTCATACAGCCCTCCTTGTAGGCAGTGCTATACAACTCCCCTGTAGATAGGGTCACACCCTCCCTTGTAGAAAGTGCCGCCCTCCCCCTTGCAAACAGTGCCATACAGCCACCCTTTTATTTATTTTGTGCGTCTAGTCGATTTTTCAAACAAAACTGATAGACTGTTTCTGGTATTAGGTACTCCTTAACCCATAAAGGACCAAACAGTTTTTAGTCTATAGGATCACACTAATTTTTCTCATGTGGCCTTTCCTGCCTCCCCTCTTAATAATTGATAAGCTCAGTGGTAATGGCTTCATCATAAGTACTTCAAGTGGGTTCAGATATGTTTTGGAGATGAACATCTGATCGATCTCCATCATGTCCCTCTACAAGTCGAATGTCTCAGGAATTGTCCTTTGCAGTCTTTTATAAATGCTTTTTGGTTTTCCAAGGCCAGTACAAAGCATTAGTAAAATCAGTGTAGGAAAGGTCACAGATTAGTCATAAGAAAACAAAATTCCACAACTCTGAAACCTTACTTCCACCGCTTTTGGTAATAAACCTTCAGTGCCTATACTACACACACAGCCCTGGTTGCAGTAAATTAAATTTGTAGGGAAAGAGGTACAAATCTTTCCATAATACTTTTTCTCTATGTAAGTTTCACTCCTGGTTTTGGCTTACAAATACTGAAGCAAAATACTGACCAAGATACTGCCATGTTAAAAAGTGGCCTTAGTGCGGTCAACTAAGTTCTATATAGAGGTAGGTTTCAAAAATTGGGATCTTATCCCACTAATTCAATACAGCCAAATATATCTGTCTCTTCCATGTTGCATATTCCATTTTGATATTTGAATGTTGAATAAATCTGAATTGGTCTTAAAAAATAAATCTCATAGTGAAATATTTACAGCATTAATCTCTCTTAATATCCATATACCCCAGGCACTTTAAGTCTGGCTATACATATGAGATCAAAGTTAGCCAAACCTGATGATCTTGGAGGGATCAGTCAGTGTTCTGATGCGTATGAAGGCCTTCCAACTGTCCCTCAACTGCAAATGTTGCGGGGTAAAAGAATCAGACATGTCCTGTCTAAAGCCCACATTACAGGACAATATATATGAGGGAAATTAATATGTGGAGTTCCTATAGGGTGAAATACATAGAGAGTAAAACAATAATAAAATACTAATAAGTGTTTGCTACAACCCACCACATATAACAGAATCGACCAAAAATCTACTGCTAAGGTAAATAGACGAGGCAACAAATCACAATGAGATTGTTATTATAGGTGACCTCAACTATCCAGATATAAATTGGAAAACTGAAACCTTTGGCTCTGATATAGGAAACCGGTTTCTGTCCATCACAAAAGTAGGGAAGGAATTTTTCCCCAATATGAGGAAATTGGCTTTTGTCTCATAGGGTTTTTTGCCTTTTTTTTTCCAGCCGTGCAAACTGTATTACTATTTTTCTTTGTTTTTTGCTCTGACATGTAATGTCAACTGTGGGATCTTATATAGACAGGTGTATGTTTCCAAATCATGTTAAATCAATTGAATTTACTACAGGTTGTCCTCAAGCAAGTTGTAGAAAGATCTCAAGGATTATCAATTGAAACAGGATGCAGCAGGACTCAATTTTGAGTGTCCTAGCAAAGGGTGTGAATACCGTACATGCACTATATAGAAAAAAGTATTGGGAACCACCTCATTGAATTCAGGTGTTTCATTCCGTCCCATTGCTATAGGTGTATAAGATCAAGCACCTAGACATGCAGTCTGCCTATACAAACATTTGTGAAAGAATGGGTCGTCCTAAAAAGATCACAGAATTCTAGTGTGGCACTGTAATAGGATGCCACTGTTACAAGGAGTCAGACCACAAAATTTCTTCCCTCTTAGAAATTCCATGATGAACTGCGAGTGGTATTATTGCAAAGAAGAAGCATCTAGGAACCCACAGCAACTCAGCCACAAAGTGACAGACCACGTAAAGTTACAGTGAGGGGTCTCCAAGTAATGAGGCGCATAGTGCATAAAAGTCGCCAACGCTCTGCTGACTGAATAACGCAGAATTCCAAACCTTCTCTGGCATTAACATCAGTACAAAAACTGTTTCCTAGGAAGCTTCATGGCATGGGTTTCCATGGCCAAATAGCTGCATGCAAGCCTTAGATCACCAAGCACAATGTCAAGAGTCGGATGGAGTGGTGTAAAGCACGCCGCCACCGGACTATGGAATAGTGGAAACGTGTTCTGTGGAGTGACGAATCATGCTTTTCTATCTGGCAGTCTAATGGAAATGTCTGGGTTTGGCGAATGCCAGGAAAACGTTACCCACCTAACATCATTTTGCCAACTGTAAAGTTTGCTGGAGGAGGGATAAATGCTATGGGGTTGTTTTTCAGAGTATGGCCTAGGCCCCTTAGTTACAGTGAAGGGAAATCTTAATGCTTCAGCACACCAAGGTATTTTGGACAGTTATATGCTTCCAACATTGTGGAAACAGTTTGGGGAAAGTATTTTTCTGTTCCAGAATGTCTGTGCCCCAGTCAAGCAAGGTCTATAAAGGCATGGATGGGTGAGTTTGGTGTAGAAGAACTTGACTGACCCACACAGAGCACAGTTCTCAGCAACATCAAACACATTTGGGATGAACTAGAGAGGTAGAACGGTGATTGCGAGCCAGGTCCCCTTGTCCAACATCAGTGCCTGACCTCTTCTGGATGAATAGGCAAAAATTCCCATAGACACACTTCAAAATTTTGTAGAAAGCCTTTCCAGAAGACTGGAAGCTATTTTATCTGCAAAGTGGGGGGCTATGGATTTAGAATGGGATGTCATAAAATCTCCTGTATGTTTAATGTGTAGGTGTCCCAATACTTATGTCCATATAGTGTATATATACATGTGGTTTCATTAAATTATTTTTAACAAATATGCACAATTTTCCCCAAACCCAACTTCACTTTGCCATGATTGGGTATGGTGTGTAGATTGATGAGAAAACAAAATGAATAGTGTCTATTTTAGAATAAGGCTGTAATTTAGTGTAGAGGTCTGAATATTGTCTTAACTGGTTGCCAACACAGGACTAGAATGCTCGTCCTGAGCGGTGGGTACTTCGCGCATTCGGACGAGCATTCTCGTCCTGTGTGACAGCCATCTCTGCGCACGATCAAGAGCGGGGCAACGGCTGTAATACACAGCCACGGCCCCGCTCTAACAGAGGAGAGAAGAGAAACCTCTTCTCTTCGCCATTAACCCCTTGAATGCCGTGATAAAAGCTGATTGCGGCGTTCAAGGAGAGGGGGCTGCACTTTGATCGCATCACACAAAATAACTGTGACGCGATCAAAGCCCATAACTTGCATGGCCATTGAAGGACCCCAGGGCTGTCTGAACATATTTCCTGTTGTTAGGGCATACTGAAGTATGCCCTAACAACTGCATGTGTACAATCAGTACACAGGCTAATATACTGGTATATAGATCTATGCCAGTACATTACAGTGAAAAAATAAAAATCAAAATCAAAAATCCCTTTATGGTATTAAAAAAAAAGTTAAATGAATGTAAAAAAAAAATTATGATAAATAAATAAATAAAAAGTAAATAAAATACACAAACACACATTTTTTTATAATAAACATTTTAAAATATAAGTCCCAAAACATGAAATAATATAGACATATTTGGTATCGCCACGACCGTAACAACATGTACAACAAATGTTTAATATTATTTATGATGATCGGTGTATGGTGTAAAAAAATAAATAAAATTAAAACTGCAGCGGAACTGCTTTTTTTTCGTCATTTTCGCCAAAATAAAAATGTATATAAATTAAATGATAATGTATTTGTACCAAAAAATGGTACCTACATAAAGTACAACTCGTCCCGCAAAAAAACAAAGTCTCATACAACTACGTCGTACAAAAAATAAAAAAGTTATGAGCATCGGGATGCAAAAAGGGAAATATAAAAAAATTGTTCTGTCCTCAAGACCAAAATTGGCCGTGTCCTTAAGGGGTTAATGCACTGTATACTGTTTATACAGGTGAAGTCACTTTTTTTTTTTTTTTTACCAAATCAACAATTTACCTGCTTTTAGCTACAGTAAGTCTGGATCTATATTATTCTGTGCACAACATATCTCGGGACTATGTATTTCCTCACTATAAGGTTTTTCAATGCCCGTTTAATCAGCACTACTACTGTCATTTTAACAGCATATTTAAAGTGGTTTTCCCAATATCTTATTTTTTAATTTTTTATTGGGATATTCCTGTTTGGTCCAGTTTAACAATGCTGCCCAGCTTTTTGTTTCATTCATTTTACTCACTGTAAGGCCTCATGCACACGACCGTAAAAACTCCAGTTATTACGGGTCGTAATTACGACCCGTAATAACGGGCTCATAGACTTCTATTGGCCACGGGTACCTTCCCGTTTTCTTACGGGAAGATGCCCGTGCCGTTGAAAAAGATAGAACATGTCCTATTTCAGGCCGTAATAACGGCACGGACAGTCCATAGAAGTCTATGGAGCTCCCGTAATGACGGGTGGCTACATGTGTGCACCCGTCATTACGGCAGCATTGCTAAGCGACGTCAGTAAATAGTCACTGTCCAGGGAGCTGAAAGAGTTAACTGATCGGCAGTAACTCTTTCAGCACCCTGGACAGTGACTACCGATCAGAATAAAGAGCAACCTGTAAAAAATAAAAATAAAAGACGTTCATACTTACCGAGAACTTCCTGCTTCCTCCAGTCCGGTCTCCCGGCCGTTGCCTTGGTGACGCGTCCCTCTCGACATCCGGCCCGACGTCCTGGCCGTCCCTGGATGACGTTTCAGCCCATGTGACCGCTGCAGCCAATCACAGGTCAATCACAGGCTGCAGCGGTCACATGGACTGCCGCGTCATCCAGGGATGTCGGGCTGGATGTGAAGAGAGGGACGCGTCACCAAGACAACGGCCGGGTAAGTATGAATTTCTTTAACTTTTATTACAGAAAGGGCTGTCCCTTCTCTCTATCCTGCACTGATAGAGAGAAGGGGCTGCCGATTAGTGCAGTGCTATTTTGCCGCCAAAAACGTGCCCATAAATACGGGTGGAATACGGGTGACACCGGACCCATATTTACGGGCACGGGTCCGTAAATACTGGTGCAAAACGGGTCGAATACGTGTGACACCGGACCCGTATTTACGCCAGTATTTACGGGTGGGAAAAAATACGGTCGTGTGCATGAGGCCTAAGCGCGCTGTGGCCAATCTCAGCTTTGTTTACGTCAGGTACTACCGCTACTTGCCTCTTTCCTGTACAATCATAGCCTACAAATCCCAAGATGCATAGCGCTAATGGGAATTCAGTAAGGGCTGGTGGGAGGACAAGCCACGCAGACGCTGTGAGAGCAGATGATCGAGCATGCATGGTGAACACTGTTTGTGTATCAACCACGCATGCGCAGAGAAGGAAGAGGCAGGGTAACTGGTCCACCGCTTCCCACAGTGTACAGTGATGTCAGGAAGGAAGTAATAGCTCATGTACGGGGCAGAGGCAGAAGTTTGGCGATGCATCATGTGACCGCATGCGAGATACGGCATTAGGAACAACTATGGAAAGGCAAGTATTTTACAAACTGCATTTATTTTAGATGTTTAGTTAACTAGGAATTCGTTAATTGGTCCTGGGAAAACCCCTTTAGGGATATTATTACCAGCACAAGTATATTTTAATTTACTTCACTACCCAGTTCCATGCTTCACATATGGCCCTACCTCAAGTCCCTTTCCAGTCCCCATCCTTATCTTCCAGCTCTCACTCTCTCCCCAATTTTGCTTGGGAACCAGGAGATGCAACAGGGATGTTGTCACGATCTGTGGGTGCATGGACCCACTAGGCCGGACCGCCATAGCGGGATGGCAGCTGGCCAAACTACAGTGTACCAAGTTAATATATAAAGTCCAAGCACAAGGGTACCTGTGATAGTCCAGACAGTAGCAGTGGCTAGGCACAGATGGGATCTTGACGGCAGGTGATGCAGACGAGACAGATGACACCACACGTGTTGTGTGACACAACAGACGTGGTCGATGGCAGAACTTGATTCCAACACTATAGCGGGCACAGGAACAACTACAACACGGGTTACAGGATACAGGTAGCATGGCACGGGAACAACAGAAATAGGATAACATTAAGGGACCATTTGCAAGACAGAGGAATACGAACAACGCTCAGGCAAGGAGTAAAAGGGCGATCATGGGCTAATTAATTATGTTTTACATGTGTGCGCACTGGCCCTTTGAGGCCGGGCGTGCGCTCACACCTTACAGGACTCAGCAGAGTGGAGCGGAAGTGAGCGCTGGCGTCTCCTGGGGAGGACATGCGGGCCAGCGGTCACCAGACCATGGCTGCAGCTGTCGAGGGGTGAGTAATCCCGACGGTCTGCGGCCATGGACGTTACAGATGTCTAGCAGCTCATCTCCTGCTTTTTCTAGTTCATAGTTACTGGAGCAGATGGGACATGACCTTCTGGTCTTAGGTGACTGTGGCCCTGACACAGGGATTATATATGGAGAGAAATTATGCAAATCCTATACTAGCATAACCATCAATAGATACAGGCTTCCAGTGCCTATAAGAAAGCCTGGTCCTATTTATAGCACTTGAATTCCACAAAAAAGATAATGGTATAATGTGGAAACTTTTCACATGGGATACATTTAACAACCACCAACAGAAATATTAGAATACTCCATAAGTATTATTTTTTTAAATTGTAATACTGATATCCTGGCGTTCACTTAAAAAAGAATCCATCGATAAAATACATAGGAATGATAGCATAGAGATAACTTGCCAAGTTAATGTATGTAAATTTCATTCGACATAGCCTACAAATGCATACAAAAAAATCAACACCTATACTGGAATTACATAAATATCAACCACATTTTAATTTAGCGCCAGAATATTGGTATGGCTTATATTTAACATAGTAGAGAGGGATCATTCTTCTAAACCGATCAATGTATCATATAGTCCCATTCCGTTGGGAATTTGCTGAACTGTTCATCCCATTGAAGCAGTAAAAATGTAAAATGTGAATTATACCACGTCGTTTTCTTTGCATTCTTACTACATTAGGATTCTGGGATGAAAAATAAATAAATGAATACACGACAGCTGTGACAAAGTTGACACGTAATAATAAACTATATGTAGAGAAAGTAGAAACATAAGCTGCAATAAATCTAAGATACAACAAGAATAATTTAGATTGCAGTAATTAAAAGATAAAGTGCATAGATATTAGGTTATAAAATCATTTGCATGAACTTATTAGAACAGCCACTGCGGAATGAATGTAATTTGCAAGTGGGTATCAACTTTAATATTATTGGAAATTTAAAATAGGAAGGGATTAAAATACACGAAAGTATACACTCCAGGGATCCATAAGAATAATGAATTTTATTTTATTGGTCTCTCTCCACAGTATGTTATCTTTTTACAAGTGGATGAAATGCAATGAGAAAGAACTCTCATGCATTAAACTCTATAAAAAACTATATCAAATAGACTTTTAATGGTGAAGATAATCTTGTAAAGTTCCTGTGACTTGAAGGAAAAAAAAAAGCATAACCAAGATCAGAAGTGGTCACTTTCTATATAAAGATGCTATTAATACCTTGTGTAGGATGCTATGGAGTTTCTAGTCCAAGGTAAATTGTTTCAAATTGACTTAAGTTCCCTATAAGGGTATGTTCACACGCAAACCCAAAATACGTCTGAATTTCAGATGTTTTTGCAAGTACTCGCGTTTTTCGCAGCGTCTTTTACGGACATAATTGGAGCTGTTTTCCATTGGAGGCAATGAAAAACGGCTCCAAAAACGTCCCAAGAAGTGTCCTATACTTCTTTGACGCGGGCGTACTTTTACGCACCATCTTTTGACAGCGATGTGTAAAATTACACCTCGTCTGAACAGAACATCGTAAAACCCATTGCAAGCAATGGCAGATGTTTGCAGACGTAATGGAGCCGTCAATTCAGGCGTAATTCGAGGTGTAAAACACCTGAATTACGTCTGAAAATAGGTTGTGTGAACATACCCTAACAATAATAGTATAAAACAACATAAAATCACATTAAAACATCCAATACATAATCTAATAAAGAATACATGGTTCACATGGTCATGTTTTAGGGACAATTACGTAACAATGGAAAATGCAGTGACCAGAAGTGCATTATTTATGCTATTTTGGAGCATGCTGCATTTTTGTGTATCACTGTATGCATTAGGTGTAGCATTGCATAATAACATCCCTACATATTAGAAAAAAAAGCATGTCAAATGTCAGAGTTTTTGCTGTGGTTGTCCAGGTGTCTTGGTGGCACTGTTCTTAACCAGATCCGAAGGGCAACTAACCAAATAGGGAGGTGCACACTGACTGTAAGGAGGATAGAAGTTTTAATATGGGGATGGTTTGGGTAGCTGTAGATGGGTTAATCCATTCTCCACCCCCCCCCCCCCTTCACTAAGTTAATATGATGATGCAACCATCTGGTAACTCCCCGCCTATCTTGATGTGGATATTGGTATTGGCCACATATAGACCAATAGAGTGAGGTTCTGATCCTGGTCCTGCCAACCAACAAAGGGATTAAATTGCAGGCTCATACTGTGTGGCTTTCCTATTTCTACTGGATCCTGGAAGCGCGTTTCCCAGCCTCCCTCCCTCCCTTATTTTGGTTATATTAAAAAATAAAACAAAAATGTGTGAAAAAATTATATATTTTTTAAATATATAAATATATTCTATATCAATGGTAGTATACACTTGTAAATTAAGATCAACTCTGTTTCAACTGTATATTGCAATATTGTTTTCTTGCCATTATGTTTACGTTACTGATTGCTTTTCTTTAAGTCACAGCTGGTGTTTTTTGGGACTACGGGGGTTACCCTGAGTTGTGCAACAAACCGGCACAACTCTGGGATGCACATGTAGTTCAGAGACCGGTCCTCCAGTTTGCATGGTTGCTGCACCACATGAGTTCATGAGACCAAGACAATCAATTCAATAAAGTAGTAAAAAGCAGGATCTATTGGGCGCCACCAGTGAAGTTAGAGGAACAAAGGATCATAAAATCACGAAACCATTTATTGTAAACGGTACGCTGACAATAAATGGTTTAGTGATTTTATGGTTTCATGATTTTATGATCCTTCGTTCCTCTAACTTCACTGGTGACGCCCAATAGATACTGCTTTGTACCGCTTTATTGGACAATATGCTTTTAGGCTGTGTTCACATCTGCTTTGGAGACCTCACTAGGTGCTTCCATCGAAGATTCCATCCAAAATGCTGAAAAACATAGCACCGCATGCTGCACTAATTTTTCCGGTAAAATTACGG
The DNA here is from genome assembly GCF_050947455.1 of Rhinoderma darwinii. Lineage (NCBI taxonomy): Eukaryota > Metazoa > Chordata > Amphibia > Anura > Rhinodermatidae > Rhinoderma > Rhinoderma darwinii. Next base: position 178,813,014 of record NC_134689.1, on the reverse strand, counting down.
AAACCTGATGGAACCCATTAAAGCCATTGCTGTTCATCATTTGACGGATCCGGCACTGTTGATATTTTCGTTTTTCTGTTCCTATGACATAACAAAAAACTAAAATGACAACGCAGATCTGAACATAGCCTTATAGGTATAAAATGATTCCATTTGTAATTGTACATAAGTAATTAAGTATATAGTATTAGAAAAACATTTAACTGATTCAAAAAAATCATTTTTAACTCGAAATAGTAAAACATTTTACAAATTCCAAAATGATTTTAGTACTACCTGTAATTACATGATATCATTCAGTGTGAGTCCAGTAGAGGGCAGCAAAACACTTACTATTGAAGAATATTATCGACAACCTTGCAGAGGTAGATATTTACTATAAGGGTATGTTCACACGGCTTAGCAAAATACGTCTAAAAATACAGAGCTGTTTTCAGGCGAAAACAGCTCCTGATTTTCAGACGTTTTTGTAGCAAGTCGCGTTTTTCGCAGCGTATAATACGGACGTTATTGGAGCTGTTTTTCAATGGAGTTAATGAAAAACGACTCCAAAAACGTCCCAAGAAGTGACATGCACTTCTTTTTCGCAGTCGTCTTTCTTTTTACGCGCTGTATTTTGACAGCGACGCGTAAATTTACACCTCGTGGGAACAGAACACCGTAAAACCCATTGAAAGCAATGGGCAGATGTTTGTAGGCGTAATGGAGACGTTTTTTCAGGAGTAATTCGAGGCGTAAAATGCCCAAGTTACGTCTGAAACCACTGCGTGTGAACATACCCTAATAATACAGAGGGTACACACAATCTACTTAGTAAAAGTAAAGAAATAATGTTATATATTAAATTACTTTTCATGTCAACTTTGTGAAAGAGGAGTTTTTGTACTATGGTTTAATTGAGAGTTCCATAACAAAGATTTTAACTAAGAAAATAAAACAATCTACACCATGATATTCAGCCTCACCATTAGTCGCTGTCCATGCCAAAAATTTTATAAATTATCTAAATGTATCTTAATATTTTTCTCCTAAACCCAGTAGAACTTTTAAATGAACAAAATGAGTTAGTTATGCTGATATACCAGAGATCGGTGCAACCATAGAAAAGACTAGAGCATATGATAACTTCCTTCAAAACTGCCTCCCCAACTGCACATCACCAACAGGTCCAGTTGTTGGTGACGTGCCTCACCACTGAGTCCCACTTGACTGGTGCAATACATCAGCTCATACTTGAATGTATTTGTAATAGGTAGTACTACTATTTTAAATTATAATAATACAGTTACCATTAATAATATCTGTGTTGATCCGATAGATATTGCATATTACCAAAGGAAAGTCCCTTATTTAATGTTTCCAACAATTAGTTTAGAGCAGCTACAAAGAATGTCTCTTCTTAAACATATTTATGCTGGAAATGCCCCCAATAATACTTTGCTTGGTGGGTGGTACCAAGTGTTTTTCCAAAATGATCCTAACAAAATGTGTACACTATATCATGGTTGCCGACAAGTACAGGCCATGTCCCCATATTGGCAAAGTGCAAGAAAAGTGCTCCTATAAACCTTACAAGCAGAGTCCTCCCAATAAACAGTGCCAGGAGAGTGCCCCCAATAAACAGTGCAAGCAGAATGATATTCAAACTATAGTGTAAGCAAAGTGCTCCAAATAAACAGTGCCAGCTGAGACCTAACTAATTTGTGGGACACTTTACTGCTCTGCCAGAAGTATGAAAGAGCTTCCCTATTACAGGAGACTACAAGACAATCCCAAAGAGTTTGCAAGTATGCACTAGAGCTTTTTGGTAAACCTATTGTAACGTCCGTGGTCGCTGACCACGAACTCCTTCCATTCATTCGACGCCCTTCACTCCAGAGATGTCTGCATATACGGCCGTCCTGTTCCAGAGTCTTACAACCTAATCCGGATTCGCCGGGGTGACGAATGGAAGACTGAATTTAACAGCCGTGACGGACACTATGGATATCTAGTAATGCCCTTCGGCCTGTGTAATGCTCCCGCGGTCTTCCAGGTGTTTGTTAATGACATCTTCCGTGACCTCCTCTATGTTTGTGTTGTGGTCTATCTTGATGACATCTTGATTTTTTCTCCAGATCCTATGACGCATCAGAGACATGTCCGTAAAGTTTTGCTGCGGTTAAGGGAGAATCGCCTGTACGCCAAGTTGGAAAGTGCGTGTTTGAGAAAGATGCGCTACCCTTCCTGGGCTACATCGTCTCGAATCGAGGTCTCAAGATAGATCCTGAAAAGGTAATGTCCGTCCTGGAATGGCCACGCCCTCACGGCTTGACAATTTTTACAGACAGTTCATCCCAAACTTCTCCTCACTGACATCTCCTATCTCCAACCTCACCAAGAAGGGCATGAACGCCAAGGTGTGGACTCCTGAGGAAGAGTCCACAGTCAGCCTCTATCCTCCATCATCCAGATGTTTCTCTAAAGTTCTAGATGGAGGTGCTGGTGCACTCCTGTTCCAGAGAGGTTCCAAGGGCAAGTCAATGGTATGTGGATATTTCTCAAAGCTCTTCTCTTCCGCAGAACGCAACTACTCGATTGGGGATTGGGAGTTACTGGCCATCAAATTGGCTCTGGAGGAGTGGAGACATCTACTAGAGGGCGCAGCTCATCCCATCCTAATTTTTACAGACCACAAGAATCTCCCCTATCTCCAGACAGCCCAATGGCTGAATCCTCGTCAGGCCAGGTGGTCTCTGTTCTTTACCAGGATCCAGTTTGAGCTCCATTATCGCCCGGTTGACAAGAATATGAGGGTCGATGCCTTGTCCAGATCTTTCGAGACAGAGGACACCATGGAATTCCACAGAATATTATTGACCCGTCTTGCATTGTCTCTGTCAACCCCCTGCAAGTTGGGGACATTCCTCCAGTGAGGACCTTTGTGTGCCTGGCTGACAGGAGGAAAATTCTCCTCTGGGTACACTGCTCTAGACTGGCAGGTCACGCGGGGACCCGTAAAAACCCGAGACCTGATTGCCCGTCATTTCTGGTGGCCCACGCTGCCCAAAGATGTTATGGACTTTGTTTCCTCCTGCTCTGTGTGTGCAGCCAACAAGGTCGCTCACTCCAGACCAGCTGGTCTGCTCCAGCCATTGCCTGTGCCCGATGCTCCCTGGCAGCATATAGCTATGGACTGTGTTATGGAACTGCCTCCCTCTGCGGGATGCAGTACTGTCTGGGTGGTGGTGGACCGATTTTCGAAGATGGCCCACTTCGTTCCGCTGGCCGGTCTTCTGTCTGCTCCTCAACTGGCCAAACCTTTCATCCAACACATCTTCCGCCTGCACGGCTTGCCGCGGCATATTGTGTCTGATCGGGGGGTTCAGTTCACCTCGAAGTTCTGGAGAGCCCTCTGCGGACTCCTGGGTGTGAAGTTGGACTTTTCCTCAGCCTACCATCCTCAGTCCAATGGTCAGGTCGAGAGGATCAATCTGATCTTGGAGAACTTCCTACGCCACTTCATCTCCAAGCAGCATGATGGCTGGGTGCAGTTGCTTCCGTGGACTGAGTTCTCTTACAATAATCACACCAGCGAGTCCACACAGAAGACACTGTTCTTTATTGTCTATGACCAACACCCACGAATTCCTCTCCTGGTGCCCGATACGTCCGAGGTACCAGCGGCTGACTCTGCTTTTAGGGACTTCCTGCAGATCTGGCAGCAGACTCGATCCTCCATCCTACTGGCAGTCGACCGCATGAAACGGAAGGCTGATACAGGGAGAAGAGAGCCTCCTCAATTTCTCCCTGGCACAAAGGTCTGGCTGTCCTCTAGGAATATCCGACTAAGTGTGCCATCATACAAATTTGCTCCCAGGTTCCTCGGACCCTTCGAGATCCTACAGCAGATCAACCCTGTCGCCTACAAGCTTCGGCAGCCTCCTACCCTCAAGATCCCCAACTCCTTCCATGTCTCCCTCCTGAAGCAGGTGGTTCTGAACCGCTATACCAAGAGTCCTAGCCCTGCGGTTGCCTCCAGCGGTCCTTCAGACACCTTTGAGGTTAAGGAGATCCTGGACACAAAAAAAGTAAGAGGAAGAACCTTTTATTTAGTAGATTGGAAGGGGTTTGGTCCAGAAGAGAGGTCCTGGGAGCCAGAAGAGAATCTCAATGCTCCTACCCTCATTAAGAGGTTTCTCTCTCATTCTGGTCCCAAGAGGAGGGGGCGTAAGAGGGGAACTCCTTACATCCAGTCGACGCCCTTCTCTCCAGAGAAGTCTTTACATACGGCCATCCTGTTCCACAGTGACCACCAGGGTGCGCTCGCGAGCTCAGTCCAGACTTAAGAAGCCAAAACGCACGCATGTGGGAGATTGAGCTGATTACTCCCAAAGCACCCTGGGCTATAAGAAGGGCTGTGCCCCTCCCTGCAATGCCTGAGTGTGGTTTGTCGTATCCAAAGTTTGTCTGTGCAAATGGTCTCCTAGTGTTTTCCAGTTCCCAGTGTTCACCGTACCTGTATCCTGTATCCTGTGCTATACTGGTCAAGTGCCATGCTGAGCTGTAGTCATGCTGTGCTGTATTCCACTCCTGTCCTGCTACTCCACGCCTGACGTCTAACTGCTGCCTAGTCTCAGCCGAGCCTGCCTTGCTACTGTCCGAGCTGCCACATGTACACTATGCGAACAATAGACTGTGACCTGCGCCCTGTTGGCCAGCTGCCATACCGTCAAGGCGGTACGGCCCAGTGGGTCCACGAACCCAATGTGACACCTATATTATATACAGATGCATTGCTTGGTATTAGACTATTAACCCACAACCATACCAGGTTGCTGGTCCCCAGTTAGTGTAGTCGGAATCTCGATGGCAAATGCCAGATGTCCATGAGGCGAGATGAGCTTCTCGTCGCAGGTGGTGGCCTGCTGCCTCTTCTGCACCAACTTTTGCACAATTTATACCTGCGTCTATATGCCCGAACATTCAGCGCCTTACAATGACGCTGTTTGGCAGGGCAGAATGACTTGCCCCGCCAATCAGCGCCTTTCAACGATCCTAGTGGCTGAAAGGCGCTGATTGGCGGGGCAAGTCATTCTGCCCTGCCAGTCAGTGCCTTTTAACGATGCTACCGGCGTGATGACGTCATCGCGCTGCTTGCGTTGTTGAAAGGCCCTGATTGATAGGGCAAGTCATTCGGCCCTTCCAATCAGCGCCATCGCTCAGTCCCAGCAGACCTGCTCAAAAGGAAGCAGGCCTGCATTGACACAGGACGGCGTGGGAACGGGACCAAGGTGAGTATGTAAAGGTTTTTTTTTCCACCTAAAAGTGTGGGTGGCATTATCTACAGGTGGGAGCTATATGTGGGACACTATCTACATGGCAGGCTATATGTGGGGCACAGTCTACTGGGGAGGCTATATGTGGGACAGTAAGGGAGGCTATATGTAGGGCACTATATACAGGGGGAGCTATATGTGGGGCACAATCTACAGGGGAGGCTATATGTGGGGCACTATCTACAGGTGTGGCTATATGTGGGGCACTATATACAGGGGTGGCTATATGTGGGACACCATCTACAGGGGGGCTATATGTGGGGCACTATATAAGGGGCCGCTGTATGTGGGGCACTATATACAAGGGGCACTATATGTGGGGAGCTATCTACACGGGGCTCTATGGGAGGCACTATCTACAGGGGGCTCTATAGGGGCACTATCTACGGGGAGCACTGTGTGTGTGGGACACAGTGTTTTGTGCTATTATAATCAGGGACACAGTGTATGGTGCTATTATAATCAGGGACACTGTATATGGTGCTATTATAATTGGAGGTACAGTGTATGGAACTATTATATGTATGGCACAATGAGAATTTTATCTTTGTTTATAGGTGCAGAAATATTTGAATAGTGAATAGCTGAAGACATCTCAGCGGCAAACTGCAGAAATGGACTGTGGCCGGGAGAAGTCGTCATAGAGGTCTGGACTGGATGGAGAAGAAAAGAGAAAAAGAACTAGAATCTGAGATCGTCACAGGTGAGTCACTAATATAAATGCTTATTCTGCCTCTGTAGTCATACTGTAGTCACTGTATGATCTGCAGTGAGATGATGGGTGGTATGATTATTTTTTTTGTGAAACAGAATATTTTTACCATTGTTCGGTCTATGCTGAGAGCTGTAGTTTTACGCCATACAAACCTATACGACAGGGGTGGCACTAAATTGAGCTGTATTTGTGCTGATGCTGTATTTATGTACTGAGCTTGGTTCTGGAGTTGTATATATGCACTAAGCTTGGTTCTGGAGCTGTATATATGTATGAGCTTTGTTCTGGTGTTGTATATATGTATTGAGCTTTGTTCTGGTGTTGTATTTATGTGCTGAGCTTTGTTCTGGTGCTGTATTTATGTACTGAGCTTTGTTTTGGTGCTTTATATATGTACTGAGCTTTGTTCTGGTACTGTACAGTATATATGTAATGAGCTTTGTTCTGGAGCTGTATATATGTATTGAGCTTGGTTCTGGTAATGTATATATGTAAAGAGCTTGGTTCTGGTATTGTATATATGTAAAGACCTTGGTTCTGGAGCTGTATATATGTACTGAGCTTTGTTCTGGGGCTGTATATATGTAAAGAGCTTGGTTCTGGTACTGTATATATGTAAAGAGCTTAGTTCTGGAGCTGTATATATGTACTGAGCTTTGTTCTGGTGCTGTATATATGTACTGAGCTTGGATCTTGTAACGTCTATGGCCGCGGTCTGTCGTTCTAACTTACCCCTCGACGACCGCAGCCATGGACATCCTGCTGCTGTGCTACGTCGTCCCCCTGTGAGGCGCCAGCACTCACTTCCGGTTATCGAGACTGTCTCCCGGAGGGTGCGCGCGCGCTCGTGCCCGCTCTTAAAGGGCCAGTGCGCACGCATGAAAATCATCTTCAACTCACATGATTTCCTGGACTATAAGAAGGCCACCACACTTCTGATCCTCGCCTGAGCATTGTTGTTGTTTCCCAAAGTTTGTCTTGCAAATGGTCTCCTAAGTGTCCTCCAGCTTCCCAGTATTCTCCGTACCTGTATCCTGTATCCTATATCCCGTGCTAGCCAGTACTATACTGGTCTACTGCCATGCTGAGCTGTTGTCGTGCTGTGCTGCATTTCCACGCCTGTTCTGCTACTCCACGCCTGACGTATACCTGCCGCCTGGTCCCAGCCGAGCCTGCCTTGCTAGTGTCTACATTGCCTCAGGTACCCTTTCTTGACTATAGACTATAGACTCTGTACCATATCTGTTTGGACAGCTGCCATCCCGCTACGCGATACGGCCCAGTGGGTCCACAACCCGCATCATGACAATTCTTGTGCCGTAGTTATGTACTAAGCTTTGTTCTGGTGCAGTGTATATGTAATGAGCTTTGTTCGGGTGCTGTATATATGTACTGAGCTTTGTTCTGGTGCTGTATATATGTAATGAGTGTAAAGGATCTGCCAGACACAGCTTCTGTGTCGACGCCAGTGGTTAATCAGTGATTCTTTCCTGTTTCCTGGCTTTCTGCTCCTGCTATCATTATTGACCTTGCTTCATTTTGACCCTGGCTTTATTGACTACGCTCCTGCTCTGCGTTTGGTACCTCGTACACTCCTGGTTTGACTCGGCTCGTTCACTACTCTTGTTGCTCACGGTCTTGCCGTGGGCAACTGCCCCATTTCCCTTAGCTTCTGTGTACCCTTGTCTGTTTGTCTGTCGTGCACATATTGAGCGTAGGGACCGTCGCCCAGTTGTATGCCGTTGCCTAGGCATCAGAAAAGCTAGAATCGGCCCTGCGGACAGTGGTGAACACAACCACCAAAATTACAATAGCTGCTGCTGCCTCCTGGTATTTAAAACCACATTTTTCCAAGATTTAGTGCTGTGTACTCTGCAACAATGGGAAGGAGCACTGCAGAAATTAAGTATAGTGCTTGTTGGCCGAGCCACAGCTAATTAGCTCTAGACTTGTTTTCTACACTGATGCCTAGCTCATAAACGCACAACTCTGGCGCCGTAGAAGAAAAGGAGGATCAGTACCTGCCCAGTCTGCATGTACAAATCAAACCTAATGCTAGTTAGCTGAGCATCAGTCAATCAGTGATGGGCTTGCTCAGTGGCGGATTATCATATGGGCGATTCGGGCAGCCGCCCGGGGCCCGAGGCTCCCAGGGGGCCCATGGCAGCCCGAACCGCACATCATCTTGCAAAGGCACCTATTCAGCGCGCTAGCGCTGCTAACTAACAAAGATGAGGAGGGGAGGAGCAGGGAATTGGCCGGGAAAGGGTAAGGACACGCCTCCCTGACAAGTGCGGGCTGCCGCCATTGAGTAACAGAACAGCGACGGACGGCTGTTCTGTTACTCCGAATCTGCAAGACAAGAGCCGGGCGGTCGGTCGGTCACCGGCGCTGAGGTCAGTACAGCAGGCTTATCCTCCTGCCCAACTGGTTCCCGACCGCTGGCTGTATTTTTACGGCCAGCGGTCAGGGACGGGTCCTTAAAACCTGAGCCATAGACTTTCTACGGCTCGGGTTTTAACTTGCTGCCCGCGCGATCGGGCAGCTGAATGTCGGGTCTCCGGCTGTCAGTGACTGCCGGGGACCCTGAGGAGAAGACAGAAGCAGCTTTCGCTGCTTCTGTCTTCTCCAATGTCTTCTTACACAGCGTTCAATGAACGCTTTGTATAGGAATAGAGACAGCAGCAGCGGCGCTGTCTCTATTCCTCCCGGTGATCATGTGACTGGTCACATGATCGCCGGGTGCCGTTAGTGGCAGGCTGCTGCTGGGTCTAACTAGACCCAGCACAGCCCTATTAGTGACAATCGTCACTATGAGAGGGCTGATTTCCCCTGTAACTGGGGCTGCTGTGCAGCTCCAGTTACAGTGGAAAAACATGGTGTAAAAAAAGAAAAAATATATATAAAGTTCCCCAAAGGTCTTTTTTGACCTTTGAGGGACAGCCCACAGTAATAAAAAAATAGGAAAGTAAAGTGCAAAAAAAAAATGAAATAATAAATACACATAAAATACCCACCCCAATAAAAACCGTCGTCCCCCCCCCCCGCCCCCGCCAATCATTGTTGTAACGCTAGCGCTGACCCAATTACCCTAATATAGACATGTAATATATTAACATTTACGGTAAACAATGACGATTACAAATAAAAGGTCTATTTTAGGGTAAAACTATGTTATTACCCAAAAAAATAGCTGAAACGTAAAAAAGCTTATTTTTTTACTATTTTCAAACTTTATGAATAAAAATTCTAAAATAGCAAAAAAGGTGTGTATAAAAACGATAAAAAAGAAACCTGCATTGTCTACGGAAAAAACGTCGCAAAAATCACGTCGTTTTTATTTATTTTTTATAAAAATGTGTGTTTGGTGCAACTTTGTAATTACGTTTTATTAAAAAATATTTTCACTTTTTGAGATACAGCTGCTTTGTATCCTGTATCCGTCAGGTCAGCAGGACTGACGGGATCAGTGAAACGGGCCCTGCGCTAAATTATAATCTTAGATGTGATAGATTTGAGGTGGATCCTGCGTGTCACTGATCCTGTCAGTCCTGCTGACCTGACGGATACAGGATACAAAGCAGCTGTATCTCAAAAAGTTAAAATATTTTTTAATAAAACGTAATTACAAAGTTGCACCAAACACACATTTTTATAAAAAATAAATAAAAACGACGTGATTTTTGCGACGTTTTTTTCCGTAGACAATGCAGGTTTCGTTTTTTATCGTTTTTATACACACCTTTTTTGCTATTTTACAATTTTTATTCATAAAGTTTGAAAATAATAGTAAACAAATAAGCTTTTTTACGTTTCAGCTATTTTTTTTGGTAATAACATAGTTTTACCCTAAAATAGACCTTTTATTTGTAATCGTCATTGTTTACCGTAAATTCTAATATATTACATGTCTATATTAGGGTAATTGGGTAATATATATATATATATATATATATATATATATATATATATATATATATATAAAATTATGATATAAAGTTTTTAAATGTGTACATAACCTTGTGGCACTATATACAAGGGGGAGCGCTGTGTGCCACTATATACAAGGGGGAGCGCTGTGTGCCACTATATACAAGGGGGAGTGCTGTGTGCCACTATATACAAGGGGGAGCGCTGTGTGGCACTATATAAAAGGGGGAGCGCTGTGTGGCACTATATACAAGGGGGAGCGCTGTGTGCCACTATATACAAGGGGGAGCGCTGTGTGGCACTATATACAAGGGGAGCGCTGTGTGGCACTATATACAAGGGGGAGCGCTGTGTGGCACTATATACAAGGGGGGGCTGTGTAGTGCTATCCACAGTGGTATGTGTGTGGCGCTCTTTATAGGGGGGGCTTTTTGGTGCTATTTACAAGAGGGGGAGGGCTGTGTGGCGCTCTCTACAGGGGGCTGTATGGCACTATCTATATGGGGCTGTGTGTAACGCTCTCTACGGGGAGGATGTGTGATATATAGAGGGGGCTGTGTATGGCGATATCTATGGGGGTGTGTAATATCTACAGGGGCTGTGTGTGGCACTATGTACAGGGGGCTGTGTGTATGTGGTGTTTTACAGTGTGTGGTATTATTATATTCAGGCACGCAGTGTTTGGTGCTATTATATTTAGGGGCACAGTATGTGGCAATTTATTTTCGTTTATAGGTGTGGAAATGTTGGAAAAGTGAGGAGACGTCTGAGTGGCAAATTCTGCAGAAATGAGTCATGGCCGGGAGAAGTCGTCATGAGCGCTGGACCGGATGGAGAAGAAAAGAGGAAAAAAACTACTAGAATCTGAGACGTCGTCACCTGTGAGTCACTAGATTTATAGAGAATCTGTCACCTCTCCTGACATGTTTATTATAGGAATCCTTGTATTTCACAAAAAGTCTTTCTGCAGTCCAGGACTGATAGACAATTCCCCTTGTCAGGAGGTTGTGTCCCTGCACAGTGTGATACTCTCAGTATGTAGGGACACAGCCCTGTGACAAGGGAAATCGTAACACTGTTAATGCTTGCCCAAAAAAGTAGTGTCAAAAATAGTTACGGCGCGGCAGGGCGGCGGTAAGGAAGGGGGGCCCAAGTTTGGGTAACAGCCCAGGGCCCATGGTCTACTTAATCCACCACTGGGCTTGCTCTTTATACTGCCCCCTGAGCACAGCTTCAGTCTGGCTGCCAAGGAGAAGGAGACTCCAGCCCCTGCCAGGTATGTAGCTGATGGCTGTAGAGCCAGCAGGTTTATTTCTTTATCAGTTTCATGTAACCTGCAAGCAGCCTTCTACAATAAGAGTGGTAGGAGAGCATAAGTGAGTATAAAGGATATGGGCGATGCACACAGTATCTGCAGGCAACCTGCTTGTAGGAGGGGAGGGGGTCCAGATACTGTAGATAGGAGAAGCTATAGGGTTAAAAGGGTGAGCATCAGGTTATGGTTAATTTGAGACACAGTGAGGAGGAACTTTGTAAGAGGGGCATGGCTTTGTGGGCACATGGACGTGGCTAACTGGTGGAGGGGGCATCCCAGGTATAGATGCCTATGTACTGCCACCTTTCTGCATGCCAGTCCCCAAGAATCAGCAGTCCACAAAAGAAAGCAGGTAAATATAACAATGTGAGTGAAGTGTTGGATTGATTTTTGTAGTGTGACTGGTTGATGTAGTGTTAACAGTGTATGTAAATTTTATGAGTGAAATATGCAATTTGTGTGAGTTTTGTGTCTAAATGGCGTGGTTACGTGACCCAGAAGATAAGGTACCGTCCCGACGCGCGTTTCGCAAGTAGCTTTCCTACCTTCTGGGTCATGTAACCACGCCATTTAGCATGGGTAAGTGTACTACCAAGGTCTTGTTGGGTTTTATATATACCTACCGTACCTGTCACTTTAACTACTCTTAAACTCTCACTCTGAGTTTTTCACTCTCTCTCTCTTCTGACATGTACCTACTTGAGTGAATACATCTCTAATCCGGATATAAAAACCATGTGATTTCCCATGCTATATATACTCTTTGTACATGTTTTTGACAATGTGCATGTACGTTTGTTTACAATAAAGAAATGTTCTATTTTTGTTAAAATTGATAGTAATAAATAGCAGATGTTGCGATTTTTGCGGCGGAAAAGCTGCGATTCAGCCTCGAAAATCGCATCGCAGAAAAAAATAATCTTATTCTATACTTCTTCGTCCATGATGTGTCATCCCATGTAATCACTGCAGCCAATCGCAGGCTGCAACGGTCACATGGGATGATACATCATCTCAGAAGACCGGTCTGCAAGACGTCAGAGGGTAAGTATGGGCTTTTTTGTTTTTTTCTCTTCTGATTTCAGCAGTGGACATTCCGGCCGACAAACTGCACCACAATTTGGTGCTGTTTTTCAGCCAGAATTCCCTGCGGCCACAAGGGCAAAGACGCTGTGTATCGTTCGATCGCTTGCACAGTACAATGCAATACTTATGTATTGTGCTTTTTTAGGCAGGGCTTTCCCCTCTAAGAACATTTATCACCTAGCCACAGAATAGGTGATAAATCTCTGATCGCTGCACTTGGCTATCTCTGCAGGCACCAAAGACATTTAATGGAGCATCAGGGTGCTTACGTGACTGCTGTTCCTTTGAAAATCCTATTTGCTATCTTGCAGTGGGAAGGAACAATGGCTCTTGAGCCCTGTTTTAGTGATCGGTGCGGGCCCCATAGCTTACTGAATTCGAGCTTTAGTTTGTAATAGGATGCCACCATTGCAACAAGTCAGCTCGTGAAAGTTTTTACCTCCTAGATATTCCACGATCAGCTGTGAGGGGTATTGTTGCAAAGTGGAAGCGCTTAGGAACCACAGCAGCTCAGCCACGAAGTGAGAGACCATATAAAGTTACAAAGTGGGGCTGCCGAGTGCTGAGGCACATAGTATATAAAAGTCGTCTACTGACCCAATAATTGCAGAGTTCCAAACTACCTCTGGCATTAAAATCAGCACAGAAAGTGCCAGGAGATTCAAGGCATAGGTTTCCAGACCGAGCAGCTGCATGCAAGTCTTACATTACTACAATGCCTAGTGTCAAATGGAGTGGTGTAAAGATCGCCACCACTGGGGTAGTGGGAACCTGTTCTGTTCTGTGATGAATCTTCTCTATTTGGCAGTCTGATGGATGAGTCTGAGTTTGGCAAATGCCAGGAGAAGGTTACCTTGCTGACCGAATTGTGCCAACTGTAAAGTTTGGTGGAGGAGGGATAATTCTATGGGGTTGGTTTTCAGGGGTTGGCCTAGGCTCCTTAGTTCCAGTGAAGGGAACATCTTGTGTAGATTTTCGTACATATTTTTTTTTTTGTTAAAGTAGTAAAACATAGAAATAAGTACCGTATTTTTCGGACTATAATACGCACCTGACTATAAGACACACCCAGGTTTTAGACAACAGAAAGTAGGAAAAAATTTCATATTTTACTGCTTTTACAAAGAAAAAACTATTTGTTAAAAAAAAATGGTTCTGTTTCAGCACATTCTGAGAGCCATAACTTTTATATTTTTTTCATTGATTGAGCGATGTGATGGCTTATTTTTTGCAGGGACAAGCAGCTGTTTTTATTGGCACCAGTTTTTGATGCATACTATTTTGTTATCACTTTTTATTTCATTTTTTCTAGCGCTATGGTGACCAAAAAACAACTATTCTGGGGCTGTACAATTTAATTTCTTTTTTACGCCATATGCCGTGCGAGTCAAATAATGCTATATTGTAATAGATCAGACGTTTACAGATGCAGCGATGCAAATTTTTTTTTTACATTGTGCTTGGGGAAAAATGGGAAAAGGTTGTTTTTTTTAACTTTTAATATTTCTTTACACTCCTGCAGATTTATGTAACTTTTTTTTAACACATCTTATTAGTTCCCCTAGGGGATTTGAACCAGTGATTGTTAAATCTCTGGTACAATACACTGCAATACATGGATAAGTTACGTAGACAGTGTAACTCGCTGAGCTACGCTGTTTCTGTAACTCCCATAGTGAATGGCATGTACAGAAGCAGCGTAGCATGCTACGCTGTTTCCGTAACTACTATTCAGTTCTATCGGAGTTATGGAAACAGAGTAGCTCAGCGAACATGTACGCTGTTTTCGTAGCTACCGAGTTCCGGAAACAGTGTAGCGTTCTATCTTACTCAGCTCCGCTGTCTCCCGGCCACTTTCTGGTTAGGTGGTTGGGAGTTACGGAAACAGCCGTGTGCTCGCTGGGCTACACTGTTTCCGTAACTCCCATAGAAGTGAATGGGAGTTACGGAAACAGCGTATGTTTCCGCAACTCCCATTCACTTTTATGGGAGTTACGGAAACAGGGTAGCTCAGCGAGTACTCGGCAGTTTCCGTAACTCCCTACCACCTAACCAGGAAGTGGCCGGGAGACAGCCGAGCTGAGTAAGATAGAATGGGGTTCAGGTGGCCCCGTTCTAGAGATAGATGTAGGTCCCATAGGTGGGACTCGCATCTATCTGATATTTATGACATATCCTGTGGATATCCTCAGAAAAGGTGTGGTTGAACAGCAGCACACGTCTCCCAAATTTCAATCAATATGTTCTTTTATTGGCGAAACATACAGTACAAAATGGCAACGTTTCGACCCGTGACAAGTGGAGGTCTTTCTCAAGCCTAGGCCATATTGATTGAAATTTGGGAGACGTGTACTGCTGTTCAACCACGCTTTTCTGAGGATTACATTACGTCAGACTGGGTTTGTCTGATCTTACAGCGTGACACCGCTCCTGATATCGGGATTTGTGCTGCTTCAAATATCTTATTTTTTGGATTATATCCTGTGGATATGTCATAAATGTCTCTCATGGGAAAACCCCTATAAATGCTGCGGTCGCTATTGACCGCAGCATTTAACTAGTTAAATGACCAGGAACAGCGTGATCACGTTGCGCATCTTGGACGTGAAAAACTGATGTTTTTCACGTCCGAGGTGCATCCGTTCTCTGTGCTACGGGACGCAATATCACGCATCCCCCATAGACTAGAGTCTATGGTGGGATGTGTGAAGTGTGAAAGAATAGGACATGTCCTAGTTTCTCAGGGACCCTTCACACGGTCAGTTGAAACAACGGCCGTGTGAACGGCCACATTGAATTATATAGGTCCGTGTGACGGCCGTTGTTCCTACGGTTGTCACACGGACGTTTAACACGTGAATAAGGCCTTATAGTTAAAAAATGCGGTATATATCTTTTATAATCATATTGACTAGCAGAATAAAGTTATCAAGTTATCATGTTATGTTTTACAGCCTGGTAAACGCTGTAAAAACTAAACTCAAAAAATTATGGGAAAATTGTTGTTTTTTGCCCATTCCACAAAATAAATTTTAAAGTTTCCCAGAACATTATATGATACATTAAATGATGCCATTAAAATCTACAACTTGTCCTGCAAAAAAAAAAAAGCCCTCATACAGCTATGTCAATGGAAATGTAAAAAAGTTAAGTCTCTTGGAGGCCGAGGAGGGAAAAACAAAAATTACAAAAAGTTAATTTCCTGGTCAATAAGTTGACAAGGATGAATAACTAATTGGGTGATAAAGTACAGAGAGTACTCATTTTTTTTAAATAAAAGGGAAAAAAGGGATTCAATGAATTTTGTAAATCCTATATTTATGCAGGATTGATGTCTGTTTTTAGGCATACAGACCATTTATCATCTGATTTCCATTTACTATTCCATTTAGAAGCAGAAATTATAATTTATGCTGATGGAATGGGTACATCATTTGGTGTATTAATATACTAAGTAATGAAAAATATATTTTCATGATAAAATATGTTTGTTTAATTTTTGGAATGAGTCATGCTTTAATTGAACACCTAAAATGACAATTCTGAGCTCCATTTTGCAACTTGCAATTAATACATTAACAATTTTAGAGTAACTTTAACCTTTTAGTCTTTCATAATGTAACTGATGGCATAATGTTGTAAAGAAAGCATATAATGCAGGCTGTGTGTCATGTTATTCTCACATTTTATGTTTCTTGTTTTTTTTAAATAGGTTTTAACTGTAAGTCCGAAAACAATATGAATTATATGTTATAATGGATCTGTTTTGTTTTCTTTGTGGTACTAGTCATTTTTCAAGTGCATTTCTTCCTTTGGCTTGCATTGTAAATAAAA
Source organism: Rhinoderma darwinii (assembly GCF_050947455.1). NCBI lineage: Eukaryota > Metazoa > Chordata > Amphibia > Anura > Rhinodermatidae > Rhinoderma > Rhinoderma darwinii. The sequence continues at coordinate 178,796,816 of NC_134689.1, read as the reverse complement.
GAAACATAATTGAAAATATACAATACTTAAGCTGTGTATTGGCATTTTACTGTAATGGATTGCATAACTACAATCAGTGATGCGGAATCCTGAGCTGCAGTCTTCATTTATCAGCAAGTGATATGGAAAGAAGCGGAGTAATTATCCAAGAAACTCATTTGTCACAGATTCGACAATTCTTTAAGAAGGCTTCCGTGGCAAGGAATAATTACTATACAAGAAAGTGAACCTGAGTTGCTTGCCTTTATAAAGATTTCTCTTTTTCAATTTAGTGCTGCACCATATACCATCAAAAAGTATCTAATCAGAAGAGACGCAACTATTGGATCGGATTAATTACAGGTCACCATGCGCCAGTCAGAATATCATCTGTAATCAGTGTTTTAGAGTAACGACAGTTCAGAGCTATTATATTTTGATTTGTCATGATCCCAAGTCCTGGAATTTAAGACAAAGCCAGAATAGTAGAAGAGAACACAAGATAACATAGGACATTCTAAGAGTACAGGCTCTTTTACATGGGCTAATGATGAGGCAAACGAGCGTTCACGCTCATTCCCGATCATTACATTGTGTAAAAAGGGCAACTATCAGCCGATGAAAGAGCAAACACTCGTGTATTAGCTGATCTTATTGTTTATGCAGCAAGAAATATTATCGTTGTCAGCGGCACATCTTCCTGTGTAAACAAGGAGATCTGCTGCCTATATTATATAAATATATGGGGACGAACGATTGTTGTAACGATCACCTATCCCGTATATAACCAAGCATCGCATGGTTATGTATGAAAGGAGCAAACGAGTGCCTCGTTGATCGGCTTGTGTAATAGGACCTTAAGGCCTCATTCACATGAGCGTATCAGATTGACACGCGTGAAAAACGCACGTGAATCAGGTCCGTGTGTGGTGCATTATGCATCAGTGTGCTTTGCGAGTGGAATGCATTATTCACGCACTCGCAAAGCACATCTTTTATTTTGTATTATTTTCAATTGAATTGATGCGTAAATCATGCACCGTACACGGATGTGCATCCGTGTGCGGTGCGTGATTTTCACGCACCCATTAACTTCAATGGGCACGTAGGTGCAGGATAACGCACCAATATAGGACATGCAGTGAGTTTTACGCAGCGGACTATCACGCATGTGTGAATGGCCCCATTGAAATCAATGGGCCTGTGTGCTGTACGTTGCTTCAACGCACAGCACATGGACGTGATTCACGCTTGTGTGAATGAGGCCTAAGGGCACGGCCACACGTGGCGGAATTGCTGTGGAATTCCGCTGCGGACAGTCCACAGTGGAATTCTCCAGCGGACGTTTTTTACAGTGGTTTCAATACATTTTTAGGCAAGTTAGTTCAGACGTGGCGGAAAACTCCGCTGCGGACCATAGGCTGCGTTGTGGAATTTTCCCTCCGGAGCATGCACTGTCTGTTGCATAGAAGCAGCGGAATTTCACTGCGGATTTCAGCCTTTGCAATGCAAAAACTAAAATCTGTGTTTTCTGCAACGTCTGAATAACCTGTCAAATATGCAAATGTTGGTGCAGATTTGTTGCGTAATTGCCCCAAATCTGCACCAACATTTGCAGCGGAAAAACTCTGCCACGTCTGGCCGTGCCCTAAGGCCCAATTGTTCGGCCTTAACGTGGCTGTAATGCAGTCAATAAAACGCAATGCGGCTGAAAAACCAAATGGCATGCTGATTAGCACGGTTTTCTAATTGCTTGTTAATGGCCATGCGGTATTGCAGATAAAACTAGAATTTACCTGCAAAATCATGAAGCCATTAACTCCTTAATAGCCGGCCTATTTTAAACCTTAATGACCAAGCTATTTTTTGCGTTTTTCCATCGTCGCATTCGAAGAACTGTAACTTTTTTATTTTTGCATCGACCTAGCTGTATAAGGTCTTGTTTTTTGCGGGACAAGTTGTATTTTTTAATAGCACCATTTTGGGGTACATATTATTTATTGATTAACGTTTATTAACTTTTTTGTGGGGGTAATGGAAACAAAAAACCCATAGATTTCGCCCCTCTTTTTTGCGTCTTAGATTTACGCCGTTTACTGTGTGGTATAAATAACATAATAACTTTATTCAGTGGGTCATTACGATTGTGGCGATACCAAATTTAAATAGATCAAAATTATTTGTTTTTGTGTTGCCATGTTTTAAGAGCCATAATTATTTTATTTTTACGCCAATGCATTTTTATTTATTTATTTATTTATTATAAACTTTATTAAACTTTTTGATCATTTTATTTCTAGTCCCACTAGGGGACTTCACTATGCGATCTTCTGTTCGCTTTTATAATACACTGCAATGCTTTGTATTGCAGTGTATTATTCCCTGTCTGTGTAAGGGTATGTGCACACGACAACGCCAAATACGTCTGAAATTATGGAGCTGTTTTCAGGAGAAAACAGCTCCTGAATTTCACACGTTTTTACAAGTGCACGCGTTTTTCGCGGCATCCATTACAGACGTAATTGGAGCTGTTTTTCAATGGAGTCAATGAAAAACGGCTCCAATTACGTCCCAAGAAGTGTCCTGCACTTCTTTGACGCGGGCGTAATTTTACGCGCCGTCTTTTTACAGCGACGCGTAAAATTACAGCTCATCTGCACAGAACATCATAAGACCCATTGCAAGCAATGGGCAGATGTTTGGCGACGTATTGGAGCCGTCTGTTCAGGCGTAATTCAAGGCGTAAAACGCCTCCATGACGTCTGTAAAGAGGTCGAGTGTACATACCCTAAAACTGACAGGCACCTGCTAGATCATGCCTCAGGCATGGTTTAGCAGGCATTCACTACAGGCAGACCTGGGGGCCTTTGTTAAGCCCCCGGCTGCCATAGAAGCCATTGGCACCCTGCAGGTGCCAAATTGCAAGGTGTTGATGGGGTGAGAGAGGGAGCACCCAGCTACTGAGCGCCACATCTAAGGGGTTAAACGGGTGAGATCGATGTTGAAATTGATCCCACCCGTCAGTGCAGGTGTCCGGCTGTCTTTAGACAGCCCGACACCTGCTTTAGCCGGCACAGGTCACCTGTGCCGTGCTTATGTCAGAGCGCCGTGAAAAGGCGGCGCTCTGGCATAAGTACCCTTAACGGCCAGTGTGAAAAGATTTATTGGCGGTCGTTAAGGGGTTAAAGGGGTTTTCCCACCACAGCAACTTATGACCTAACTGCAGAATTAGTGATAAGTGTTTGCTCCCTGGGGGTCCCAATGCTGGAACCCCCACCGTTTAAGGGAATGGTGGTCCCTAGTGCCACTCCATTCATTCCCTATGCGACAGTCGGAGGTAACCGAGTACATGTGAATAGGTGATAAGTTGTTGTGATGTGAAAACCCTTTTAATGAATGGATCCTTATGGCCACACGATTTTGCAGGTTAACAGCAGTTTTTCTAGCAGCATTGTCCAGCGATTAACAACCAATTTGAGATCCAAGCGGCATTTTAAATAATGGCAGAAAGTATTTTGGAAAATTGTATGACATTTGATTATCCCAAAAATTACATTAATTTGCGAAAAGTGGACAACCCCATTTAAGATTTGAATACAGGTGCCATATACGGCAGTTTAATTAACCCCTTAATGACACAGCCTAGTTTGGGCCTTAAGACTCAGAGCCCATTTTTCAAATCTAACGTGTGTCACTTCATGTCTTAATAACTTTGGAATGCCTTTATTAATACAAGCTATTCTGAGATTGATTTCTCGTGACACATTGTACTTTACGTTAGTGGTAAAATTTGGTCGATACATTCAGTGTTTATTTATGAAAAATAGCTAAATTTATAGAAAATTTAGAAAAATGTGCAGTTTTCTAAATCTAAATGTATATGCTTGTAAGACAGATAGACCACACAAAATAGTCACTAGTTAACATTTCCCATACGTCAACGTTATGTTGGCATCGTTTTCTGAACATCCCTTTTTTTTTCTTGGACGTTAGAAGGCTTAGAACTTTAGCAGCAATTTCTCACATTTTCAAAAAAAAATTCAAAAGCCTTTTTTTAGGGACAAGTTCATTTATGAGGTGGCTTTAAGGGATCTATATATTAGAAACCCCTATAAATCACTCCATTTTAAAAAAAAAACCTGCACCCCTGATAGTCTTCAAAACAGCATTTAGAAAGTTTCTTAACCCTTTAGGCGTTTCACAGGGATTAAAGCAAAGTGTGGGTATGTTCACACGCTGTGATTTCAGGCGTATTTCGGGGTGTAAACGCCACAAAATATGCCTGAAAAAATGGTAGCTGAATGCATAAAAACATCGTCCCAATGAATTCAATGGGAAAACGGCGTTTCGCTCATACGGGGCATTATTTTACACCGCCGTTTTAAAAAACGGCATGTAAAAAAACGCCCATAAAAAAGAAGTACCATGTCACTTCAGGAGCCATTTTTGGAGCTGTTTTTCATTGTGTCAATGGAATAACAGCTCCAGAAAGTCTATAAAAACACCTCCAAAAATGTTTTCAGCTTCAAAACTGGCTGAAAACAGCTCTGTAATTTCTACCCGTTTTTAATTTTTAAAAGGCATAAAGAAGAAAAAGCACCCCAACATTTGAAAAGCCATTTCTCTCGAGTACGGCAATATCACATTTGTGGTAATAAACTGCTTTTGGAGCTCAAATTTAGCTGGAATGGTTTTCGGGTGTCATGTCACATTTACAAAGCCCCTGAGGGACCAAAACAGTGGGAAATCCCCAAAAGTGACCCTATTTGGGAAACGACACCCCTTAAGAAATCTATCTAGGGGTATAGTGAGCATTTAGACCCCAGAGGTCTTTTGCAGAATTTATTGAAATTAGGCCATGAAAATGAATGTCAAAATTTGTTGCACTAAAATGTTGCATTTTTTCATTTTCACAAGACATAAAGGAGAAAAAGCACCCTAAAATTTGTAATTTAATTTCTCCCGTGTACGGCAATACCTCATATGTGGCAATAAACTGCTGTTTGGACAAACGGCAGGGCTCCGAAAGGTAGGAACGCTATTTGGCATGTAGATTTTGCTGGATTGGTTTCTGGCCGCCATGTTGCATTTGCTGAGCTTCTGAGGTACCAGTACAGGGGAAACCCCTTAAAAGTGACTCCATTTTGGAAACTACACCCCTTGAGGAATTAATTTAACGGTCTAGTGAGCATTTTCACCCCACAGGTTTTTCATACATTTCATTAGAATTAGGCAGTGAAAATGTAAACTTAAATCTTTTACAAAAATATGTAGATTTAGTTCCCAATTTTTCATTGTTACTCATTTTCTTCCGAGTATGGCAATACCAACATATTTGGCCCTAAACTGCTGTTTGAGCACTCAGAAGGGAAGGAGAACCATTTGGCTTTTGGTGCCCAGATTTTGCTGAATTGGTGTTTGGGTATTTGCAAAGCCCCTGAGGTACTAGAGTCCATTGACAACACCTCAAATGTTACCCCATTTTGTAAACTACATCTCAAAAGGCATTTATCATTTTCCTGGACATACGCCAGAGCTCAGGAGTAAAAGAGCACCATGCGCATTTGAGGCCTATTTCTGTTATTTTCACAGCATTTGACCACAATTGCAGGGCTCTGAGGTCAAAAAGTAAAACAAACCCACAAGAAATTACCCCATTTTGGAAGCTACACCCTTAAGGCATTTGTTAAGGGGTGAAGTGAGTATTTTGACCCAAAAGGTGTTTTTTACTTTTTCATGCCATTTTATTGCACAATATGTTGCGCCGAGCTTGTGCCACTGAATACAAATATCTCATAAAATATTAAAGGGGTTCTCCCGGGTATGGAAATGCTATATATGTGGACGTAAACTGCTATTTTAGCATGCTGTAGGGTTCAGAAGGGTGGGAGCGCCACTTGGCTTTTGGAGAGAAGATTTAGCTTGGTAGTTGATTAGTGTTTTTGGTGGTATTTTAGTTTATAATGTGGGGGCATATATAATCTGTGCGTAGAACATCAGGGCATAATAAGAGGGTATAATAATGTGGTAAATAAATAATAATCCACAGATATGTGGCCAGTGTTACACTGATAAATGATGCCCAATCTTATCCCCATTTGGAACATACTCTGTACTTTTTGTGTCGCCATATTCTGAGAGCCAGAACTTAATTTTTTTCACTGAGATGTGTGAGGGCTTATTTTTTGCGGGACAATCTGTAGTTTCCATAGGTACAATTTTGGGGAACATGCGACTTTTTGATACGTTTTTATTCTATTTTGAATAAAAGACATACTATACCTATAATTGACATATTCACTTTATTGTGCGGGTTGATATGATTACAGCGTATTACAATTTTAGTAGTTTATACTTGTTACCTATAGGAATAAATTTTGCACTATAATTATACAAAGTAGATTTTAAAATCTCCCATTTATCATTTGTACCATTATTTGACTTTAGTTCTTCCCAGTCTATGTCCTGAATTGCCGCCCTCATCCTGGGGAAATGGGCCTTTTTAAAATTAAGTGTTTTTGCCCTCCCAGCCTGCGTTTGTTTTTTACAGTATAGTTAAAATATAAATATATTGTGATCACTGTTACCAAGGTTTCCACGAACATTGACATTCCCAACAAGCTCTGCATTATTAGAAATGACTAGATCCAACAGAGCTTCACCTCTAGTCGGGTCTTCCATAAACTGGTCCATAAAATTTTCCTGCAACAGGTTAAGAAAATGTCTCCACTTTGCAGTTGAAGCCGAACCATGATACCAATTTATATCCCTGTAATTAAAATCTCCCATTACCACTACAGTGCCCCCCTGTGCTGCCCGCTCCACTTGTTTGTATAGCTGATCTTCCATCTACTCCGTTATAATGGGGGGTCTATAGATTACACCAAAAGTAATTTTTTCAGTGTTTACCTCCTGTTGGAATTCCACCCACAAGGTTTCAACCTCCTCACAATCTTCACCCACTATTGCCTCTTTCACACTCGCCTTCATATCACTTTTCACATACAGACATACACCACCGCCTTTAATATTTGCCCTGTCTTTCCAAAACAGTGTAAAACCCTGTAGATTTACAGCCCAGTCATGAGAAGAGTCCAGCCATGTTTCAGCAACACCAACTATATCTATATTTTCTTCCAGTATCAAGGCCTCAAGCTCCCCCATTTTGCTTGCTAGACTTCTGGCATTTGTGAACATACACTTTAACTTGCCTTTCAATTTTTCACTTTCAGTATCAGAAATGTGATTGACATTATTTGGGCAATTTTGTTTTCATTGCTGTTTTGTAACAAAAGGATCTCCTTATCCTGTTGTGTAGTCCTTTCCCCACAGTCTATTTCTGCCCCCACCAATTTAGTCTGACCCCTCTCTAACCTAACTACCCCTTTATTTTCTACATTGACCTCCCTGCTCAGCCTTAGTTTAAATACTCCGCCATCCCAGCTAGAATTCTCTCCCTCAGCACAGCGGACCCCCTTCCATTTAGGTGCAAATCATCTGCAGAATACAGTTTGTACCCCAATGAAAAGTCAGCCCAGTGCTCTAGGAACCCAAAGCCTTCTCCTCTACACCAAGTCTTAAGCCATGCATTTAACACCCTGAGCTCCTGCTGTCTTTCCTGTGATGCGCATGGCACAGGTAGTATTCCTGAGAATACTACCCTGTAGGTCCTTCCCTTCAGCTTGTAGCCTAGTTCTTTAAAATTATTCTTAAGGCTCCCCCACCTATCATGTATTCTATCGTTGGTACCCACATGGACCACAACAGCTGGATCATCACCAGCCCAAACCCAGTAATTTATCCACCCGTTCCACCACTTGCCAAACACTGGCACCAGGGAGACAGCAAACCATTCGGTTGAGGCGGTCTTGGCGACAAATTATTCTATCCGTCTTCCTGATTATAGAATCCTCTCCAACTATCAATTGTCTTGCCTTACCTGCATTACCATCCCGCCGACTACTAGCTGGGCTGTTCTCCCGGCTATTAGGGAGATCAGTATCCACTAGGGCTGCCATTTCTGAGACCGACACCCTCGCATCATCACACAACTTGGCAATTTTGCTTGGAATATCAGAAACAGGATTGGCCTTCCTTTTCTTGGACCCCTTTCTACTGCCCTTAACTACATTAACCCAGCTTCTTGCCTGGTCCTTCTGACCCATGTCTTCACCCTCCAGGTCTACCCCACTAACTGCTTGCTCAGTGAGCAGCATGCTCCACTCAGGATTAGCTATCGCCCTCAGTGTTGAATTTTGCTCCTCTAGATCTCTAATGCGATCTTCAAGGTGAACAACATGCTCATATCTGCCACAGAGGTATTCACCTTGGAACTCCGGCTCCAGTCGTGTAGACATATGGCAAACTGTGCACTGAAGAAAACCTCCAATTTTGCTGTCCATAATCCCAGTTACAAAAACAAATAAACAGTGAACAATTGTTAAATTAAAAGAAAAGAAAAACAGTACTTACAGGGACTTTAACTCCTCTTTTTAACTCCGGTTTAGTAACTCCACTTGATATACAAGCCACTTAACCACTTAATTTAGCAAGGCCAAAAGAGAGCAAGCTAAACTGAGGCCTGCAGGCTCATTTATACCACCTGAGTAGAGTGAACCCCTCCCCCTAGTCAGCTGCACAGCAGAACAGAAGCTAAGAAGGAAAAACAATTGTTTTAAATTGTGTCAGATTTGCAAACTTCTATTAGCAAGCACTCAATTCATATATCAAACACAGTTTCACACACAGGAATACTGCAATCAATCTGGTTTAGTAACTCCACTTGATATACAAGCCACTTAATTTAGCAATGCCAAAACAGATATATAGAAGCAGCAGCAACATGGAGGACATCATATAGCAGTACTGAGAAGTGTAGCTGTGAATTCAGCACTGGGGTGAAATATAACACTTACTATAGGCTGCTGCAGCATCTGTGTCTCTCTGCCTTTCTGCCTCTCTCATACTTTGCTCCTGCTCCCTCATCCCCCTCCCCTGTCCATATACTTCTATGGCAGCTGTAACGTAACTTTCTTATATTCGCTGTACAATTGATTTATGCCCAGTTTGTTGAAAAGTTAGTGACAATTTAAACTGTTTAATTTTCATAATTTTTGCTTATTAAATAAAATTAATTACTTATCCCATGCACACTGTAACTGTTATAGATGTTTACAAGGTTACTACAGTAAAATGTAAATGTTCATATTATGTGGCAGATCAATTTCAGGGAACCTTAATGAGGACCTGTCAGCTGTCCTGACAAATCTGTTTTAGTAAATACTTGTATTCTCCATAAAATAACAATGCTGGAACATCTGTCCTCAGAACGCTGTGTTGTGCCATTCCTCTGTTATTCCTCCTAGAATTTTATTAATAGATTGATAACTGGGTTTTACCAGTTGTGGGTGCGTCTCTACACAGACTGACAGTGTCCAATCATTGCTGACATTGTAAGACTGTGTAGGGGCATGCCCCTATTACAAGGGGAATGGTAACACCCTGTTGTCAATTTATTCTTACATTTCTAGGAAAAATAAAAAAGGAATGACACAATATAGAGCTCTAGGAAAAGATCTTTGGTATTGTTATTTTACAGAGAATACAAATATTTACTTAAACAGGAGAGCTGACAGATCCTCTTTAAATCATATATTATTGGTAGTACTTGAATGCTACTCAAAAGTTGTCCTTGCATGGAACCAGTACAGGCTGTTTTGAAACAAACAGACTTCTCAATAAAGGAGAAAGTGTTCCTAATAATAGTGTATATACAATAAAATGCAGTAAAATATTACATACACCATAGAAAGAACACTTAAAAGGTTGTCTAGATTGGAAAATGCATTTTCATAAACAGCACTATGCAAAAGTTTTACACAGTTGTGGAAAATGCTGCAAAGTGAGAACGCTTTAAAAAATAGAAGTGTTAATATATATATATATATATATATATATATATATATATATATATATTATTAACAATTAGAAAAATTCAAAGTGAATGAAGAGAAAAGAAATCTAAATCACATCAATGTTTGGTGTGACCAGGCTTTGCCTTCAAAACAGCATCAATTGTTCTAGGTACGCTTGCACATTTTTTGAAGGAACTCAACAGGGAGGTTGTTCTAAACATCTCCTACATAGCTGTTTCTGTTACAGTAATGACTGAGTTTCAACATACATATGAAAATGATGATCATTATCACCTGTTTGATATAATGGGTTAATCATACACCTGACTATAACCCTACAAAATCCATGTCTTTGTGCACATGTACCCAGAAGAATAGATGCTGTTTGGAAGGCAAAGTGTGGTCGCACCATATATTGATATGATTTAGATTTCTCTTCTGGTCATTTGCTTTGTATTTTGTTAATTAATAAAAATTACTTTGCAGCATTTTTCCACAACTGCCTAAAACTTTTGCACAGTAATGTTTATGACAATTATTCTGCAGCAGGAAAACGACCCCAAACATATAACTAATGTCATTAAGAACTATATTCAGCATAAATAAAAACATGGAACCCTGGAAGTGATGATATGGCCCCACAGAACCTTGATCTTAACATTCTCGAGTCTGTCTGGGATTACGTGAAGAGACAGAAGGATTTTAGGAGGCCTACATCCACAGAAGATCTGTGGTTAGTTATCCAAGATGTTTGGAACAACCTCCCTGCCGAGTTCCTTCAAAAACTGTAACTAGAAGATTTAATGCTGTTTTGAAGGCAAAGGGTGGTTACACCAAACATTGATGGGATTTATTTTCTGTTCATTCACTTTGAATTTTGTTAATTGATAAACAAAAAAAACTGTTAACACTTCTATTTTTAAAAGCATTCTTACTGTACAGCATTTTTCCACAACTGCCTAAAACTTTTGCACAGTACTGTACCCTACTAGGTATTGCGGAGTTAATAGCGGGGAATACCTAGTTCAGGACGCTCATCTATAAGCGTGAGTGGAGAGCATCTATAAAGAGCATCTCCTGCTCTGGATGAACCGTCCTATCGACGAATTATACGAATAGCCTATTGATTTAAAAGGGAACTTTGTAATTCTTCAATTCCCCTGTGTGTTGCCAGGTTTACCCACAGATTACAGCAGATTGTCGTAAACCTCAACATGTGCGTGTGTTAGTGCAAAGCTAGATTGCAGTAAGGTGCATTCAATCCATGTCCTATTCATGCTTCAAAGTTGAAAGGGCCTGTGATCGCTTTACTTGTGTAATTGCGTTTAATCTGTTCACTTATACCTGTTTGGTGGCTGCAACTTTTTCTTGAAATAGACAGATGTGTGGAAAAACTGATTTTAGAAAATCCCATTCATATAATGTAGCATCACAGTTTTCCACAACAGTGCTTCTAGGAACAAATTTTGTAGATGCAGTAGTGATGAAGCTGCCATACCAGTAAAGGACATGAAACAATATCCTAAATGTCTGGACTAAAAGACATTTAAGCTTTATTCACACAGGCTGGTTTTGAATATTTGTTTTTGTCAAAGTCAATAGATGATCATAAAAAGAGGAAACGTATGAAGAAAACATTAATAGTGCAAGGTGTGGGAAGAGGTAATCTCTTCTTAATGGTGTATAGCAGCCCTACCCAAGAGATATGCTGTAGTTTCTACAGGTTCAAGCGAGGAATTAGGCCAATGCTAATGTTTTACATATTATGTATATAGTTCTATTGCTTTGTTGCCATTTAATGGCCAGGCTGCATTATTATGTGTTGTGTTGTTATGTATCAAGGACATGTGGTCACATGCTGTGAGCTTAGCAAAGCCTCAAGCAAAGCTCACTGCTGGATACTGTTCAGGCAATGGTGGCTTACACTGTCTATTGAGTATCTTTGAGTATCATGAGGTCCCCGTTGAAAGCTCTGTCCTAGAAGTCAAGAGAAGTTGAGCCATAATTGCTCGCATTGTCTGAAATTTCCACCATTTTGCTGTGTAGCTTTGTTAGAGACTCTGCCTCTCTACTGAGAAGTGTTTATACCCCTTGTGGACAATTGTATATACCACCAGTCAGTAAAGAACTATTTATTTGGTTTCAAAATAATACTGTTTTCGTTTCAATCCTGGTTTTGACTAACGAAAGAAAAAGATTGTGGAAAAACTGCATCAAAACTGTAGTGTGTTTGTGTTATTGTCAGTCAGCTCCTGATTCTTATGTAACTGTCTATGAATAGTACTTACATAATGGTGCTTCTCAAATGCTTAAGCTCAGTATAATGTGGTCTGATTCATCCTTGGTGAAAAAAAACCATTGTAATATAATACATAAATGTACAGTTGCCCTACAGATGTCACTGTTTTCCTGATAATTGACTGTACTTGTATAAATTGTTTGGCACTACTCTATTTTGATATGCCATAGTAAATAGCCAACATTTAAAGCTTTCATCACATCACGTTGTAGCAATACATTCGTTCTGCAAATTTAGAGTGATGCCAGAAGTATGTCTCAGGTGCATGCAACTGTATGTCTATAGAGTTGCAAACAACTACCATTGACTCCTTTTGTAAAAAAAAAAATGTATATGTAAATGGTATACATTTTTTTGTGCCATCTACTTGTATTTAAAAAATAGTGAACTATGCTTTTTAACCCCTTCCTGCTGCAGCCACTTTTAACCTTCCTGACAGAGCCTCATTTTTCAAATCTGACGTGTCACTTTATGTGGTAATAACTTTGGAATGCTTTTAACTATCTGAGCAATTTGGAGACTGTTTTGTCATGACATATTGTACTTTATGTCAGAGGTAAAATTTGGCCGATACATTACTTATTTATGAAAAACATCAACATTTAGAGAAAGTTTGCAAAAATGTGCATTTTTTTCAATTTCAATTTGTATTTCTGTAATACAGATAGCTATACCACACAAAATAGTTACCAATTAACATTTCCCATATGTCTACTTTTTATGTTGCCATTATTTTTTGAACATCCGTTTATTTTTCTAGGACGTAATAAGGCTTATGAGCTCAGCTAGTTCATTTCTGAAGTGGCTTTGAAGGGCCTATATATTAGAAGCCCAAATATATCACCCCATATTTTAATAATTTTTTTCTGTAACACTGAAGATTTTAACAGAGAGACGCAACTTAATATTTATTTCCTAGATTCTGCAGATTTCAAAATATCCCACATGTAGCCCCAGTGTGCTAATGGACTGAAACACAGATCTCAGAAGCAAAAGAGCACCTAGTGGATTTTGCTGGGAAAGTATTGTCCTGGTATAATATGGGCACCCTCGCTTCCAGCAGACTTTCCTTGTTCCCTAATATTAGGGCCTTGATAATCGCCTCTTGAAAGATAAGAAATGTTTCCCTCAGGCCTGCACAACTGCATATTTTTTCTTTCCTGACTTATGGGAGCCATAAATTATTTTATTTTTTCATAGACGTAGTGGTATTAGGGCTGTTTTTTGCAGGACGAGCTATAGTTTTTTTACCCTTTTGGGGTACATACGACTTTTATTTTCCATTTTTTTGGAGGCAAAGTAACAATAAAAAGTAATTCCTGCTGTTATGGAAATTCTATGCGAGCTGCAGGAGACTGTCGGGTGTTAGCGTGCAAATGAATCCGCAACCTCAAATCCGTCACAACTCTGATCAACAGTGTCTAAGGCTACTCTATGGTTTTCGCCAGAGCCGACCGTAAGGCAGGATGTTTTTTGCTGCATAGAACCCAGGTTGTTTTAGCAGAGTTCTGTGTTGGATAAGAGGTGCAATGTAGGCAAACCTGAACAGGATAACCAGAGAGCCAGAGGGAAAACAGAAAATCCAAATCAGAAAGCAAGTGGATATCAGCCGGTTGCAGATATTCCAAATCAGTAAACGAGGGCTTATCCAGAGACAAGCCTAGGTCAGTTTCCAATAAGTCCAAAAGTCAGAGGTATTGGGTATTGTCAGAAGCTTGATCAAAACACCTGAATACAAGAGAATCGCAAGCAAAGAACAAATGGAGGAAGCCAAGTATGAATACTCCACCCTTACAGGGCCGATTCTAGCTTTTCTGCTGCCTGAGGTGAGAATTTAGATGGCACCCCCCAGATTTTGATTGACATCCCCCTGACTGTTCTACATCACTGGAAGCCTCCCGCAGCTCTTGCTGATGCACCGTTGCCTTGTACTGTGCGGTGTAGTGATGAAGCCAGGCAGAGTATACCTGGCTGCACGGTGCGTGCCCAAGAAGTACAAGGCAATGGCGCATCTGAGAATTTTGGGGAGACTGGTAGTGATGTATATCAGCCAGGGGGATATCAATCAAGCATGGAAAGGTGGGTTTGGAGGCAGGACTGAGTGACTCCTCAGGATAGCGGCACCGTCCTATGACCTTTTAATGAGTAATTAGCATACAGCGTGCACTGTTTTAAAAGTTGATTTTATAGATTTTGCTGCATCTGAAAAAAAACATACCGGGGAATGTTTGGAAATATTGTCAGGTCATGTATTACTGCATGGTGGCGGTTCCAGGGGTTAAAACTACCAGACAGGTTTCCATTAAATATACAATGAATTGAAAACAACTCCATCTGCCCTGCAATTTTGTTATTAAAAATATATCCTATATAATTACAGCATCAGAACCAAGCTCTGACATATATGGCTCCAGAAACAAGCTCAGTACATATATACAACAACAGAGCAAAGCTCAGTACATATATACAGCACCAGAACCAAGCTTAATACATATATACAGCACCAGAACTAAGCTCAGCACATAAATACAGCACTAGAACTAAGCTCAGTACATAACTATAGCACTAGAAGCAAGCTTACACATATATATATATAGCACCAGAACCAAGCTAAAACATATATACAACACCAGTACCAAGCTCAGAACATAACTACAACACCAGCACAAATATAGCTAAATTTAGTGCATCCCCTGTCGTATAGGTTGGTACGGTGTGAAACTACAGCTCCCAGCATGGCCCGAACAATGGTAAGGATATACTGGGAGTTGCTATTTCACAAAAAAAAAAAACCTACCACCCATCATCTCGCTGCAGATCATACAGTGACTACAGTACTGATTAGAGACACATTAAACATTTACAATAAGTGACTCACTGGTGACGATCTCAGATTCTAGTTGTTTATTATCTATTTTCTTCTCCATCCGGTCCAGACCTCTATGATGACCTCTCCTGGCCACAGCCCATTTCTGCAGTTTGCCGCTCAGATGTCTTTAGCTTCTCACTTTTCAAACATTTCTGCACCTATAAACGAAGATAAAATTCTTGTGGTGCCACACACTACGCCTAAATATAATAGTTCCATACACTGCACCTCTAATTATAATAGCGCCATACACTGTGTCCCACACACACACACAGTGCTTCTTGTAGATATTGCCCCTAATAGAGCCCACCCTGTAGATAGCACTCTACGTATAGCCCTACCTGCAGATAGCGCTTTACGTATAGCCCCCTGTAGATAGCCCCCCTGTAGATAGTGCCCCACATATAGCTCCCCTTGTAGATAGTGTCCCACATATAGCTTCCTCCTGTAGATGCCACTCACACTTTAAAGTGGAAACGCGCCGTCAGTTGTCAATGCAGGCCTGCTCTCTTCTGAGCAGGTCTGCTGGGGCTGAACGATGCAAGCGGTGTGATGACGTCATCGTGCTGCTTGCGTCATTGAAAGGCGCTGATTGGCAGGGCAGAATGACTTGCCCCATCAATCAGTGCCTTTCAACAATAGAAGCAGTGCGATGATGTCATCGCGCCGCTAGCATTGTTGAAAGGCGCTGATTGGCAGGGGGAAAGTCATTCTGACCTGCTAATCGGCGTCATTGTAAGGCGCTAATGCTTGTAATTGTATCTGTGTCCTATAGATGCAGGTACAATTAGTGCTGTAGGGGGTGGCGGGGGCTGGTTTCAGTTGCACTGCCACCCCCTCAGTGGGGCAGCAGGCTACCGCCTGAGGTGAGAAGCTCATCTCGCCATATGGACGGTGCGGCCCTGCACCCTTACCTCTAATAGGGACAAAGACAGAGAAGAGAAATCCCCTATCCGCACGAGTAAGTAACTGTACGTCCTTGCGGGAGGTTACTTCCCGCACGAGGACGTACGGTTACTGAGTTTTTTCCGGTGCACACTGTCGGCGACAGTGTGCACCGGTAACCAAGAGGCAGCTGTCGCCGACAGCGGACACTCCACTCTTGCTGGCCAGCGGTCCTTTGCCGCTGATTTAGGTGAATTAACCCCTTAAATTCGGTGATTGGTTGCAATTGCCAAATTTTAGGGGTTTCTAGCATATCGGCAGACCCCGGTCCGAAATCGCGGGGTTTGCCGATAGTTAGTATGGCAAACAGAAGACAAACAATGGCTTCCATGTCTGCCGTGGACGGAAGACCATCAGGACCAACCTTCGGCTGGTCCTGATAGGCTTCCTGTCAGAGTGACAGGAAGTCACTGTGTCGTTCCCGATGCACACTGTCGGCGACAATGTGTGCATCGGGTACTGGGAGGTCAGCTGTCCCCGACAGCTGACACTCCAGTGATGCCGATCAGCGGCTCATCGCCGCTGATTTCGGCAATTAACCCGATAAATGTGGTGCTCGATTGCGATCACCACATTTAGGACGTTTGTAGCACATCAGCAGCAATTGTGGGGGCTGCTGATGCTTGTGATGGCATCCGGAGGCAAGGCAACGGCCTCCGGGTCTGCCATGTATGGAAGCCTATGAGGACCAGCCTCAGGCTGGCCCTCGTAGACTAACTGTCAGAGTGCCTGTGACGTCACACTGACAGTTGGAATACATTACACTACCTGGGTAGTGTAATGTATTCTAGCAGCGATCAAAGCTGCAGGTAAAAAAAATAAAGTGTAAAAAGTTAAAAAAAAGTTAATAAAAATGTTTCATAAAAGTGTAAAAATAAAAGTTTTTATTTTCCTATAATAACTTTATTATAGGGAAAAAATGAAAACGTAAAAAAAAAGTACACATATTTGGTATCACCGTGTTCGTAACGACCCAAACTATGAAACTATAATGTTATTTTTTTCCGCACGGTGAACGCCGCAAACAAAATAAATGGAAAACTATGTCAGCATCGCTATTTTTTGGTCACCACCCCTCCCAAGATATAGAATAAAAAGTGATCAAAAAGTCGCATTTACCCCAAAATAGTACCAATAAAAACTACAACCCGTCCCGCAAAAAACAAGCAAAAAAGTTACGGCTCAGAATATGGCGTCTCAGAAAATAAATTATTTTATAGAAACGTAATTTTATTGTGCAAACGCTGCAAAACGTAAAAAAAAACTATACACATATGGTATCACCATAATCGGACCGACCGGCAGAATAAAGTACAACCTAATATATTGTGAACGCTGTAAGAAATAAAGAATTTAAAGCGCCATAATCGCTGTTTTTTGGTCCCCTTAGCTCTAAAAAAGATCCTGTGGGGTCAAAATGCTCACTATACCCCTAGAAAAATTCCTTGAGGGGTATAGTTTCCAAAATAGGGTCACTTTTTGGGGGTTTCCACTGTTTTGGTCCCTCCGGGGCGTTGCAAACCCGACATGGCACTAAAAACCAATCCAGCAAAATCTGTGCTCCAAAATCCAAAAGGAGCTCCTTCCCTCCTGAGCCCTGCTGTGGGTCCAAACATCAGTTTATGACCACATATGGGGTATTGCCGTAATCGGGAGAAATTGCTTTACAAATGTTGGGGTGCTTTTTCTCCTTTATTCTTTGTAAAAATAAAAAAATTCTATTTTTCCAAAGAAAAAAAGGTGATTTTCATCTTCACAGACTAATTCCACTAAATTCTGCAAAAAAACTGTGGGGTCAAAATGCTAACTATACCCCTAGAAAAATGCCATGAGGGGTGTGGTTTCTAAAATGGGGTCACTTTTGGGGGTTTCGACTGTTTAGGTACCACAAGACCTCTTCAAACTTGACATGGTGCCTAAAATATATTCCTAAAAAAAGGAGGCCCCAAAATCCTCTAGGTGATCCTTTGCTTCTGAGGCCGGTGTTTCAGTCCATTAGGATACTGGGGCCACATGTGGGATCTTTCTAAAATCTGCAGAATCTGGGCAATAAATATTGAGTTGCGTTTCTCTGGTAAAACCTTCTGTGTTACAGATTTTTTTTATTACAAATGAATTTCAGCAAAAAAAATGAAATTTGTAAATTTCACCTCTACATTGCCTGAATTCCTGTGAAACGCCTAAAGGGTTAAAATATTTTCTGAATGTGGTTTTGAATACCTTGAGGGGTGCAGTTTTCAAATTGGGGTGATTTATGAGGACTTTCTAATATATTAGGCCCTCAAAGCCACTTCAGAACTGAACTTGTCCCTGAAAAAATGGCCTTTTGAAATTTTCTTTCAAATATGAGAAAATGCTGCTAAAGTTCTAAGCCTTGTAACGTCGTAGAAAAATAAAAGGATGTTCAAAAAACGATGCAAACATAAAGTAGACATATGTCAAATGTTAACTAGTAACTATTTTGCATGTTATTACTATCTGTTTTACAATCAGATACGTTAAAATTTAGAAAAATGCAAATTTTGGTGTTTTTCAGAAATAAATACCAAAATTATTGACCAAATTTTTTCACTAACATAAAGTACAACATGTCACGAGAAAACAATCTCAGAATCGCTTGGATAGGTAAAAGCATTCCGATGTTATTACCACATAAAGAAACACATGTCCGATTTGAAAAAATCGGCTGTGTCCTGAAGGCCAAAACAGGCTGGGTCCTGAAGGGGTTAAGGACGGGGCAATACCAATTATTTCTAGTTTTGTTTTTTTTGTTTTTTTCAATAATAATGGACTAGATAAGGGAAAAAAATTTATTTTTTTGTAATTTTATTACTTTAAACTTATTTTTTTACAACTTTTAATTTTTATTTTTTTTTAGTCCCCCTAGAGAATTGACAGACCAACTGTCGGATTGCTATTCTTTTTTTTTTTTTTGGTTTTAAAATTTTTTTATTGTAAGAAAACAGCATTACAATGTAAACTTAAAAATACCAAAGTAAACAAATAAAAAACATCAAACATAAAACAGAACAGAGTACGGGGGGATTCACACGGGCGTGTATTCGGTCCGTGCGGGCCGCGTGGTTTTCACGCGGCACGCATGGACCAATACAAGTCTATGGGGCAGTACAGACAGTCCGTGCTTTTTGCGCAGCGTTTGTCTGCTGCGCAAAGAGCGCGACTGGTTCAATAACTCTGCGTATTTCGCGCATCACGCACCCATTGAAGTCAATGGGTGCGTGAAAACCACGCAGGTTGCACGGAAGCACTTCCGTGCGAACTGACTGAAACAGCGCACCAGCTGTCAAAAGGATGAATGTAAACAGAAAAGCACCACGTGCTTTTCTGTTTCCGAACATCCAAACGGAGTGTCTTTGCGATGAGCGAAGCCGGACAAGCGAATCGAACTTCACCGGGTTCGGCCGAACTCGTTTTGGCCGAACCCGGCAAAAAAATTATCGGTACGCGACGTCAGGAGATAGTCACTGTCCATGGTGCTGAAAGAGTTAAACTGTTTCAGCACCATGGACAGTGACTTCCGATCCCAATATACATGAACCTGTAGAAAAAAAAACGAAGTTCTGACTTACTGATAACTCCCGGCGTCTTCCTCCAGTCTGACCTCCCGGGATGACAATTCAGTCCAAGTGACAGCTCCAGCCAATCACAGGCCAAGCACAGGCTGCAGCGGTCACATGGACTGGCGCGTCATCCAGGGAGGTGGGGCCCGATGTCGAGAGGCGCGTCACCAAGGACGCGTCACCAAGGACGCGTCACCAAGGCAACGGCCGGGAAGTTCTCGGTAAGTACGAACTTTTTCTTTTTTTTCAACAGGTTTTTCGATATTATGTTCGGCATTCACTGACGAGGGTGCTGAAAGAGTTAGCTCTTTCAGCACCTTGGACAGTGACGGGCGTCGACTAGCCTCATCTCTATGATGGCGGCTGCGCGAAAATCACGCAGCCGCGCATCAGACACGGATGACACACGCAGCTGTCAAATGGTTTTTGCGCGCGCAAAACGCAGCGTTGTTTGCGCGCGCAAAAACGCAACGTTCGTGTGTATCTGCCCTACATGCGTGTACAGGTAATATGTATAGTTATACAGTATCAACAAATTAGATGAGATAAATTCTCAGAAAAAAGAGCTTCTGCGTGAGGATTAACCCAGAGGAGATAAAGAGATTGGGGTACTCAGGAACACTTATAATAGTTATGGAAATTTTCTATATTTTCTCCAAGGCCCTCATATTTTTTAAAAGGTATCCCTGGAATAGCTTTCCCAATGAGAAATTTCTTCCAATCTATAAATTTGGTCTACTTTCGCAATCCAATGTGCTACTGACGGGGTTTCAGCAGACAGCCAATAAGAGGGTATCAGTAATCTAGCAGCAATTAGCAAAATCTGAAATAATTTCGAGGATAGAATCCTAGTATCAGAGGGATTGATCAGTAACAGAGCTAGATCTGGGGAAGCTAATACATTAGTGCCACATACATTGTTACAATAGGCAAAGATATCTCTCCACCATTTTTGATTGACGGTACAGGACCACCAGATATGAAAAAAAGTACCTCTAGCTGTATTACATCTCCAGCAGGTGTCCGAATGTGTCGGCGTATATATGGAGGTTATGTCAGGCGTTTTATACCATCGGGATAAGATCTTATATCCATTTTCCTGTATACGGACACATCTGGAAATGGTATGTGGAGCCATCAACAATTTATGAAGTTCAACATCAGAGAAGGACCTGTTAAGATCTCTTTCCCATATTTTAACAAAAAACGGAGTTGCAGATGGGGTGGACGATATAAGTCTTTTATACAATAAAGAAATAGGTTTGAGAACTGGTGACGTCTGTGACAGAAGCTTTTCAAACCATAATAGAGGGCGTGTTCTAGTAATTACCTGACCTAGAGCCCTGATTTTAAGTCTAATGAAGGAAAGCGTCAGATTGCTATTCTAATACATTTCACTAACTTACACTGACAGCAACCTTACACTGACTGTGAGTCTATTAGGCTCCTCCTTAGGGCACGGCCTTATAGGCTTCCGTACTTGGCAGACCAGGAGGCCAGTGTTAGGCCTCCGGTTGCCACAGCAGCCATCGGCACCCCCGCGATCGCGTCGCAGTGGTGTTGATTGGCTGGAAACCACCTAGATGTCGCGGTCACTTTGGACAGGAATTAAAATTAACTGGACAAAATCTGTTCTAATGCAAATTAAATAAAAGACTGAAGGAATATTATTAGTCACATATTTTGCTAATTAAGTACCTAAGTATTGTGCTATATAGTAGGGTTTCTGCCTTTATGCAGTTGAACCTTCTTCCGTGGTTAAAAAGTATCCGAGATAAAATTTAAATATGACGCAAATCAATGGCGGCTGAAATTTAATGATCAAAATGGTGATCCTTCCTAAAGGTTTATATATTTTGCAAGGGAATAGGATAAGAAACATGTTTTCTAAATTGCACTAGATATTGATGTTTTCAACAAAGAAGAAGGGGAAGGGTGTGTCATGGGGAAAATGATACAAATAGTATGGGATAGGTTGAAGAAAAGTTTAAAAATTAAGGTGTACATACTCTTTACACCTAGCACTTGAGTGTGGAAAATTTGGGGAGAAAAAGGGATTAGCCCTGGTATCCCATTGGTTTAACAAAACACTTTTTATGAACTCTAAAGAGGTTAAACAAAAATATAAGTTATTAGATAAGATTTTTTTATTGTATTTACAAGTACAGAACACGATGAAAATTCAAGCTGACATTAAATTAGTTAGATGTGAAAATCACAAGATGTTTGATATTCTAGGGTGATACACAAGCTCCATAAGCTGCTGGTGTCAGCTGTGTATAATAGCTGACACCCCGCACTTAAGGCCAGGAACAGAGAGAACTCTGATCCTGGCCATTTAACCACTTAGATGTCGCGGTCATCTCTGCCGTTAAAAAGAGGGTGAGGTAGGTTCCCATGCTGCCATGACAACCATCGGCACCCCGTGCCGCAATCGTAGGGTGCCGATGGTTGTTATTGCAGCATGGGGACCTAATGAAGGCTCCCAGGTCTGCCGTCTTTCTGCTCCTGTTAAAGGGGTTTTCCGAGTTAGCCTTCTTTAAAAAAAAAAGTATGTAATACATTTACTCTTATATACACAACCTTTGAACATTAGTATATAAAATAAAAATTTAACTTACCAATTTTTTCAAGCTTAGCACCGCTTGTTTACATCCATTCAAGGTCCGTTTTGTTGTTGCTTCTTGCAGCTCAGGCTACATTTCCCTGCATGCCTTACAGGCTGTACTGAGCATGCATGTTGCTCCTCCCTAGAGTTTGTGTATCATACCAGCTCTTTCCCTTTCCAATTCCATCAACCATGGCAAATAAATGTTCTTTCATACATCATTTCTATTATTTCCTCTTTGTTCTATCCTGTCCCTTTCAGGTTTTGATTGATCTTCCTAGTTTCTGTCTATCATTACAACACTCATCATCGGCGATTTCTTTCTCCATCCAATGACCGCAATTAGCATCCCACAAACCATGCTAAATACAGTTTAGCATGTCTAGACGTATCAGTGCCTAATAGCACTGATACATCTAGAATAGCAGACAAGGAATGTGCAGAACAATCATAGGAGCCAAATTGTCTGCTAAAAACACAGAGGGCACACGCGCATGCGCTTTACACGTGGGGACACGTACAGGCACTAGACCAGTCAAAAAAGAAGAATGAGATGCCACGGGATTACGAAGCCAATCCTGAAACTATATGTCACCTCACCAGTGACGTGCCGTATACCCTACTCTAACTGTCCGCTGCTAGACCATGTGAAAGGTATAGGGACTGTCACTTAATAAGGCTGAAAACGTGATGTTGGAAGTCACTTGCTAAGCGGCCAGAGCGGAGGACAGCGCCACCTTTCAAAATGTAAGTGTCTTTAAAGATTGGAAAGGTGGGGGAGACTAAAAGAAAAATTCTAAAATAATATAGATTGGAGAACCCAGTGCTTTCTCTGGCAGGGTTTAAAATGAGTCGGTAAAAAGGACAATACACTGCGATACATTAGTATTGAAATTTATTGTACCAGTGATCTGATTATCGCTGGTTCAATTCCCCTAGGGGGACTAATCTAAAAATGGTTAAATAAAGTTGTTAGTAGTGTACAAGGAATAAAAAAAATATTTAAAGTTAAAAAAAAACCCTTTTCCCAATTTACCCTCTAACGCAATGTATAAAAAATTTTTAAAAAAAATTGGTACCCCCGCTTCTGTAAAAGTACTATTACAATATAACATTATTTAACTCGCACGGTGAACGCCATAAAGACACACAAAATTGAAATGCCAGAATAGCTGTTATTTTCTCACTTTAGTTCTAAAAAACATAATAAAAAGTGGTCAAAAAGTCGTACGATTTCCTCCTACAACAGGACAATGACCCAAAGCACACCTCCAAATTATGCAAGAACTATTTAGGGAAGAAGCAGGCAGCTGGTATTCTATCTGTAATGGAGTGGCCAGCAAAGTCACCAGATCTCAACCCCATAGAGCTGTTGTGGGAGCAGCTGGACCGTATGGTACGCAAGAAGTGCCCATCAAGCCAATCCAACTTGTGGGAGGGGCTTCTGGAAGCATGGGGTGAAATTTCTCCCAATTACCTCAGCAAATTAACAGCTAGAATGCCAGAGGTCTGCAATGCTGTAATTGCTGCAAATGGAGCATTCTTTGACGAAAGCAAAGTTTGAAGGAGAAAATTATTATTTGAAATAAAAATCATTATTTCTAACCTTGTCAATGTCTTGACTATATTTTCTAGTCATTTTGCAAAACATTTGATAAATATAAGTGTGAGTTTTCATGGAAAACACAAAATTGTCTGGGTGACCCCAAACTTTTGAACGGTAGTGTATGTGCCTTTTATGTATTTGTATATGTGCCTGTATGTGTGTGTCTGTATATAAAGTATGTGTATGTATGACTATATATTTACCTTTATGTATGTATATATTCCAGAATGTGTGTGTGTGTGTGTGTGTGTGTGTGTGTGTGTGTGTGTGTGTGTGTGTGTGTGTGTATATTTGTCTGTTTGTCTAAATATGTCCCCTATGTGGTTAATTTTTGGTTTGTGGAGGGCAGCAATAGAGAATCCCACACAGGGCACCATCCAATCTAAGGCCGGCCCTGCACAAAATCATGATGTTTGGTATCAAACGCTTGAATAATTGCATCATCTAAACCCTCTACTTCCCAAAACTTCCTGGTGGATTTGGATTGGGGTTGGCTCCTTGACAAACGTTTTTTAGGATTTCTCTCTTATCAAACCTTTCTGGCACCAAGTCAGTGATTTACTTGACAAGTTATTTCACTGCCAAATTCCCTTAAACGCTCTTACATACTGTATATGCTGAATGCTACAAAGGATGGCTATTCTGACATCCTGACGGTAGCTAAATGTTTTATAGCCAGCTTTTAAAAACAGTCTGTTTCTCCCTCTGTGATGGATCTTTAGAAGATAAGATATATTAGACAAATAGAACACCTTACAGTCTCTCTGTAATATGTGTATTTAGAGATTTTCTTATCGCCTTTTTTTCTTCCCAATAACCTATGACTTGTTAATGTCTTGTATGTATATCTCTCTGCTCAAGGGTCATACAGACTAACTGCTTTTCCATCCATCTATGTGACACATATGCGGTTAGACTAGAATAGTGTTTTTTTTCTTATTAATCTCGACATGTGATAGTGTTATACAAGTTTTTATGATATTTTGTTATCCTTCTATGCACGAGTCTTCTCTAACATTTCCTGTAACCCCTTTAGAACGCAGCCTGTTTTGGCCTTGTGGCACAGCCGATTTTTTCAAATCTGACATGTGTCACTTTATGTGGTAATAACTTAGGAAGGCTTTTACCTATCCAAGCGATTCTGAGATTGTTTTCTCGTGACATATTGTACTTTATGATAGTGGAAAAATTTGGTCGATAAATTTAATATTTATTACTGAAAAACACCAAAAATTGTAGAAAATGTGCAAAAATGTGCATTTTTCTAAATTAAATTTATCAGCTTGTAAAACAGATAGTAATACCACACAAAATAGTCACTGGTTAACATTTCCCATATGTGTACTTTATGTTTGCATCGTTTATTGAACGTACTTTTATTTCTCTAGGACGTTACAAGGCTTAGAACTTTAGCAGCAATTTCTCACATTTTCAAGAAAATGTCAAAAGGCCATTTTTACAGGTACCAGTTTAGTTGTGAAGTGGTTTTGAGGACCTTATATATTAGAATCCCCCCCCCAATAAATCTCCCCATTTTAAAAACTTCACTCCTCAAAGTATTCAAAACAGCATTCCGAAAGTTTCTTAACCCTTTAGGCGTTTCACAGGAAATAAAGCAAAGTAGAGGGGAAATTTACAAATTTCATTTTTTAAAATTTGTAATAAAAAAAATTCTGTAACACAGAAGGCTTAACCAGAGAAACGCAACTCAATATTTATTGCCCAGATTCTGCAGTTTTTAGGAATATCCTACATGTTGCCCTAGAGTGCTAATGGACTGAAACACAGTCCTCAGAAGTAAAGGAGTACCTAGTGGATTTTGGGTTCTGCTTTTTTTTAGATTATATTTTAGGCACCATGTCAGGTTTGAAGAGGTCTTGTGGTGCCAAAACAGTGGAAACTCCCCTCGCATTATGCGAGGCGTCTTTGACGGGCGTAAATTTGAGCTGTTCTTCATTGAATTCAATGAAAAACGGCTCAAAATACGTCCAAAGAAGTGTCCTGCACTTCTTTGACGAGGCAGTCATTTTACCCGTCGTGACAGCTGACAAACGACGACGCGTAAATTACAGGTCGCTGGCACAGTACGTCGGCAAAGCCATTCAAATGAATGGGCAGATGTTTGCCGACGTATTGTAGCCGTATTTTCAGGCGTAAATCGAGGCATAATACGCCTCGTTTACGCCTGAAAATAGGTCGTGTGAACCCAGCCTTAGTCTACAAGGACCAGCCAGAGGCTGTTGCATGGCCTCCAGGTGCCATCACAAGCATCAGCAGCCCCCACAATTGCATGGGGGCTGCTGATGTGCTACAAACCCTCTAAATGCGGCAATCGCAATCGAGCGCCGCATTTAACGGGTTAATTGCCTAAATCAGCGGCGATGAGCCGCTGAACGGCAACAGTAGAGTGTCAGCTGTCGGGGACAGCAGACCTCCCGGTTCCCGATGCACACTGTCATTGACACTGACCGCTGAGCCAGGGACTGTTCCAAATAAGGGGTTAATGGTTTGGGTAGTCTCTCCCCCCTTCCCCTGTTGAGTGAGTCAGAGTTAGGTAGGGGCATTAGTGTAGGGAAGGTGTGTGTTTAGGCTAATGGGTAGGGTATATAGGGTCACTTACCTCGGTGGTCGGCCTCTTTTGGCTGAATTTCCCTCCCTTGTGTAATTTTGTTTACTTGTGTATCATTTTGTTTGCTGGTTTGTGTGCTGTATATATATAAAACAGATAAAAACAAGGAAATTTATACAAAAACACCGAAAAAGGCCATACTTACAAATGGACACAGCCAGGTCAGAAACGCTGATGAAGGCGAGTGAGCAGGTGCTTTAAATAATAATAGCCACTCCCACTAGTCTTGAGGGGAGTGGTATGTGGTGCATGGGATGTGTAGTAAGAAATAATAAATGAATAGTGTATGTGCAAGTGTAATAATGTAAGTGAAATATAGGGGGCAGTAATGAGTAAAGTGCCTAAAAAATAAATGAATAATGGGATGCAAGTGTGTGAAACATGGAGGGATAGTGTGTAAGTCATGAGGCGCAACGTGTGTAGCCAGGTATGTTGTTGTTTGGCCTAGCAAGCAGGGTAGCCCGCTCTATGAATTATCAAGGCATCACAAATAGGTTTCTACCTGGCTACACACTCATGACTTACACACTATCCCTCCATGTTTCACACACTTGCATCCCATTATTCATTTATTTTTTAGGCACTTTACTCATTACTGCCCCCTATATTTCACTTACATTATTACACTTGCACATACACAATTCATTTATTATTTCTTACTACACATCCCATGCACCACATACCACTCCCCTCAAGACTAGTGGGAGTGGCTATTATTATTTAAAGCACCTGCTCACTCTCCTTCATCAGCGTTTCTGACGTGGCTGTGTCCATTTGTAAGTATGGCCTTTTTCGGTGTTGCTGTATATATATATATATATAAAGAGCATATTTTCTATGGAAGTGTTTTGGAATAAGATTAAAAAAATAAGATAAAAAAAACTTTCCATTATGTGTTCTGTTTTTTTGTTTTTTTTTTAAGGAAAGTTTTATAAAAAAAATAAATAAAAAAAATTAAAATGAAAAGGATAATATTCTGTATACTATATTGTTTTTATGACACGGTGGTGTCTTGCTTGTGTATTTTGTATTATTGTTGTTTTATGTCACAGCTGGCGGTAGTAGAAGGGGATTTACCTACATGTCCTTGGTATAGGCAGGCATATGGGTTGTTCATTGACTTTGTTAAGGTATTTTAGAGTTTATATTTTTGTCAGATGTTACTTTAAATATCTATTGAGTTAAAGGGAATGTGTCGCTAGAATTTTTTTTTTTTTTTGTTAGTTAAACAGTTAGTATATAAATAATTACACATTGTTTTAATTTTTTTACAAGTCAGGAAATATTATAAATTAGATTCTAATTTATAACATTTCCATGTGCTGGTCACTAGAGGGAGCAATTCCCAAAATTGCAGCATTGGCATGTGGTAAAGCAGCCTCATTGCTTTATGCTGAAAAAATTGGAGAAGACACACTCGCTCTAGTGTCCTCACACAATCCCCCTTCCTTTATCCTGGCTAGTGGCAGGAGAAAGGAGGGGGTTGAATGTTCAAACCTCCTACACTGTGTGCCGCCATTTTTTGAGCGAATGCACAGTGTAGGAGGATTAGATACAGCGGTAATCAGTCAGTATAACATGAACATACACACACATCACATACACAAGCATAACTTAACTGCTCCTGCCGCCGCCGCTGCTGCTGCCTCCGCTCCTAGTCCTTGCGTCTCAACATATGGCCGGAAGCCGCGACCGGAAGTCGTTATCTTACTGACAGCCGCGGCTTCCGGTCCACATGAAAATGGTGTCGGATGTCGCTCTGCCAAAGACCTTCCTTTTGGTCTGTGTGGGAGCGGCACATGGGCCGTTCCCACACAGACGGCGTACGTTATAGGAACGGCTCCCATTCGCATTCTCTATGGAGTTGTTTGTGCCGTATTCCATCTCTGTATGTCGTTAATCGACACATACAGAGATGAAAAAAAAATGGCAGCCCCCATAGAGAAGTAAAAGAAATAAAAAATAAAAAAGTACAACACAAAAACACAAATAAATAAAATTTATTTTAATGACATACTAAAAGCAATAATATATAAATATATATATATATATATATATATTAAAAAAAATCGTGACACCTTCCCCTTAATAAAGCTGTGGCCGACCCCCGGTTCAACTCCACATTCAAAGAAGTTTAAGTGTCAGTGGTTAATTTATTCGAGGGTATTTAAGTAGACTACCAGGGGTTATATATTTTTGCTATATGCATACAGTCTGACAGGAAGTCTATCAGGAGGCTGGTCATAGTAGACACAGAGGCCATTACTTGACCTCCGGTTGCCATGCTAGCCTTCTGCAAACCTCACGATTTAATTGTGAGGTTTGTCGATGTGCTAGAAACCTCTAAAATGTGGCGATTGCAATTGATCGCCGCATTTAAGGGGTTAATTGCCAAAATCAGCGAAAATGAGCCACTGATCAGCAACAGTGGAGTGTCAGCTGTCGGGTACAGCTGGCCTCCCGGTTCCCAGTGCACAACCGTGCAGTAACTGTATGTCCTGGTGCGCTAAGACACTGGTCACCCGGACGTACAGTTGCTTCGTGGTGCGCCTAGGGGTTAATAGCTGTAGCACTCGTGGATCTTCCTGAGGTGATAATGGTTATGATATATTGTCTTATGCATTTAATTATTTTTTCCTTTATCCGATTTCCAGTTTCTTCTGTAACTTTTTGGGTTATCGAAACAGTTAATAAAAAAAAGTATAGAATGCAAAACAAAGTGTGAAAAAGTCTAATAGATATGTCAGTATATCACATTAATGGAGTCTATGAGATCATACCATCATTGATTTTCAAAATGAAGAAGACGTAGTGAGTCAACACTAATATGAAAGGCTGGAAATTTCTGAATGGTGGTAAAGGGGTTTGGGCAACTTTAGATGCCTGTTTCTCCGGAATGTAAGAAGTTTTATTTTGGTTAAAAAAATTTGTGTCACTTATGATGTATATTAAGTCAGCAAAGGAATTCACAAAACACATGTACACTTAAAGTGTGAAGTAAATGAAAGTGTAGCTAAATGTTTGACAAACTTCTGACATGTCATAGTGACAAGTCAGAAGTTTGGATTGGTGGGGGTCCGAGCACTGAGACCCCCACCAATCTTTAGAAGAAGCAGCTGAAGTGCTCGTGTGAGCACTCAGCCGCTTCGTGTCTGTTGAGCTTATTCCGAAAAGCCGATGTATCGGAGTACGGGCTCATAGACTTTCTATTGAGTTCGTACACCGATACTTTTATTTCCGGAAACAGTCGAACAGACACGAAGCGGCTGACCGCTCACACAAACGCTTCAGCTGCTTCATTCCAGCGATTGGTGGGGGTCTCAGTGCTCGAACCCCCGCCAATCCAAACTTCTGACATGTTACTATGACATGTCAGAAGTTTGTCAAACGTTTAGCTACACTTTAACTAATTCCACCATTTTGTCTTGTATTCTATACTTCTATTTTTACTTCAATATAAGAATGATACTTAGAGAGAATGTATTTCTGCTATTGCTGTGTCTAGAGAAATCTTTACTAGATAACAAAAGTGTTGAAAAGAATTGACTCAACAAGAATAAATATTGTACTGAGGGAAAACTGATGACTCAAGACCACACCCTCTATGCCCCCCTATACAGGACAGAAGAAGATGAGGACTTAATATTCAATTAATTCTCAATGTATGGAAGGAAGCATTTACATTTTGCCATCACATGCAAAGTGACATCATTATGACACTCCTTCTGTGAAACCTTTTCTTAAGAAAATATATATGAATGAATCTGGAGCAACTGTTTGACATTGAATTATCCAGAACAATTTTGGTGCCGAAACCCGGGAACCAAAAAATCAAGGACAGGAGACTGATCTGGCATCATCCAACAGGTGAGAAACCTTTTTCTCATTCTCTCTCTCTTCCTTTGGTCCCCAGTCCCACTGTTCTCTATCGTGAGTACGGTTCCCAAGAACCTCCAACAGTTGTTAAATGTACTAACCTCTTTTGATATGTATGTGAATGAATGAAAGAGGATGTTGGTGCATGCCACATCAGAGTGAAAGAGGCCTTTACAGCGGAGTGATTGAAACTGCCTCAAGACGCACCTCTACGGAGAGAGCATGGTGGGGGCAGTGCAGCGATAAGTGAGAGGACCCTACCATCCTCAAACATGAGTGTTTTTATATATTTCTGTGTTTGTCAAGTAAATTGTTATTAACCACTACCTGAGCAGCAGAAGGACAAAAAGTAACATTGAAGGTTAAGTGTATTTGGGTGTAGTTTCCATATTGGTCTACCTTGGTTTGTCAGTACAGGTCTGTTGGTTACCCCCTGCATTCGGCCTTTGGACATTGTTGATTAAATTCAGCTTCAGTGCACTATTGCTATTGGGTGTAGGGCCATTCCCAGGGCACGAGAGCGAACCGATCTCTGATCACCTCTCGGCCTGTTGCTTGACAGCCTTGTGTCACACTGGTGTTGGTTCTGCATCTAGGTGCATTCAAGGGTGTGTCATGAAGCTGCTCCTGGCTTGTCTCCCTCATACAAAAAAAATCATAATGCCTTGAAGATACCTTTATTAGATTGTTTGACATAGATGATATAGAGGGCAGATCCATTGTGGGATTATTGTTTAGTTGTTTGTTATTTTGCTCTGTTGGAAGATTTGTTTAGTGTATACGGTATGTATAAGGAAACATATGGGATACGTAGTGTGGGACTTTCCCTAACAGCCAATAGCCGTAGAGTTTGTTAGTGAAAATAAAAACTGCGAGAGAAGGGTATGAGTCCCCTCCATCATAGCAGGGCTATGGGAAACAGTCACGGCAAACGTGGATCTGGCTGATCACCAGATTCGATAGGAGTATGTCCGCAGGCTCACCCGTCCCCATAGGAGGAGATGAATATTAGGTATGGCATATGGGTGCGCAAGCATCTGTTAAAATGGTGTAAGCTTACTAGGGGATTGTCAATCGAGAATGACAGAGCTAAATGAGAAAGCAGATTGAAGTACGTGGATTGTAGCATCCTTTAGAAAGCAAGAAAGAGCCCAAGGTATATTTATAGTAGGGATCAGAATAGAATATATAATTTAATAATCTGTTATTTTGTGTATATTCATTATGTTCATTGAACTGTTTAGCATCTTTTAGTGACAAATACATGTAACGTTAATAAACTGAAGTTAAGTGCAGGAGGTTGTCAGAGGAAATGGATACTTTAAAAAGTAAAGTTTAAATCAAAGGTAGTTATAGAAGTAAGTAGTTGTTTTACAGTAGCAAATGACCTTATAGTAAACTCCTATACCGTATAATTTAGACGCAACTAGTGTTATAAGAGAAGAGGGAGGTGGAGAACGACTGATAGTGAGATAAGAAATGTGATGTTGTTGACATGAATGGACACAAACACAAAATGCTCATATAGCTATTTTGTATAACAATGTAGAACAGCTTTGTGTCATTTGCAGATTGAATCAGAAAAACTGATAAATGTAATAATGTATAAGCAGTCCTTCACAGCCTAACCACCAGACACCTCAGTTTTGTACTCTGAAACCCTTGATCCTGTCATACATTCTGCCCAGAATGTGTATATGTGTCTTTATATGTATGTGTGTATGTATATACAGACACAATTTATGCTTATGGAGTTGTGCATGATTTTGGTTTTCTGTGAGAGCACAGAGATTTCTTAACTTCTTATGGGAAGGTTGTGAAACATGCAGACCTCATACAGGACCTGCTGAAAAAGGTAAAGCTATCTCGAGCTATAGTTGTTATCAAATGCCAGGCACATCAATGAGCAAAATATCCTATCACTATGGGTAATAACAGAACAGATGAAGCTGCTAAAAAAACTTCTGCACTTCTGATCCTCCAAGAGTCCCCAAATGATGAACAAAATCTGACAATGGACATTCTCATAACCTTGCAAAAGCAAGCAGGTCCCCAGACACACAGTAAATGGAAAAACACAGGTTGTAAGCCAGATAATGGGGTTTGGAAACACAAGGATGGTCGATTGTGTGCCCCTCCAGCAATATATCAGTTTTTAACAAACATCTCATCTTCCATCTCATAATTCCAAAGGAGGAATGGTTGCTACCGTAAGTACATTTTGGGTTGCGACAGGCCTCTCACAATTTGATACACAATGGTGCATGAAATGTATGATTTGTGTCAAGCACAATCCAGGCAAAATGACTAGGGTACAGATGAAACACCTTGTAAAACCTGACTACCCATTCCAGAGACTGCAGATAGACTCCATTCAACTACCTAAATGTGGTGTCTATATAACGTCTTAGTATGTGTGGACATATTCTCCTCTGGGTAGAAGCATGGCCTGTTGCTAAGGCAACAGCTGTAGTGACAGCTAAGAAAATAATATCTGAGATTATGTGCAGATATGGCCTACCTGAGACGGTAGAGTCTGACCGTGGGACACATTTCACGAGGCAGGTATTTGCAGAAATGTTGAAAGGGTCGCAAATTAACCAGTTGCAAATTAGACAACATCTACATACTCCATATCACCCACAGTCACCAGGGAAGGTTGGGAGAGCTTAAAGGCATCTTAAACAATAAGATAGCTAAAGTCTGTGAGCAAACAAAACTTACTTGGGTACAAGCCCTACCATTAGCTCTATTTGCAATGAGGCATACACCAAAGGGAATGCATGGACTTTCACCATTCGAAGTGCTGTTTGGCAGCCCACCGCTAACTGGACTTTTCTTTCCACAGGAATTACATGGACATTATGCTTCTCTAACTGGCTATGTTGTCCAGCTCCATAAGCAGCTGACTAATTTGCATGGCTTAGTCTTTTCTCCTTTACCAGACCCACAAGACAAAACTGGAACTCACCACCTACCACCTGGATATTGGGTCGTGATAAGATGATACGTGAGGAAACATCTGGAACCCATATTTGATGGCCCATACCTAGTACTACTGACCACTCCTACCTCAGTGAAAGTAAAGGGGAAACCCAACTGGGTTCACGCTTCTCACTGTAAAAAGGTGAACTTTCAGGTCAGGTGACAGATTTGTGCAAAAAGGGTGAGGCCACTCAGAGAGAGGAGGACTGACTATAGGACTATATATTGTCTTGCCTGTTCTTTTGTATCTTATGCTATTGTATACAGTTGTATGGAGAATCACTGAAGAACTCTATCTGGCTTCTACATCAACAAACAGCTGAACACAACTGACTGTTTGATCTGTTCTCATGTTTCAGCTAATCATAAAGGAATCCCTTTAATTGGTGTACCAATATCAATGAATGACCTCAATCTCACAGACTATAGCTATGATGTTGAAATAGATGTAAATCACATTGCTCATAATGCTCCCTCAGACCAAGGAACATATTTAGACATTTCTGGCCTACTAAATACACCCACTATGTGCATAGGGCGTATGTATGCTGATCACATAGTCAGAAATTAAAGGGCGCAAAGTCAATTTACCTAAGGTACACGTTGGAGAAACAGATTGTAAAAATGCCACATTACTGTTCAATATGAAGTATGATGTAAAATGTGATGAGGTACACGGTAATTGTAATAACCAATGTTGGTGTGCAACTATGACAGCGTCTTGTGCCCCCAGGTGTTCCTGTCCTGACAAAGGAAATTATGAAGTGTGGGACTGTAAGACTAAAGTGCATAACAATATGAGATGGTTTCAAAGTTTGTTGGGGAATCATGGTAAAATAGTTCCTAGGGTGATAAAACCAGGGCTACATTATATTTGTGGTAACAGAGCCTATTCTTGGCTTCCTATGTGAGCATGGGATAATTGCACTATAGGAAGAGTTGTTCCAGCCATCAGCCATCTCAATTGCTGACATTTCTGAAATGTACTCTACGGAGACTAGATATAAACGAGAGTTGTTTACAAAAGCAGATAAAGCTTGGATGTGGTTCCAATCTTGGACAGGCTGGGGAATCGAACTAGCGAATACGTTAAACAAATATGCTAGTATTATGGATGGGATAATTAATGAGACCACCAGTTCTATCCATGCTCCCAATGAAGAGTTGGCGCAAGATAGGAAAGTTGCCCTCCAAAATAGAATGGCTCTTGATTATCTGTTAGCAATAGAAGGTGGAACTTGTTCTGTTATAGGTGAAAAATGTTGCACCTGGATTGAGGACTTACATGACCCCATAGAGGCACACATGAATAAAGTAAAGGAATTGCAGAAAAAAGCAAGAGACATATCAAAGGAGAGATGGAATTCCTTTTCTTGGATGGGATCTATTGGTGTTTGGTTTAATAATATGCTTTCTGGATTGCTGAAACCCTTAGTGGTAGTGATAGGACTGATTTTAATGCTATTAATTGCCTGGAAATTATTAATGTGTTGTGTTTCTCGTTACAGTAAAGATGTGTATACATCTAATCTCTAAGCATGATGACAAAACAGCTACAGAGTTGATCGTCTGACAGCCCAGCTCGATTACCCGTCTCTCCTGAAGACCCATCAGCTGTATGAGAGTTGGGTGGAGGACATCATCTCTGAGAAGGGGGTCCCACAGATGCACCCCAGCACTTTTGAGTTTGAGCACTACCCTTAAAGAAGAGTTAGGCCGGGTTCACACAGAGTTTTTTGCAGGCGAAAAATCTACCTAAAAATTCTGTTTGGAAGTTTGAGGCAGATTTTCCTCTGCCTGCACGCCGATTTTCTTGGCGTTTTTCGCTGCGTTTTTCACCCACGGCCATTGAGCGTTGCAGGCATGAAACGCTGTGAAATACACTTTCTCTGCCTCCCATTGATGTCAATGGGAGGTCAGAGGTGTAAACGCATGTCCCTTCTTTCTCACGCGAGACGGTTTTACCGCTCACAGGAGAAAACCGCCTCCGCCTCCCATTGAAATCAATGGGAGGCATTTTCGGCCGTTTTTGGCAATTTTTGCTGCGCGGTTTCCGCGTCAAAAAACTCAGTGTGAACATACCCTTAATGCTCTGAGAGTGATTTCACCGGGGAATTCTCCGGTGTGGTCCTTGAGATGTGATGCATCTCTGGCCAGCTGTTGTCTTCTACAATAGTTAGAAAAGAGTTTGCGTGTGTGTGTGTGTTTGCTATCATTACAATGTGTGGACGATTAGTGGATACGGCTACCAAGAAACAGTCAAGAATAGATGTTTGACATCTCATGGTCTATGCAGCTTATCTGTATAGTCTGTGATGTACGGACTGTCTCGGGAGTCATTTCCGGGATAGGAAGGTTGATAGTTAGTTAGTGAAATGCATAATATATATAAATGTGTGATAATGATATTATCAAAAGGGTGACATGTGAAAGAAATTAACTAATTCCACCATTTTGTCTTATATGCTATATTTCCATTTTTACTTCAATATAAGAATGATACTTAGAGAGAATGTATTTCTGTTATTGCTGTGTTTAGAGAAATCTTTACTAGATAACAAAAGTGTTGAAAAGAATTGACTCAACAAGAATAAAGATTGTACTGAGGGAAAACTGATGACTCAAGACCACACCCTTTACGCCCTCCTATACAGGAGAGAAGATGATAAGGACTTACTTTTCAATTAATTCTAAATAATGAATTTATAGGAAAATATTGCAATGCTAAGAAAAATTGTGAATGTAATGTTATTTTGTTTTGTGCAAACTCAATAGAAAGTATTATAGATGATCTAGTAAAAGCCCAGTCTAAAAGCTGTACATAAACTCACTCATAATGTATGGAAGGAAGCATTTGCATTTTGCCATCATATTCAAAGTGACATCATTATGACACTTCTTCTGTGAAACCTTTTCTTAAGAAAATATATATGAATGAATCTGGTCAACTGTTTGACATTGAATTATCCACAACAAAAGTAAAAAAGGTTTTCTTTTACCTCTTAATAACCAGGCGTGAAAGGGAGTTAATCTTGCAGTGATCAGCCTATTTGGGGTCTGTAGCGTCCATGGCCACGGGCCATCGGGTTTACTCACCTCCCGGTGCCCGCAGCCATGGATACGTGACCGCTGGTCCCCATCTCCTTCCTAGGAGACGCCAGCGCTCACTCCCGCTCTGGTGTGCTGTGTCCCGTAGGGTGTAAAACAATCATCATTATCAACCACATGATTTCCTGGTCTATAAGAAGGCCACAGCCCTTCTGATCCTTGCCTAAGCGTTGTTAGTTATTCCCAAGTCTGTCTTGCAAATGGTCCCTTAGTGTTTCCCATTCCAGTTGTTACCCGTGCCCTGTTACCTGTTCCTGTATCACGTGCTGTGTTCTTGTTCCTGTGCCTACTAGTTGGAGTCGTGTCTACTGCACCTGCTGTTGCTTTGCCACGTCCTGTGTTATCTGCCACGTCCAGAGGGATTCGCCACGTCTGGCGCAACCTGCAGCACCTGTGTCATCTGCCACGTCCTGACGGATTCACCACATCTTGGGCAACCTGCGGCACCTGCTGTCATCCGCCACGTCTGGCGTTACCTGCTGCACCCACCTCCATCCATGCCAGAGCTGCGGCCACT
The DNA here is from genome assembly GCF_050947455.1 of Rhinoderma darwinii. Classification (NCBI taxonomy): domain Eukaryota; kingdom Metazoa; phylum Chordata; class Amphibia; order Anura; family Rhinodermatidae; genus Rhinoderma; species Rhinoderma darwinii. The sequence continues at coordinate 178,759,900 of NC_134689.1, read as the reverse complement.
GTCTGGACTATCCAGGTACCCTTGTGCGGGACTTTGTATTTCTGGGGTTCCTGTTGTTTGGCCAGCTGCCTCCCTGCTACGGCGGTGCAGCATAGTGGGTCCACATACCCACAAACCGTGACAGGGGCCTTAAAGGAGTTATCCCAGAATTAAAGGAGACCTCCAGTGGTAACACAACTTTCCAGGTCTGCATTCCCCACCTGACTGTATACCACGCTCGACACTTCTGTTATGTATTCTGTACTCACTTTGTGATCTGTTGCCTTGTCTGTGCTTAGGGAAAGCCTCCATCTTGATTCTTAGATTTTCGCAGCTTTCTCTTCCTTTCTGTTTTGCTATCAATCCCATGATGCTTCAGCACAGCATCACATCACCAGCTAAAGGCCATACCATTTCTGCATGCTGGGGGACACTGTGATTATCATTCTCTCTATATTCTTTTAAATAAGCTTAGAAACCATACAGATAGGGAGGCTGCACTATATTCTGCTACATTATACCTGTGTGGCAGAAAACTGTCTAAGTATCAGTGGTAGCTGATGATAGAAGTTTCCCTCCCCCTGTGCAAATCTAGTGTGGTGCAGGAACTGCTGAAGTCTGTGATAGGTGTCACCTAGATCTCCATAGAATCAAGTACAGAAAACGTGTGACCGAGCCTGATACACACTGCTGCTAAGCAACCATCCCAGTCTGACATAAAAATAACAGATGAGAGACGGACACATGGAATGCCATAATGATACACATGGGAAAGGTTAGTTTTGGACGGATTGTCCCTTTAAACTTTTTATTAGAAACCACTGTACATAATAAAGTACCTTCAGAAAACATAATATAAAATGCCTGAATGAAATGACAATATGTTTTTCTTATTATTATTTTTCCTCTTCTTCCTCTGTTCTCCTGCCGATGTGCACCAAGGACAGTGGGCGCCTTCTAAAAGCAGAGAGCTAGGGCAAGTGTACCTCGCATTCTAGCTCTGTGCAGTGAGGCCAGTGACACTGCACGTGCGCCATCTTATCGCATACAGCAAGGAAGATATCAGCTTTAGAAGTCACGAGGAGCTACACTGCGCATGTTCATCTTTACTGAAAGAACTACTGCAGGAAGTATCTAATAGCAAGAAGGTACCAAAAACTGATAGCATATTTTTTTGGGGAGGTTGAATGCTAGAGAAACTTTTATTTTGGTTAATTAATTTTATTTAGCAACATTATTTATTTTACCAGTGGAGGGAAATGAGCCATAATTTAGGCTATGTTCACACCTGCGTTGGTGTGTTCCGTTGTTCTACTCTGTGAGAGGAGCAGAACAAGAGAATAACAGAAACAACAAATACGTTGCACAACAGACACCGCCGGCAGCCAACGGAACCCATTGACTATATTAGGTTCTGTCGGCTTTCCGTCAGGGTGTCTGTGATATTACCGGAGATAATAGCGCAGCATGCTGCGCTACTGTCTCCTGTAATCTCCGGTAATCTCCTAACGGAGCTTCCAACGCTGATGCGAACGAGGCCTTAGATTGTGGGAATACCCCTTTAACCCCTTCGGGACAAAGCCATTTTTTGATTTTTCATTTTCGTTTTTCACTCCCCGCATTCCAAAAGCCATTACTTTTTGGTGTGAGGGCTTATTTTTTGCGGGAGGAGTTGTAGTTTCTTTTGGTGCTATTTATAGTTCCATATAATGTACTGGAAAACTGAAAACAAATTCTTTGCTGGCTGAAGTTGGAAAAAACTGTGATTCCTCAATGGTTTTTTGGGTTTAGTTTTTACGGCTTTCACCGTGCATTAAAAACGACAACTTATCTTTATTCTGTGCCTCCATACGATTACGGTGATACCGAATTTATATAGTTTATTTTTATATTTTACTACTTTTATTCATAATAAACTGTTTGTTAAAAAATAAAATGTTTTGTGTCGCCACATTCTGTAACCCATAACTTTTTTATTTTTTCACCGATTGAGCGGTGTGAGGGCTTATTTTTTGCGGGACAAGCTGTAGTTTTTATCTGTATTTTTTGGTACATAGAACTTTTTGATAACTTTTTATTACATTTTTTTTGGAGAGCTAAATTGACCAAAAAACAGCGATTGCAGCCCTTTACATTTTTATTTTTTACGGCCTTCACCGTGCACCTTAAATAGAGCTATATTTTAATAGTTCAGACTTTTACGGACGCAGCGATACCAATTTTGTTTACTTTTTTTTATTTTTTACATTACTTAATGGGGGGAAATGGGAAAAGGGAGGTTTTTTTGAACTTTTAATATTTTAGATTTTTTTTCACTACTAAAAACTTTTTTTCACTTTTTGTCACACACTTTACTAGCCCCCCTAAGGGACTTGAACCAGCGATCGTTAGATCGCTGATACAATATACTGCAATACTAACGTATTGCAGTATATCGTCATTTTTATAGGCATCTGTTAAGCCCTGGCTGCCTGGCTTAGCAGAGGCAGACTGAAGGCAGCCCTGGGGGCCTTCATTAGGCATTTGGGCTGCCATAACAACCTTCGTCAATTCCCGATCTCACTGCGGGTGGGGCAATGAGCTGTCGGAGGGGGCCGCCCCCTCTCTTCAATGCCTCAGATTCTGTGGTCGCGATTGACCACAGGATTTGAGGGATTAAAACAGTCAGGAACAGCACGATCGCAGCATATGGAGTGTGCTCCAAACATCAACCCCGGCACGTAATGGCACGTCGGGGTGCGCAAAGGGGTTAATGGCTAATAATTTTTTCAGTTTTTTCATTGTCGCATTCAGAGTAAAAAAAAATATGTTTTATTCCGTTGACATAGCTGTATGAGGACTTCTTTTTGTAGTATTCTTCAATGACACCATTTTAGGGTACATATAAATGAATGATTGGCTTTTAGAAACTTTTTGGAGGGATGCTGAAGAAAAAAAAATTCTGCCATTGTTTTTACATTTTAAATTTAGATTTTTCACTGCGGCGTAAATAACATGTTACCTTTATTCTATGGGTTGGTACGATTACGGCGATACCAAATGCGTCTATGTTTTTCTATGTTTTACTGCTTTTGCAACATAACAAAATGAATTTAAACAAGAATACTTTGTTTTTGCGTCGCCTTAACCCCTTCCCGCTCCTGGACGTACTATTAGGTCATGGTAGCTGTGTAGTTCGCGCTCCATGACCTAATAGTACGTCACGGGGGGAACGGCAATTTCGGCCCTCTTCCCAACACATACAGGAGCTGTGACAGCTGCTGTCTCGTACAGCAGTTGCCGCAGCTCCTATAGCGGGGACCGATCGCTGTGTCCCCGCTGACTAACCCCTTAAATGCCACGTTCAATAGCGATCGCGGATTTTTAGGGGTTAAACAACAATCGATGGCCCGCTACATGATAGCGGGCAGCAATGGTTGCTGTGGCAACCTGGACGCCTAACAATGGCGTCCGGCTATGCCATCTACGGAAGCCTAGTGGGTCCTGACAAAGTCAGGACCAACTATGCTTGCTGTCAGTGAGTAGCTGACAGCTCTAATACACTGCACTACGCATGTAGTGCAGTGTATTAGAATAGCGATCAGGGCCTCCTGCCCTCAAGTTCCCATAGTGGGACGAAGTACTAAAGTAAAAAAAAAGTTGTGTAAAAATAAGAAAAAAAAAGTATTAAAAGTAAAAATCCCCCTTTTTCCCTTTTCAGTCCTTTATTATTAATAAAAATAAATAAATAAACAAATAAACTATACATAATTGGTATCACCGCGTCAGTATCGGCCTGAGCTAAAAAAAAAATCTTTATTTATCCCGCGCGGTGAACGCCATAAAATAAATTAATAATAAACCATACCAGAATCACAATTGTTTGGTCACTTCACCTCCCAAAAAATGGAATAAAGAGAGATGAAAAAGTCGCATGTACCTAAAAATGGTAATGATCGAAACTACAGTTCGTTACGCAAAAAACATGTCCTCACACGGCTTTCTTGATGGAAAAATAAAAAAGTTATGGCTCTTAGAATAAGGTAACACAAAAAGTAAATGATTTTTTACAAAAAGTATTTTATTGTGCAAACGCCATAAGACATAAAAAAAAAATAAAAACATCTGGTATCGCGGTAATCGTATCGCCACGCAGAATAAAGTGAATATGTCATTTATAGCGCACGGTGAGCGCTGTAAATAAAAATAGAATAAAAAACAATAGTAGAACTGCTGTTTTTTTCTCACCACGCCTCTTAAAAATAGAATAAAAACGGATCAAAAAGTCGCATGCACCCCATGACAACTACAATGAATTCCTCAAGGGGTCTAGTTTCCAAAATGGGGTCAATTTTGGGGGTTTCCACTGTTTTGGCACCACAAGACCTCTTCAAACCGGACATGGTGCCTAATAAAAAGGAGGCCTCAAAATCCACTAGGTGCTCCTTTGCTTCGGAGGCCGGTGCTTCAGTCCATTAGCGCACTACGGCCACATTTGGGATATTTCTCAAAATTGCAGAATCTGGGTAATAAGTATTGAGTTGCATTTCTCTGGTAAAACCTTTTGTCTTACAGAAAAAAATTGAACAAAAAGGATTTTCTGCCCAAAAAAATAAATATGTAAGTTTCACCTCTACTTTGCTCTAAATTCCTGTGAAATACCTAAAAGGTTAATAAACTTTCTATATGCTGTTGTGAATACTTTGAGGGGTCTAGTTTCTAAAATGGGGTGTTCTATGGGGATTTCTAATACATAGGCCCCTCAAAGCCACTTTAGTACTGAACAGGTACCTTACAAAAAAGGCTTTTGAAATTTTCTTAAAAATATGAGAAATTGCTGTTTATGTTCTGAGCCTTGTAACGTTCAAGAAAAATAAAAGAATGTTCAAAAAACTATGCCAATTTAAAGTAGACATATGGGAAGTGTGAACTAGTAACTATTTTGGCTGGTATAACCATCTGTTTCAAAAGCAGATGCATTTAAATTCAGAAAAATTCTATTTTTTCAAAATTTTCTAAAAATTTTGCAATTTTTCACAAATAAACACTGAATATATCGACCAAATTTTATGACTAACATAAAGCCCAATGTGTCACGAGAAAACAATCTCAGAATTGCATGGATAGGTTTAAGCATTCCCACGTTATTACCACATAAAGTGAAATATGTCAGATTTGAAAAATGGGCTCCAAAACTAGGCTGCGTCCTTAAGGGGTTAAAGGGGTTGTCCACGACCATCCACCGGATGGGTCATCAGTGCATGATCGGTGAGGGTCAGACACCCAGACCTCACACCCGATCAGCTGCTCCAGCTGCCACCGGATGTTTTGAACGATATGCAGTAGATCTGCTGACTCGTCCTCCTTAATCAAATCGATTGTTTGTTTTTAGTAATCTTATTAAAACTGTAACATTTTACTTCTTGCCTTGTTACCCGTTGCCTTATACGTTTCTGGCTTAATTTGCATCTTTTATCCATCTGCATTGTTTAAAATCTTAAATAAAAAGCAAACTTGAGCTAAAGTGGCTTTGTGGCATTATTGTTGTTCTGAAAAGAGAACTCAAATAAAGCAAAAGACCTACAAACATGGGAAAAAATATGTTCTCCGTACACAATATACTCATATTTATAATGAATGACTTGCCATTTGAACAATCATGCAAAATTATTATTACAGTTACTGAATATTTTAGTATTGCTTTATTACGGAATTTCTGTTTTGACAGTTTACAAAACTGTGATCATATCAGAGCAATAGAATAGCAGGAGCAGAAACAAGATAAATGATTGCGCCTGCATCATAATCATTACTGATAGCCCCTAGCAACTGACCCTTACTGCATTAGGAAATCTGAAAGCTATTCTGATATTTCAGAGGCACTTAGAATAAAATTCACAAATGTCAGCAGATTTGTTTCAGTTAACACTGAAGACAACATTTAACCCCTTCCCAACATTTGTCGTAAGTACACGTCATGGAAAGCCAGTGCTTCCCGCAAAATGTTGTATACTTACGACAAATGCATGGCACCGGCTCAGAAGCTAAATCGATGCCATCATCCCCGGATGTCAGTTGTATCTTACAGCTGACACCCTGCTGTAATGGACCAAGGTTAGCTTCGATCCACGCCATTAACCCCTTAAATACAGCAGTCAAAAGCGATTGCTGCATTTAAGGGGTTTGCAGCTCATCGGCACCCCGGCAATGAAATTTCCGGGGTGTCGGGGGCTGCAGTGGCGACCATAGGCCTAATAGTGGCCTCCCATTCTGCCAAGTGCAGAAAACTTCCAGCCCCCACCCGGAGGCGGGCCTAAAAGGCTTCCAAAGCTATCGACAAGATGGCACCGACTCAGAAGATGAGCCGGCATCATCAGCGGTGGATGTCAGCTGTATGTCACCTGTAACGGCAGGAACCAGAGACAGATCTGATCCCTGCCAATCCGCTGCATCTTTGTGGTTGTCAGCAGATCGGCAGCTCTGGCCTGCTAATCGCAGGGCTGCTGACTGCTACTATAGCAACAAGAGACATAACAATGGCCTCCAGCTCTGCCATTACAGAAGTCGATTAGGCCCCGCCCAGAGGCGAAGCCTAATCGGCTTGCTGTCAGTGAATGAATGACACATCTAATACATTGCACTACATAGGTCCAATGTATTAGAAACAAAATCTGACAGTTGAACCTTCAAGTCCCATAGTTGGACTAAAAACAAAAAGTGAAAAAAAGTTGTAAAAAATATAATAACATTTTCAAGTAATAAAATAAAACACAATCGCCCTTTTTCCCTTATAATTTATTTATTATTGAAAAAAAAGAAACCATATATATTTGGTTTCACCGCGACCGTAACGGCCTAAATTATAAAAATATTATGTTATTTGTTCCATGTGGTGAACGGTGTAAGAAAAAAACGTAAAAAACAATGCCAGAATTTATGTTTTTTGGTCACTTTGCCCTACAAAATTCAAATAAAAAGTGATGAAAAAATTGCATGTATCCAAAAATGATACCTATAAAAACTATAGCTCGTCTCGCAAATATTAAGCCATCATACAGCTCCATAGACTAAAAAATTTAAAAGTTATGGTTCTCACAATATGGCGGCAGAAAACATACATTCTTTTTACAAATGTAATTTTATTGTGCAAAAAGTTGTAAAACATAAAAAAGTGCTATAAGTTAAGTATCGCTGGCATCGAACTGACCAACAGAATAAAGTGAGGATGTAATTTATAATTCATTGTGAACGCTGTATTAAAAAAAATAAAAAAATAACTATGCCAGAATTGCTGTTTTTTAAAAATATGTGGTTGTGCAGGCCCGAGGGGAACACTTCTTCTGTTTCAAGAGGCGATTTATCGAGGCCCTAAAATTAGGGAACCAGGAAGGGGAGGGTCCAAACATATCTGCTGGAAGCGAGGGTGGCCGCATTATACCAGGAGAACCCTTCCCAGCAAAATTCCCCAAACCGCAAAGGTGCAGATTGTGGACCAAAAGGGGGATAAGTAAGGACCATTTATCAGTGCGACACTGGCCTGTGCATAAAGGATTGTGTCACAGCTTAACACACATCTATAGATCATTTTATTGTTTGTTTTTTTACCCCTTTATTATACCACCTGACTTTGCCTCTGATGTACTCTGCCCAGCTTACATGTGGCCCCACATTATAAACTGAAATACCAGTAAAAATCCAAACAAAACTACTACCGAGCAAAATCTACTCTTCAAAAGCCAAATGGTGCTCCCTCCCTTCTGAGCCCTACAGAGTGCCCAAACAGCGGCTTACGTCCACATATATGGTATGGCCATACCCGGGAGAACCCATTTTAAAAAACTTTTGGGATGTGTGTTTCCAGTGGCATAAGCTGGGCATGACCTATTTGCAACTGAAATGCCATATCTGGGGAAAAATTTTATTTTTTACTTTGCACCATCCGCAGCCCAATCATTTATGGAAAAGACCTGTGGGGTGAAAATGCTCACAACACCCCTTAATAAATGCCTTTAGGGGTGTAGTTTCTAAAATGGGGTCACTTCTCAGGGGTTTCTCTGATTATTTCACATCATAGCGCTGCAATTGTGAACCAATACTGTCGCGGTCACAGGGTATGTGGACCCACTAGGCCGCTCCGCCATAGTGTAGAGGCAGCTGACCACGTCACAGTCTATATGAAAGTCAATAGTAGATAGTAACGCTTGGGTACCTGAACTAGTCCAGACGGTGGAGAAAAAGTGGAATGATCCAGCGCTGAGTCCAGTCAAAGTTTAAAAAGGAATCGATGTTCCCATCTTTATTGGGGTGAATGAATAAAATAGTGTAGAGACGCAATCCCAGAGGAAAGTAAGTAGGCAATGTTGCCCTGGCCTACGCGTTTCGAGCAGCTCCTGTGCTCTTAAACATGGCAAAGAAATGTGAGACGGTGGCTGTGGCTTCAGCACGGATGGAGGCCGGTGCAGCAGGTAGCACCAGACGTGGCGGGCAGAATCCGATGTGGCAGAAGACACTGGATGTGGCAGAAGACACTGGACGTGGCAAACGACAGCAGGTGCAGTAGACACAACTCCAACGCTGGTATGCACAGGAACAAGAACAGTACAGGAACAGGAATAGGTAACAGGGCACGGGTTTCAACTGGAACGGGAAACACTAAGGGACCATTTGCAAGACAGACTGGGATAAACTAACAACACTCAGGCAAGGATCAGAAGGCCTGGGGCCTTCTTATAGACCAGGAAATCATGGCAGTTGATGTTGATGACAGGACACAGCAGAATGGAGCGGAAGTGAGCGCTGACGTCTCCTAGGAAGGAGATAGGGACTAGCGCTCACGGATCCATGGCTGCGGGCATCGGGCGGTGAGTAAACCCGACGGCCCGCGGCCATGGACGCTACAAATACTTTGTAAGTCGCCAAATTAGTCCTCAATTTCGCATGGTACTCTTTCACTCCTAAAACTCTGTCGAATGTCCAGGCAAAAGATTAGTACCCCATGTAGGATGACTCTAAAACTGGGAAACACAGCATAATAATTAGAAAGCTATCTTGCTATGGTGGCACAAGCTGGGCACCACATATTGGCATATCTATGGAAAAAAAAAATCCCATTTTCACTCTACAACATCGAGCGCACACTAACTTCTGCAAAACACCTGTGGGATTAACATGCTTAATACACCCCTAGGTGAATACCTTGAGGGGTGTAGTTTCCAAAATGGGGTCACTTCTTGGGGGTTTCCACTGTTTTGGTCCCACATGGGGCCTTGAAAATGCTACATAGCGACCAGAAACCAATTAACCAAAATCTGCACTCCAAAAGAGAAATGGCTCCTTCCGTTCTGAGCACTGCCGTGTGCCCAAACAGCAGTTTATGACCACATATGAGATATTGCCGTACTTGGGAGAAATTGCTTTACAAATGTTGAGGGCTTTTTCTCCTTTATTCTTTGAGAAAATGAAAAATTTTGAGCTAAAGCTACGTCTTATTGGAAAAAAATGAAATTTTTATTTTCACTGCCCTATTCAAAAAAAATCTATGAAACACCTGTGGGGTCAAAATGCTCACTACACCCCTAGATTAATTCCTCAAGGGGTGTTGTTTCCTAAATGGAGTCACTTTTTGGGCATTTTCACTGTTTTGGTTCCTCAGGGGCTTTGCAAATGCAACATGGCCTCCGCAAACCATTTCTGCTAAATTTGCGCTCCAAAAGCCAAATGGCGCTCTTTCCCTTCTAAGCCCTTCTGTGTGTACAAACAGACATTTATGACCACATGTGAGGTATTGTTTTACTCGGGAGAAATTGCTTTACAAATGTTGTGGTGTCTTTTCTCGTTTAGATGAGAAAAAATTAGCTAAACCTACATTTTCTTTGAAAGAATGTAGATTTTTCATTTTCACGGCCTACTTCCAATAATTTCTGCGAAAAACCTGTAGGGTCAAAATGCTCACTATACCCCTAGATAAATTTCCTTGAGGGGTGTAGTTTCGAACCTGACATGGTGCATAAAATAAATTCTAATAAAAAGGAGCCCCAAAAACCACTAGGTGCTCCTTTGCTTCTGAGGCCTGTGCCACAGTCCATAAGCGCACTAGTGTCACATGTGGGATATGTCCTAAAACTGTAGAACCTGGGCAATATGGGATATTGAGTTGCGTTTCTCTGGTAAAACTTTCTGTGTTTAAAAAAAAAAAAAAAATGGATTAAAAATGAATTTCTGAAAAAAAAAATGCAATTTGTAAATATTACCTCTAAATTACTTTCATTCCTGTGAAACGTCTAAAGGGTTAAGAAACTTTCTAAATGATGTTTTGAATACTTTGAAGGGTAAAGTTTTTAAAATGGGGTGACTTATTGGGGGTTTCTAATATATAAGGCCCTAAATGCCACTTCACAACTGAACTGGCCCCTGAAAAAATAGCTTTTTGACATTTTCTTGAAAAATGAGAGAAATTGCAGCTAAAGTTCTAAGCCTTTTAACATCCTAGAAAAATAAAAGGATGTTCAAAAAATGATGCCAATCTAAAGTAGACATATGGGGGATGTTATTTAGCGACAATTTTGTGTGGTATAACTGCCTATCTTACAAGCAGATACATACAAAATGTTGGTGTTTTTCACAATTAAATACTAAATGTACCGAGCAAATTTTAACAGTAACATAAAGTCCAATGTGTCACGAGAAAACAATCTCAGAATCGCTTGTATAGGTAAAAGAATTCTGAAGTTATTACCACATAAAGTGAAACATGTCAGATTAGAAAAATGAGGCTCTGTCAGGAGGTCAAAAGTGGCCAAAGAGGGAAGGGGTTGACTTGAAAAGCATTTTGTGGGTGTTTATAAACCAAAAAAAACTAACATAACAGATAATGAGCTTATGGTGCATAACACCAGGCATGTTAGATATTTAGCGAATTTGAGAAATTCATCAGACAGGTACTTATTGCAGGGGCCTTTAACCTGTGGCTCCCCAGCTGTTTCAAAACTGTTTCAAAACTACAACTTCCAGCATACCCTGACAATCTCAGTTTTAGTTTTGTAACCACTGGAGAGCCATAGGTTGGAGGCCACTGACTTACAGAATGCATGCAATTTCTATTCTATCCTATAGGCAAGGCACATTTTATCTGGTTCCTTTCATGCTCGTAACTCCTACCAAGAAGAAATGTATTATTATTATTGTGTTTCCCAATATAAGTAAATATATGAAATACATATTTTACTCTCCACCCTTGCTCTCCTGACAGGCCATTTTGAAGATATAGGGTTGTCCTCTTCTTTGTGTTACCTGCCTTAGCATGTCAATTTATAACTAAGGTAATTGAGTTGTGCGCCATCCCTCTCCTGCTCTGTGTTATGTGTCATACAAAGCAAGGTATGGATGAAGCATGACACAAACACCATCTAAACCAGGGTTTACATGACCTGGAAATAAGGGGTACAGGTTCACAGTATAGTACAGCATTGCTTGCTGAAACACTGCATTGTCTGGATGGATGGCTGAAAAATGAAACCTTGCTTGTAATCTCTTAAATGTCAGTGCATGACATGCACAATACAGAATTCTCTCCCCAAGCATATTAGCCAATAATATATGGGATGAGAGTGAAGCACCAAAAAGGGACTGTAGCGGCTAACGTATGTATTGAGGCTTTATAGCAGGTGTGGCACAATCATGTTTAATACTCACTGCAGCTCCTCCAGGGCTCTTGGTAAGAGAGAGGGAAGGTTTCTTGTTAGTCAGCCAGTGACTGGCATGATGCCACTTCCTCTTACTCAAGCAGTTCTGTGGCAGTGGCAATGTGTAATGTACAATATCATGGATTAGCTGCTGCAGAAGGAGTGCTGCAGCAACTTATTCTTGTGATGCAACAGTATTTTGAATTTATGGCTGCCAAAGACCCCCACAAGAATGTCAGCGTCCCGGTTACCAGAAAACCACCAGCCACAGTACCCTAAACACCTAATCCACAGTGCTGCACTATAACAGTGCTATCCGCAGTGATCCCCAAAATAAAGCAATCCACAGTGTGCCCCAGCCAGTGCCATCCAGAGTTACCCTAAATAAAGTCACCAGTATGCTCATTAATAATTACCATACTTACCTCTTCCATGTACCCTCACTACTGTCCTGGTCTAGTAGTTACACTATATAGACAAAAGCATTGAGACACCTACACATTACATCTACAGGAGCTTTTAAGACATCCCATTTCACATCCATAGGCATTAATATAGAATTGGTCCCCCCCTTTGCAACTAAAACAGCTTCCACTCTTCTGGGATTTTGGAATGTGTCTGTGGGAATTTTTGCCCATTCATCCAGAAGAGCATTTGTGAGGTCAGACACTGATGTTGGAAAAATGGTCTGGCTTCTAATCTCCATTCTAGTTCATAACAAAGGTGTGCAATGGGGTTGAAGTCAGGGCTCTGTGCAGGTCAGTCCACTAGAACTAAGAGGCCTGGGAAAACCCCTGAAAACAAGCCCATAGAATTATCCCTCCTAAACCAAATTTTACAGTTGGCACAATGCAGTCAGGCAGGTAACATTCTCCTGGCATTCGCTATACCCAGACTCGTCCACCAGACTGCCAGATAGAGAGGTGTGATTCACTCCACAGAACACGTTTCCACAACTGCTTCAGTCCAGTGGTGACATTCTTTACACCACTCCATCCGACGCTTGGCATTGTGCTTGGTGTTGTAAGACTTGCATGCAGCTGCTTTGATCTGAAAGCTAATGAAATGAAGCTCATGGCACAGTCTGTCATGCCCATGGCCGCGGGCCGCCAGGTTTGCTTACCTCCTGACGGCCACAGCCATGGATCAGGGAGCGCTGGTCCCCATCTTCTACTCAGGAGACGTCAGCGCTCACTTCTGCTTCGCTCTGCTGTGTCCCGTAGGGTGCACGCGCATGCTGGTGCCCACTCTTAAAGGGTCAGCGCGCGCACCTGAAATAAAGACCAAATTAGCCCATGAGCACCCTGGACTATAAGAAGTGCTCTGTCCCTTCCTGCATTGCCTGAGTGTTGTTGTCCTTACCCTAGTTTGTCCCTGCAAATGGTCTCCTAAGTGTCTTCCAGTTCCCAGTGTTTCCCGTTCCTGCTACCTATAACCTGTATCCTGGTCAAGTGGCGTATTGAGTTAGAGTCGTGCTGTGCTGTGTACCACGACTGTCCTGTTACACCACGCCTGGTGTCCGCCTCCTGCCAAAGTCCCTTCCGAGCCTGCCTTGCTACTGTCTGAAGCTACCACAGGTACACCTATATGAACTATAGACTTTGACCTGTGTCCTGTTGGCCAGCTGCCATACCGTTAAGGCGGTACAGCCCAGTGGGTCCACGAACCCTACGTGACACAGTCTTTGTGCTGCTGTCAATGCCAGAGGTGGTTTGGAACTCTGCAGTTATTGAGTTATCAGAGCATTAGCGACTTCTATGCACTATGTGTCTCAGCACTCGATGACACCGCTTTGCCGCTGTGGCTGAGTTGCTGTGGTTTCCAAACCCTTCAAAGTTGCAACAATACTACTGAAATTTGATCGTGGAATATTTAGGACGGAAGACATTTTCTGACTTGTTGCAACGGTGGCATCCTATTACAGTACCATGCTCGAATTCAGTGAGCTCTTTAGAACTACCAATTCTTTCACAAACGTTTGTAAGGGAAGAGTGCATGGCTAGGTACTGGATTTTATACACCTGTGGTAATGGAACTGAATGAAACACCTGAATTCAATGATTTTCTGCTGCCTGAGGTGAAAATTGAAATGGCCCCCCCCCCCAGATCCTGATTGACATCCCTAGCAGCCTCACAAAAAAATATTTAAATAAATCATACCACCATCTAGAAAAAACAAGAACTTTACATACTCACCTAAACCCGTTCCCGTGCCGTCCTCTTCTAATGCAGGCCTGCTCTCTTCTAAGCAGGCCTGATGGGGCTGAACGACACAAGTGGCGCGATTACGTAATTATGACGCAAGTAGCGCAATGATGTGATCGCACCGCTTGCGAGGTTAATAAGCAGAGTGGCAGGGCAAGTCATTCTGCCCTGCCAAACTGCGCCTTTCAACGATGCAAGCAGCGCTATGACGTCATTGCGCCACTTAATTCATTGAATGCCGCTGAATAGCGGGGCACGGAAAGTGCCCCATCATACAGCACTTATGCATGTAATGGTATCTTCGTCCTATAGACGCAGGTACAATTATAGTACAGGAGGGGGAGGCGGCGGCGTCTGGTTTCAGTGGCGCCATCCCCTCCCAGAGGGGCAGCATACTGCTGCCGTTAGGCGAGATGCTAATCTGGCCTCATGGATGCCTTACACGCAACTTGCCCTTCCTAAGCCAGAGAGAGGAGGAACAGTTCTGCAGAATTGGCATGTTCTTTCGTCAGAACGTGCCAATTACACAAATACGGTATTTAAAATTCATGTAAAAACTCCATTAATATGTATATTAATACTATTAACAATTATCATCATATAACAAAGTGCAGTCTCACTAAAATGAAAAAAATACTTGGAAATATAAACTGTGAAATAATTTAAAATGTAACTTTTTCTTACACAGGTAATATAAAATGCTAATGGCCACCGTTGAGGTTGTCACCCATCTTTCCATAGCCTTTGAATGACAGAAATCTGCACTGCTTTGGAATGTAAATTGAGACTTTTCCTAAAGGCTGGGCTCACCCAGAGTTTTTTGCAGGCAGAAAATCTGCCTCTAAACTCCATTTGGAATTATGAGGCAGATTTTTCTCTGCCTGCACGCCAATTTTCTCTGCGTTTTTCACCCGCGGCCATTGAGCGCAATGAGCAAAAAATACGAAAATACGCTTTCCCTGCCTCCCATTGATGTCAATGGGAGGTCAGAGACGTAAATGCTCGAAGATAGGGCCTGACGCTTCTTTTTCCCACGATACGGTTTTTCCGCTCGTGGGAAAAAAACGCCTCCGCCTCCTATTAAAATCAATGGGAGCCATTTTCGGCCATTTTTTGGCGCGTTTTTCCATGCGGTTTCCGCATCAAAAAACGTGGCAAAAAACTCAGTGTGAACTTACCCTTAGATTAGCTTAACTGGGCATGTCCGTGGATGTAATTTGCAGGGTGCATGTTATGTTTTGTTTGAGTATACAAATATTTTCCAAATATTTTCACTATAGTTGTATTTGATATTTATATTCTTTTCTGAAACAAATAATAAAATAGGTTTTTGTTTGACTCTTCCGTATCTCTAGGCCACTTGTGTGCTTTGGAATATTTATCAGCCATGACTTACTATCTACTGAAACTGCCAGAAGGGAAGACAGCTGGTGTTTTTTACACTGTAAATATGCTATCCATCTAAACGTGGGTGGAGTAAACTCATATTGTTCTAAAAGAACTTTCAGGCCATGAAGTGAACTTTCAAAGACAAAATCTATACAGCAATAAGTTGATGTTAATTGTCACATTTATGAGTGCAGCCTGTGATGTTGTAAAGAGTGATTTAAGGAACATTAGTCATCCGTTGCTCTACCAACATAATGTTTCTGTTTTAAATTAGCAATGAAGTTGTTCTTTTTCCAAATGTTCAGTGTTCTTAAAAAGGACCTATCACCTGTAATGGGGTACCTGTTTTATTTGAAAATAAGCCCCTTAAGTTAATATTTTTCTAAATATTTGTCATCATTTTTTAAAAAAGATACCCCTGTATAAGGTCTGCTTTTATTATGCAAATAACCCGACTCCCCGCAGAAGTCTGGTCCCAAACTTCCTGGTAGGAGTATCCTGGCGTCCTCTGCATCTTCCTACATCAGCAACCAGTCTCAAAATGCGAGATCTTGCTGGTTATGGTGAGATCTCAGATTCTGTACTGTATTAATACAGAAGTTATCAATCAATAGGCATTAATACAAAAGTTATGGATTAATAACTGCTGTATTTATACAATAGATAGAGCTCTTTTTAGACAGAACATGAGATCTCAAAATAACCAGTAAGATCTCGCGTTCTGAGACGGCTTGCTGCCTTGGGGAGTTGTGGGAAGATAAAGGGGATGCTGGGATTCCCATACTAAAGTCTAAAAGCTAATAATTTTGCAGATATTTAAGAATAAAGACTTAAATATAATTTTTGATATAGGGAGGTCAACTCCCAAGCCAAAAAAGTGACCAGTGGAGGCCAATAATTACTAAAACTAAATTGACATTCTGACACGCATATAAAAATGTCAAATGTCGGGCAAACCATTCTAGTGCAAACAAATTGTAACTATAGGAGAGCATAAACAAGTAGTACAGAGAATACTAGCAGTAAGAACTAGGTATAGGATCAAGTCTGTCCATCCGAGCTGCATCAATTTAGCGAGACTTGCTCCATTTGTGCTGATCAAGAGGGGGTGCCACAGAAACCTGGTTTAGCTGTACAGGACCAAGAACCCCAGCGGTATTGGAGGCCTTTAACTTGAAGGTGAATAAGCAAAGGTTTGAGAGCTGATCTCATAAATAAGATATTTCTGGGTAAATTTGGGTAGCAATAAACTGGAGCACCTTTGACTGGCAAATATGGCATTTCATGGCTTCAGCCAGGATGTTATCCTGCATTATGCAGCTTTGTAAGCAACAAATAATGTCCCTGGGTCTGGAGGAGTCCACATTCTTGAATTGAGCAATCCTATACGCATCTTCAATTTTGAGACCGACTGAAAGAGGCTGGCCTAAGATTTATTCAAATAAGAGAGTCAGAGTCTTTGCTAGAGATTGTGCAGCATCTGTTCCAGGTATCTTCCTGACCTTGATTTTGTTCTTTTTCAGTTTAACATAAAAGGAGTCAATAACTTGCCTCATCACCAGAATAGAGCGTGCTTGAGCATAGAAACTGAAGCCCCCCCCCCCCTGTTGTATGCTGTGTCTGAACCACTTTAGTGGCTAGACTTTTTATCTCAATTACATATGGGAAAGCTCTGACCGCCATGCTGATTCCAGCCGTTGCATTATGTGCTAAACGTCAACTCTGGTCGGCAAGAAAGCCATGAATTTTTGTACAAGTCTGTTATCCAAGTCTGATTCCGACAGCAAATGGAGGATACGGATTCTATGGATAGTTTGTCCAGTTTGGATCGACCTGGGGTTGTCAACTCGCCACCTTCATCAGCATTTACTGTGGAGATGGACGGGGTCAGGGAGAGATCACTTCCGTGAGTAGAGGTGGCGGTACTGCGTTCTTTAGTTTGCAGTGACTACTCCATATGCAGAGACAAGGATGCTGGTTCTCTTGCTAAAGTTGGAGCTTGTGTGGTGCTAGGGTGGCATGCCCCTGTATAGTGGAGGAGCCACCTAAGCCTGTAAAGTAGGCCCAACTGAGACGGGGAAGTCGCTTGCTGTGTTACCACCTGGGATGAACCAAGGAGAAAGTTGTTCATGGAATCAGGCTGTAATGATGAGGATTGTCCCAACAGTTGGTAGGCAGGTAGTCTCATGGGTGAAAGAGGCACCTCAGAGGCAACTTCGCTCCCATAGAGCATGTTAATTTAAGCTCCTCAGTGAGGTCTGCGGCAAACAAGGCTTCAAAACGTCTAAAAAAGGCATCCAGAGAGGTGGGTAGCCTGGAAAGGCGGCCATGAAGGTTCCCTCTATTCTTTCTGTTTTTTCCATAATTAAGCGATAGAACCGTTGATTTTAAGCTCATGGCACAGAGCTCTGCAGAAGCGTTTCCTGCTCCAAATTCCCTGCATACTCAAACACTTAATACAAAATATTCTGGCAGCCTGCAGCTGCTACTTGTTAGAGCTTGGGGTTATGTACACACATCGCGATTTTTTGCAGATTTTTGTGCTGATTTTTTAGCTTAAGCCAGAAGTGGTTTCAAAAGGAATGGTAAAAAAAAGTAAAGGAAAAACCTATACTTCTTCTTCCACCTGGATCCACTTCTGGGTTTGGCTTAAAAATCGGCATGAAAAACTTAACCAAAAGCTGTGTAACGCCAGTGGCCGATGCCGCTCCAGATCGCAGTCCCTGCCGTCGTGTTGCTCACCCCTGCCGCTGACATCCTGGTTCTTCTGTATGTTGGCGTTCTGTGGCCACCGACATGCTGTCTGTCCCTGGCGGGCAGAGATGCCGATGTAACTTTGTTCCTTCACTCTAGCCGGCTGTGGCCGCTTCTATGTCTCATAAGGCGCGTGCGCACCCTTGCTGATTCTTAAAAAGCCAGCGCGCATGCACTCAAACCATTCCCAACCAATTTCAAATGCATGCTTAAAGCAGCCTCATTGGTAACCTGACGCCTGAGCAACTTTGGAACAACGTTATTTTGTTTCTGCAAAGGTTCCATCTCTGTATTCAACTCATCCGAGTATATATTAAGGCCTGTCTTGACCCTCTGCCCGTATACGTCTCTGCACATACTCAGCTTGCCATGACCTCAGTCGAACATTGTCCATTCTATTGCCAGACCCTGCGGTGAACTTCACAGTTGTCTCCTAGTCCATTTGGCCATCTGCCAATCATACCGGGATCACTTCAGAAGGTAGCAACCTGGTAGTCTCCCCGCAGCGAAGTCCAGGTCACCATACAGAGGTCAGAGGGTGAATACCTGGGAGGCTTCTTAGACAACGCCCTTAAAGGTGGCCCAATGTCAAACCAGTTGTATAGCACAGTGGGTCCACAACCCGCTTTTTATTACAATCTGCAACAAATCATGTGAACGAAGCCTACAGGGGCTGACCATTTTAGAAAAGCAGGAAAATGCTAATACATTATATGTATAAAATAAAGTTGTAAAATAGTAATCCCTTTAGGGGGTAAAAGAAAAATATTAAAAAAATGCATAAAGAAAAATTCAGGGAAAAAATAAATGATTAATATAAAATAGATTTTATTGCCCATACATTACATAAAAACAAAATACCTACACATATTAGTTATCCACATGACCGTAATAACCTGAAGAATTAATTTAACAGGTTATTTAGTGTAAAACGTAAACGGCCTATAAAAGATGTAAAAAAAAAACAATGGCAAAAATATTATATAATAATTGAAAAGATTATGTAGTGTGAAATGTGGAGGGTCTTAAAAAGAAAAAAAATTGCAAAAATCACTTTTTCTATATTTATGCTGAAAAAAGAATTATATAAATTACACAGTAATTTATTTGTACTCTAAACTGCGCGAAAAAAATAAAATTTCCCCGCATAAAAAAAGGCCTCATACACCCACGTCAATAAAAAAAAAATTCAAAGTTAGAGCTGCTGAAATTCTGACGTAAAAACAAAAAAATGTTGTTGGCTATAAGGCCCCTTTCAGGCTTGGTCATTAACCCCTTCCCTCTTTAGCCACTTTTGACCTTCCTGACCGAGCCTCATTTTTCAAATCTGACATGTGTCACTTTATGTGGTAATAACTCCGGAATGCTTTCACCTATCCAAGCGATTCTGAGATTGTTTTCTCGTGACACATTGGACTTTATGTTACTGGCAAAATTTGCTCGATATGTTCAGTATTTAATTGTGAAAAACACCAAAATTTAGCGAAAAATTGCAAAAATTTGCATTTTTCTCAATTTAAATGTATCTGCTTGTAAGACAGGCAGTTATACCACCCAAAATTGTTGCTAATTAACATCACCCATATGTCTACTTTAGATTGGCATCGTTTTTTGAACATCCTTTTATTTTTCTATGACCTCACAAGGCTTAGAACTTTAGCAGCAATTTCTCACATTTTCAAGAAAATTTCAAAAGGCCATTTTTACAGGGGCCAGTTCAGTTGTGAAGTGGCTTTGAGGGCCTTATATATTAGAAACCCCCAAAAAGTCACCCCATTTTAAAAACTTCACCCCTCAAAGTATTCAAAACAGCATTTAGAAAATGTCTTAACCCTTTACACATGTCACAGGAATTAAAGCAAAGTAGAGGTGAATTTTACAAATTTCATATTTTTTTGCAGAAATAAATTTTTAGTACAATTTTTTTTATAACACAGAAGGTTTTACCAGAGAAATGCAACTCAATATTTGTTGCCCAGTTTCTGCAGTTTTAGGAAATATCCCACATGTGGCCGTAGCGTGCTACTGGACTGAAGCATCGGCCTCAGAAGCAAAGGAACACCTAGTGGATTTTGGGGCCTTATTTTTGTTAGAATAAATTTTAGGCACCATGTCAGGTTTGAAGGGCTCTTGCGGTGCCAAAACAGTCAAAATCCCCCAAAAGTGACCCCATCTGGGAAACTACACACCTCAAGGAAATTATCTAGGGGTACAGTGAGCATTTTGACCGCACAGCTTTTTTACAGAAATTATTAGACGTAGGCCGTGAAAATTAAAATCAACATTTCTTCAAAGAAAATGTAGGTTTAGCGATTTTTTTTCTCATTTTCACAAAGACTAAAGGAGAAAAAGCACCGTAAAATTTGTAAAGCAATTTCTCCCGAGTAAAACAATACCCCACATGTGGTAATAACCGGTTGTTTGGAGACACGGCGAGGCTGAGAAGGGAAAGAGCGCTATTTGGCTTTTGGAGCTCAAGTTTAGCAGGAATGGTTTGTGGAGGCCATGTCACATTTACAAAGCCCCTGAGGGGACAAAACAGTGGAAACCCCCCACAGGTGACCCCATTTTGGAAACTATGCCCATTGAGGAAATTATCTAGGGGTATAGTGAGGGTTTTGACCCAACAGGTTTTTTGCATAAATTATTGGAAATAGGCCCTGAAAATGACAATCTACATTTTTTCAAAGAAAATGTAGGTTTAGCTAATTTTTTCTCATTTCCACAAGGACTGAAGGAGAAAAAGCACCGTAAAATTTGTAAACCAATCTCTCCCAAGTAAAACAATGCCCCACATGTGGTAATAAACGGTTGTTTGGAGACACGGCAGGGCTGAGAAGGGAAAGAGCGCTATTTGGCTTTTGGAGATCACATTGAGCAGGAATGGTTTGTGGAGGCCATGTCACATTTACGAAGCCCCTGAGGGGACAAAACAGTGGAAACCCCCCACAAGTGACCCCATTTTGGAGACTACACCCATTGAGGAAATTATCTAGGGGTATAGTGAGCTCTTTGACCCCACAGGTTTTTTGCAGAAATTATTGGAAGTAGGCCCTGAAAATAAAAATCAAGATTTTTTCAAAGAAAATGTAGGTTTAGCTTATTTTTACTCATTTCCACAAGGACTGAAGGAGAAAAAGCACCACAAAATTTGTAAAGCAATTTCTCCCGAGTAAAACAATGCCCCACATGTGGTAATAAACGGCTGTTTGGAGACACGGCTTGGCTTAGAAGGGAAAGAGCGCTATTTGGCTTTTGGAGATCACATTGAGCAGGAATGGTTTGCGGCGGCCATGTCACATTTGCAAAGCCCCTGAGGGGAAAAAACAATGAAAACGCCCAAAAAGTGACACCATTTAGGAAACTACACCTCTTGAGGAATTCATCTAGGGGCGTAGTGAGCATTTTGACCCCACAGATGTTTCATAGAATTTATTAGAATTGGGCAGTGAAAATAAAAACAGTCCTTTTTCTTCAATAAGACGTAGCTTTAGCGCAAATTTTTTCATTTTCGCAACAAATAAAGGAAAAAAAGAACCCAACATTTGTAAAGCAATTTCTACCGAGTACGGCAATACCCCATATGTGGTCATAAACTGCTGTTTGGGCACACGGCAGGGCTCAGAAGGGAAGGACCGCCATTTGGAGTGCAGATGTTTCTGGATTGGTTTCTGGGCGCCTGTGGGCCCAAAACAGTGGAAACCCCCCAGAAGTGACCCCATTTTGGAAACTACACCCCTCAATGCATTTACCTACGGGTGTAGTGAGCATGTTAACCCTGCAGGTGTTTTGTAGAAATTAGTGTGAACTCGATGTTGCAGAGTGAAAATGGGATTTTTTCCACAGATATGTGGACAATATGTGGTGCCCGGCTTGTACCACCATAACAAGACAGCTCTCTAATTATTATGCTGGGTTTCCTGGTTTTAGAAACACCCTACATGTGGCCCTAATCTCTTGCCTGGACAGTCGATCAGGCTCAGGAGTGAAAGCGTACCATGTAAAATTGAGGCCTAATTTGGCGATTTACAAAGTATTGGTTCACAACTGCAGAGGCTCAGATGTGAAATAATAAAAATAAACCCCTGGGAAGTGACCCCATTATGGAAACTGCACCCCTCAAGGCATTTATTAAGGGGTGTAGTGAGCATTTTCACCCCACAGATCTTTTCCATAAATGAATGCGCTGTGGATGGTGCAAATTAAAAATTTATATTTTTCCCTAGATATGCCATTCAGTGGCAAATATGTCGTGCCCAGCTTATGCCACTGGAGACACACACCCCAAAAATTGCTAAAAGGGTTCTCACGGGTATGACGATGCCATATATGTGGAAGGAAACTGCTGTTTGGGCACGCTGTAGGGTTCAGATGGGAGGAAATGCCATTTGGCTTTTGGAGCGTGGATTTTGCTTGGTAGTAGTTTTGTTTGGAGTCTTACTGGTGTTTCCGTTTATAATGTAGGGCATATGTAAGCCGGGCGGAGTATATAAGGGGCATAGTCAGGTGGTATAATAACGGGGTAAAAAAAAAACAATAAAATGATCCATAGATGTGTGTTACGCTGTGAAGCAATCCTTTCCGCACAGGCCGGTGTCGCACTGATAAATGGTGTCATTTCTTATCCCCCTTTTGGTCCACACTCCGCGCCTTTGTAGTTTGGGGAATTTTGCTGGGAAAGTGTTGTCCTGGTATAATACGGGCACCGTCGCTTCCAGCGGATATGTTTGGGCCCTCCCTTTCCTGGTTCCCTAATTTTAGGTCCTTGAAAAATCGCCTCTTCAAACAGAAGAAATGTTCCCCTCGGGCACAACTGCATATTTTTTTATTTCCTGACTTATTGGAGCCATAACTAATTTTATTTTTCATAGACGTAGCGGTATGAGGGCTGGTTTGTTGCGGGACGAGCTGTAGTTATTATTGGTACCATTTTGGGGTACATGCGACTTTTTGATCACCTTTTATCCTATTTTTTGGGATGCCAGGTAAACAAAAAAACGCAATTCTGGCACAGCTTTTTTCGGTTTTTTTTTATACAGCGTTCACCATGCGTTATAAATTACATGTTAACTTTACTCTGCGGGTCAGTACGATTCCGGCGATACCTAATTTATAGAACTTTTTCATGTTTTACAACTTTTTGCACAATAAAATTACTTTTGTAAAAAGAATGTATTTTTTCTGTCGCCAAGTTGTGAGAACCATAACTTTTTAATTTTTTTGTCGACGGAGGTGTATGAGAGCTTGTTTTTTGCGGGACGAGCTATAGTTTTTATAGGTACCATTTTTGGATACGTGCGACTTTTTGATCACTTTTTATTCTAATATTTGTAGGGCAAAGTGACCAAAAAACAGAAACTCTGGTAACGTTTTTTACGGTTTTTTTTACGCTGTTCACCGCGTGCAATAAATAATATAATATTTTGATACCTCCGGTCGTTACGGTCGTGGCGATACCAAATACATATGGTTTATTATTATTTTTCAATAATAAAAGGACTTGATAAGAGTAAAAGGGGGATTGTGTTTTATTTGATTACTTGAAACTTTTACTGTTTTCAAACTTTTATTTTGTGCACTTTTTTTTACACTTTTTTATACTTTTTTTACACTTTTTCTCAAGTCCCACTAGGGGACTTGAAGTTCCAACGGTCAGATTTTTTTTTTCTAATACATTGCACTACCTATGTAGTGCAATGTATTAGATCTGTCAGTCATTCACTGACAGCAAGCCGGTTAGGCTTCGCCTCCCGGCGGGGCCTAAATCGGCTTCCGTAATGGCAGAGCAGGAGACCATTGTGTCTCCTGTTGCCATAACAGCAGTCGCCAGTCCCGATTGCCTGTCAGGGCTGGCGATCTGCTAGTAACCGCTACGATGCAGCAATCGCTTTCGATTGCTGCATCGAAGGGGTTAATGGCAGGGATCGGAGCTAGCTCCGGTTCCTGCCGTTACAGGTGGATGTCAGCTGTACAGTACAGCTGACTTCCACCGCTGATGACGCCGGATCAGCTCCTGACCCGGCGCCATCTTGCCGGCAGCTACGGAAGCCGATCAGGCTCCGCCGCCGGGCGGATCTTGACCGGCTTCGGTGCTAGGCAGACCGGGAGGCCAGTATTAGGCCTCCGGTTGCCATTGCAGCCACCGGAACCCCGGCAATTTCATTACTGGGGTTCCGATGAGCTGCAAACACCTTAAGTGCAGCGATCGCGTTTGAGCGCTGCACTTAAGGGGTTAATGGCGGGGATCGAAGCTAATTTCGGTCCCCGCCGTTACAGCCGGATGTCAGCTGTAAGATACAGCTGAGATCCGGTGATGATGGCACCGGCTCAGCTTCTGAGCCGGTCCCAAACATTTGGCGTACATGTACGGCAAGATGCGGGAAGTCAGTACTTTCCATGACGTACATGTACGGCAAATGTCGGGAAGGGGTTAAAGGGGTTGTCCACGACCGGACAACTGATGACCTATCATCAGTATATGATCGGTGCGGGTCCAACACCCAGACCCCGCACTGATCAACTGTTCCGGCTGCCTCCGGGCAGCAGATGTTTTGAACGCTATGCAGTAGTTGGAGCCGGAAGCAGATGGCTCCAACATCTGCATAGCGGCCGTTCTGCAGAACTGCAGCTCTGCTCCTATCCAGTTGAAAGACTACAGAAGGAACGATATAGGGGAGGTGGAGGGCATTTTAAAATAACCTTTTTCTCGGTCATGCAAGTCGCATGACAGAAAAAATTGTTTAACTCCCCAGGGGCGCCGATCTCAACTGCCACTAAGGCACTGCATTCGGCAAACCCTTTGCTCTGAGTGATGCTCTAGCGGTCTCCTGATTGGCTGCTAGAGCCGTCACTCAGATCAGAGAGTGGCACTTCCGACCGCTGTTCCGAGGGAATCAAACGTTGGTTTAAAGGTAAATCTAAAATGCCCTTCCCCTCACCTATATCACCCTGTCAGCAGTTTTGAGGCCTCAAAATTGCTCACAGGTTCCCTTTAATTCTCGTGATTCCCATCTGCATTCCAGATTCCCATCTGCATTAGTTTGTGCTTTGCCTGTAGATTATGGATATCATAGTTTTCCGGAAAAACATTCATGGCCTAACTGCTATGACTGGATAAACAGTAAACTGGACAAGAAATGCAGCCTACTGTCATGTCCATGGCCCGTCAGGCTCACTCACCTCCTGACGGCCGCAGCCATGGGTCTGCGAGCGCTGGCCCCAGTCTCCTCCTCGGGAAACGCCAGCGCTCACTTCCGCTCACCTCGGCCGAGTCCCGTAGGGTGCGCGCTCACGCTCGTGCCCGCTCTTAAGGGGGCAGCGCGCGCACTGGACTTTATTGTAAAATTAGCCCATGAGTACCCTGGACTATAAGAAGGGCCCAGCCCCTTCCTCCCATGCCTGAGCATTGTTGTCGTATCCAAAGTTTGTCTATGCAAAAGGTCTCCTAGTGTTTTCCAGTTCCCAGTGTTCCCCCGTACCTGTATCCTGTATCCCGTGCTATCCTGGTCAAGTGCCGTGCTGAGCTGTAGTCATGCTGTGCTGCATACCACGCCTGTCCTGCTACACCACGCCTAACGTCTGCCTGCTGCCTAGTCCCAGCCGAGCCTGCCTTGCTACTGTACGAGCTGCCACAGGTACCCTATACGAACTATAGACAGTTACCTGCGCCGTTGGCCAGCTGCCATACCGTCAAGGTGGTACAGCCCAGTGGGTCCACGAATCCAACGTGACACCTTCATTGTTTATCCAGGCACAGTGGATCATTTGTACATGCGACACAGACACACATACGGACTAGCCTCTGGGATTGGATAAACATTAATGGGGCTCCGGCGCTCCCCCCACAAATATTTAGCCAGGCACAGCGGATAGGCCATCAATGAATTAGTCTCCTTACTTCTGATGTTCTTCTTAGGGGATGGAACCCACCAGTGAAACATTAATGGCTTAATTCGAGAACGGGGTCCCCCTACCCTATCCCACCTGGTGAGATAGCCATCAGCCGCTGCATTCAGATGGAGAATGAATGGAGAACTGCGCAACTATATCTAGTCTGTTCTATGGGATTTACGGAAACAGCCAAGCAAGCACGCGTGGCTATTTCCATAACTCCCACATTCATGGCGTTCCCTTAATTCGTTTTCCGCCTGGATCCAGTGGCTGGAAGCTGCATCATCTGGCAGGACAAGGGTCTTGCTTTCTCGATATAGGTGCAGATCCCAGAGCTTGGACCCGCATTTATTAGACATTTATGGCATATCTCATGGATTCATTCAACCAGGATTAATAATAGCTGTGTGGCATGAACTGAGTCATGTAAAAACCATATGAGAATGGTTAGGGTATGCAACAGTATAGGGAAGAAATGGAGGTAGTGCATAGCCATAATTGCTTCGATAAATCAAAAAATGCCTCTTCAATTGTGGAGCAGAAGAGGAGTGATTATATTCTACCCATCATTGCTGCTTTGAGGTATTCTGGAGTGAGGTACTAAAGACTGCTTAAACTTCTCTACATGTCAGAGACACGCAGGACCTGCTGTCACCGAAGCCGTCAGTCCCGCTGACCTGACAGATTCAGGTTTCAGCGCAAGATACAGCTGCTCTGTATACAGGATACAAAGCAGCTGTATCTCAAAAAGTTAAAATGATTTTTAATAAAAAGTCATTAGAAAGCTTCACCAAACACACTGATATACTGTTTTATAAGAAAAAAAATATATAGTTTTCAAAGGTGTACATAGCCTTTAAAGAGGCTCTGTCATCAGATTTTGCAACCCCTATCTGCTATTGCAGCAGATCGGCGCTGCAATGTAGATAAGAGTAACGTTTTTATTTTTTAAAAACAAGCATTTTTGGCCAAGTTATGACCATTTTTGTATTTATCCAAATGAGGATTGCTAAAGTCCAACGGGGCGTGTTTAAAGTAAAAGTCCAACTGGGCGTGTATTGTGTGTGTTACATCTGGGCGTGTTTACTTCTTTTACTAGCTGGGCGTTCTGACGAGAAGTATCATCCACTTCTCTTCAGAATGCCCAGCTTCTGGCAGTGCAGACACAGCGTGTTCTCGAGAGATCACGCTGTGTCGTCACTCACTTCCTGCCCCAGGTCCTGCATCGTGTCGGACGAGCGAGGACACATCGGCACCAGAGGCTACAGTTGATTCTGCAGCAGCATCGGCGTTTGCAGGTAAGCCGATGTAGCTACTTACCTGCAAACGCTGATGCTGCTGCAGAATCAACTGTAGCCTCTGGTGCCGATGTGGCCGACACGATGCAGGACCTGGGGCAGGAAGTGAGTGACGTCACAGCGTGATCTCTCGAGAACACGCTGTGTGCCTGCACTGCCAGAAGCTGGGTGTTAACGAACAGAAGTGGATGATGCTGATTCGTCATTATCATACACTCCCATTCCTAACGCCCAGCTAGTAAAAGAAGTAAAAATGCCCCGATGTACACACATAATACACGCCCAGTTGGACTTTTACTGTAAACACGCCCAGTTGTACTTTTGCAAGCCTCTTTTGCATAAATACAAAAATGGTCATAACTTGGCCAAAAATGCTCGTTTTTTAAAAAATAAAAACGTTACTGTAATCTACATTGCAGCGCCTATCTGCTGCAATAGCAGATAGGGGTTGCAAAATCTGGTGACAGAGCCTCTTTAAGGTATATTCACAGGCATGAAACACCCCCGTTTCATTTTTAACCCCTTAATGACTAAGCTTGTTTTGGCCTTATGGACAAGGCACATTTCAAATCTGACATGTGTCATTTTAAGAGGTAACAACTTTGGAACGCTTTTATTTTTTCAAGCGATTCTGAGACTCTTTTCTTGTAACACATTGTACTTTAAGTTTGTGGTAAAATTTGGTTGATACATTCAGTATTTATTTGTGAAAAATACCAACATTTTGAGAAATTTTTAAAAAAACAGCATTTTTATAAACTTAAATGTAGTAATATCACACAAAATAGTTACTAGTTCACATATTCCATATGTCTACTTTATGTTGGCATAGATTTTTGAACAGTGTTTCTAGGACGTTACAAGGCTTAGAACTTTTCAAGAAAATTTCAAAAACCTTTTTTTAGGGACCAGTTCAGATCTGAAGTAGTTTTGAGGGGCCTATATATTTTTTTTCAAAAACTATAAATCACTCCATTTTTGAACCCCTCAAAGTATTCAAAACAGCATTCAGAAAGTTTCTTAACCCTTTAGGCGTTTCACTGGAATTAAAGCAAAGTGGAGGGGAAATTTACAAATGTAATTTTTTTCACAGAAAATCAATTTTAATCTATTTTTTTCTGTAACACAGAAGATTTTACCAGAGAAACGCAATTTAATATTGCCCATATTCTGCTGTTTTTAGATATATCCCACATGTGGCGCTAGTGTACTAATGGACTGAAGCACGGGCCTCACAAGCAATGGAGCACCTAGTGGATTTTGGTGCCTACTTTTTATTAGAATATATTTTAAACACCATGTCAGGTTTGAAGAGGTCTTGTGTTGCCAAAACAGTGGAAACACACCTAAAAAGACACCATTTGGAAAACTATACCCCTCAAGGAATTTATCAAGGGGTATAGTGAGCATTTTGACCCCACAGCTTTTTTGCTGAATTTAGTGGAATTAGACAGTGAAAATGAAAATCAACATTTTTTCCAATAAAACGTAGAGATTTTTTCAATTTTTACAAGGCATAAAGGAGCAAAATCACCCCAACATTTGAAAAGCAATTTCTCCCGATAATGGCAATACCCCATATGTGGTAATAAACTGCTGTTTGGACACATGGCAGAGCTCAGAAGAGAAGGTGCTTCTGAGGCCGCCGCCATCTTCCGTTTTGCGGGATGGGCCTAAAAGCCCTCCGTACTTGGCAGACAAGCGACCAATGTTAGGCATCCTGTTGCCAACAGCCGATCGGCTAGCAAATTGGCTCCCCGTCTCTTTTTGCCAGTTAACCATGCTGCAATGCTGTGATTGGTCAGTCACTACTGACTGACCAATCACAGCGATCGCGGGTGGTGCAGCGATTGGTTCCCTGCCGCATCTGTGGCAGCCGATATCACTATTCTGTCACCATGTCTTTTAACATGGTGACAGAACAAAACCATTACGTAACTGTACCACATGGTGCTATAAGGCAGGGCAAACCATGACGTACATTTGATTCATGGTGCGTTAAGTGGTTAATGTTAGTATTAAAGAATTTTACAAGTACAATACAATACAGGAATGGACCATGTTTTTTTATAAATTCTTTTATTCATCAATTTTTCAAACATAACACGATGATGCAAAAGAATCTGCAAGCAAATAGCACTTCGGCACACAGGCCGGAAAATGAGGACATCTTGTATGATGTATGTGCAATCACAGAAATATCAACATTAATTGGGGCTAGGCCCTTGCATCCCGAACCTGCAGACAAGGACGAATTCTGGTGTCATATGCCCTGTAAAGGGCACAAATCAGGAGGCTACGATGTTCCTGAACTCCACTAATGCTTGAAACCTGACCCAGTGATACCAGGTCTTCATGAACTTGGCGTGAGTACCTCTCATGGATGCCGTGAGATCCTCCATCCTCATGATCTCCTGTATCTTATTAAACCACATGCTGAGCGACGGCGCAGCAGATTGTCTCCACAGCACTGGTATGCAGGCCCTGGCAGCGTTCACCAAGTGGCGGACCACAGAGCGACGGTATGAGGATAATGGAACCTCGCACAGATGGAGCAAAAAGAAGGCCGGTGTGCACGGGAACGGGAAGTCCGTGAATTTAGAAGTAATGCGCCACACTTCTGACCAAAAGTCAGTCAGCCTCGGGCACTCCCAAAAGACATGGAGAATCGTTCCCACCTGGTCACCACATCTCCAGCACAGCGGGGAGACCGCTGGGATCATGGCATGTAATCTGGAAGGCACCCTATACCATCGTGTAAAAATTTTAAATCCCGCTTCTTGATACCTGCTGGCCATGGATGATTTATGTGTCATCGTGTATACCCTATTTTGTTGTTCAGCCGAGAGTGAAATTCCCAAATCCCTTTCCCACCGTAGCAAATATGTGGGTGTGGAGAGGGTAGATGGGGAGATCAGTAAGGGGTATAGTCTGGATAGAGAGTGCTGCATCGAGCCTGTGCCTGCGCAGAGGAGTTCATACAGAGTTTTGGCCCGTGCATATTCCGCAGAGTTAGGTAAGGACACCAGGAAGTGTCTCAGCTGAGTGACCTGCCAGGGAGTGAGGGGGAGAGGGTCTGTCAAAGACGTCAGTTGTGGGCCAGTCATCTATGACTCCCCTTGCAGATAATGGGAGGCAGGGCCCTTACCTGCCCGCAACCAGCTCCGAAAAGGACCCCCCTCCCGCCCTGGAGGAAGCGCTGGGTTACCTAAGACCGGGAACATGGGGGACGGAGATGGGGAGATCTCTTTCCGGGGAAAGACCTTTAACGCCACTGTCAGTGAGGGCCCTATCGTCGGATGTGTCTTTGCTGTCAGAGGGGTATCCCTGCCCAGCCAAGGCAGAGCCTGTAGGGGGACAGCCATAGAAGACTGTTCCATCGATACCCATTGTTTGACCTCCGTGTGGCGGAACCAGTCCAGGATGCGCGTCAAGTGCGAGGCCTGGTGGTAGGAAATAAAGTCAGGGAGCCCCATGCCCCTTCACTCTTAGAACGAAAAAGCGTGGAGCGGGCTATACGGGCCGGTCTCCCCATCCAAATGAAGTGGTGGAGCAAGGACATCAGAGTTCGAAAAAAGTGCGGGGAAAGTGGATCGGTAGGGCTTGGAAGAAGTACAATATCCGTGGGAGAATATTCATTTTGAAGATTGCACATCTGCCGAACCATGTGAAGGTGCCCTTCGTCCAGGAATCCAGATCACTCTTTACCCGTTGCAGGAGTGGAGGATAGTTAACTGCGTAAAGGCGAGAGAGATCCCTGGAGAGCTGAACCCCCAAGTATTGAAGCGAGTCTCTAGCCCACTTGAAGGAGAAGGACCCCGATAAGTCCTCAACTAGGGACTGTGGCAATGATATGTTTAGAGCCTTAGATTTCTGGTAATTAATTTTAAAATTTGACAGCTTCGAGTATCTACTCATCTCCGCCATGAGGTTGGGCAGAGAGATCCTGGGTGCAGTGAGGAAGAACAGAAGGTCATCTGCATACGCCGCCACTTTATGCGATCCTCCCCCCCACTAATACAGCCGCTATATCTGGATTGGAACGAACCCGACAGAGGAAGGGTTCCAGGCACAAAATAAAGATCAAGGGAGACAGGGGGCAACCCTGCCGCGTGCCATTGGAGACAGAGAGCGGAGATGATAAGGTACCATTCACCTTAACCCTGGCAGATGGAGATGAGTAGAGGCTCGAGATCCATTGCATCATGTGGGAACCCAGTCCGACGTGCCGCAAAGTGGCCGACATGAAGTCCCAGTCCACTCTGTCAAATGCTTTCTCCTCATCTGTGGACAGCAGCAGCGTGGGCAGAGACGAGGCAGTCGCGTGATAAATCAGGTTAATTGCCCTAGTGGTATTATCCCTAGCTTCCCTCTGGGGCATGAAGCCCACCTGATCATAATGGATCACACTGTGGAGAAGGGGGGTAAGTCAGGATTTTTGCAAACAACTTGAGATCTACATTTAGCAGGGAGATAGGGCGGTAATTTTGGCAGCTGGTGGGGTCCTTCCCTTCCTTGGGCATGACCGTAATGTATGCCCGCAAGGCATCCTGGGGGAGAGGGCACCCGTCCGTGAGGGAGTTATAGGCCTGCAGGAAATGAGGCCCGAAAAGCTCTGAGCAAACCTTGTAGTACTGAATGGGAAGACCATCCGGGCCCGGCGCCTTCCCCACCGGGGAATCCTTCAGGGCCCAGGACCACTCCTCTAGAGAAATCGGCTCTTCCAAGGCCGCTAGAGCTTCCTGTGGGATACTTTTCGTCCCCGAAGAGCGGAGGTATGCCTCCATCTGCTCCTGTCTAGTTCCCCCCTCTGCGGAAGTGGAGGTCCGCGGGAGATTGTAAAGTGAGTGGTAGTATGCCCGGAAGGCTTCCGAGATGTCCTGAGGGCGATGTACACTCCCGGCTCCGAGTGTCTGCACTTGGGGGACATAGGTTCGTGACCTGGTTTTCCGCAGTGCCCGTGCCAGAGTCCTGCCTGGTTTGTTACTGAATTCATAGAAGTGTCGCCTACACTTTACTAGG
Source organism: Rhinoderma darwinii (assembly GCF_050947455.1). NCBI lineage: Eukaryota > Metazoa > Chordata > Amphibia > Anura > Rhinodermatidae > Rhinoderma > Rhinoderma darwinii. The sequence continues at coordinate 178,727,703 of NC_134689.1, read as the reverse complement.
GAGACCTTAGCAAGACTAAGAGACCGTACCTGAACACGCAACTGCCCCAGCTCCGCCCCACCACGCGGTCCAGGGAAGCCTTGTGGGTCTGCTCGAGGAGGTGTATACGGGATAACAGTCTGCCCAGTTGAGCCGTCCGTTCCCTTTCGAGTTTAGATCCGATCCGAATAAATGAACCTCGGATCACGCACTTATGTGCCTCCGAGACACTAAGCGGACTTACATCTGGAGTTACATTCGTAGCAAAGTACTCCCGTAGGTCCCTGTGTATTTCTGAGATTACCGTCGGGTCCTGCAGAAGCGAGTCATTTAACCGCCACTGCCAGGAGCGAGGGTGGGCTGCAGGGAGACAGAGAGAGAGTGTAATGAGGGCGTGATCCGAGAAGGTTATGTTGTCTATAGCGACTGAGGAGAGAGTGGAGAGATGGGAGTGGCGCAGAAAGAAGTAGTCTAGTCTGGTGTATGTGTTGTGGGGGGCCGAAAAGAAGGTGTAGTCTTTAGTCGTCGGGTGCATAAGCCTCCACGCGTCTATCAGTTGGTGGTCATGTAGCAGCCGCCGCACCCGGTGATGTGCCGATCTGGGTAGCGACGAATGTCCACGTGAGGAGTCTATAGTCGGGTCCAATGTAAGGATCAGGTCCCCCCCTAGTATGAGAGTGCCTTCCGAGAAACCATCCAACTCCGTCAAGACCCCTTCAAAGAAGGTGACCTGACCAGTGTTAGGGAGATAGCATGTGGCCAGTGTGAACAGTGTGTTAGCCAACCTACCCTTCACGAAGATATACCGTCCCGCTCCATCTGTACGAGTCTCCACGTGCTCCCAAGGTAGAAAACGGGAAATCAGGATAGAGACCCCCTTGGTCTTGGAGTCTGGTGAGGTACTGTGATACCCCTCCGTGTAGCGAGAGTCCGTCAACCGTGGAACGCTGTCCGCCCGGAAGTGAGTTTCCTGGAGGAACGCCACATGCGCTTTCTTTTTCCATAGGAGACGGAGGATGGAGGATCTCTTCTCTGGAACGTTCAGGCCCTGTGCAATCAGGGAAACAACCGTAATGTTAGACATATGGAGTCACAGAAGGAAAACAGAAAGGGGAGGGAAAGGCGGGAAAATAAATGGAGACCCCCGTATAGAAGAATGAGGGCCGAGAAGAGGGACACTAGCGTCCCACTAACAGCGGGGTACAGAACCCCTAATCAATACTTTGCGTGTAGTGCCGGACCCGAGAGAAAATACCCCCTAAGCACGACACTACAGCGCGGAACCTAATGGGGAACGTAGAAGGACAGCAGCGTGAAGAGGTGATCTCCCTGAGACTCGCCACCAGAAGAGCCTGAGGTAGTAAGTGCCAAAAAGAGAGCTGCCCGGAGCCCCGGACTCATGCGGCCAACTGCAGAGGGTGCATGAAGGTTCCCGACCTCCCACCGCAACGCAGTATGAGGGGGGGGGAAACGGGTCCCTAAGACAATTCCCTGGACAACACTGACAAAACCCCCCTGGCCCACCTAAATTCCCTTTCGGCCTACCAACAATCCCTCCCGCCAAAACCTGAGAAGAAACCTGCGGAGAAAAAGAAGGGGGATTAAACACTCATATCAAACAAAACAGACCCCCCAGACTCCCTTAAAGATACAATGGTCCATTAGCCTTCTGGTCGCATGTGGACCAGTTTCTTCAGGTCGACCGCCGTCCAGATGCCCGTTGCTCCCGAGGACCGTCTCTAGGATGTGGAAGAAGAGGGCACGGAGTATCCGAATACAGATCCCCCCTGGGGAAGAGCGACGGTGGCGGCTCCATCCAGTCTGGAAGGCGTACAGGAGAGATGTCTAAGAAGCGGAAGGCTTCTTCCAAATCATCCGGTGAGCGGACGGCAAAGGATTGCCCCTGTCGGCGGAGAATGACGTGGAAGGGATGACCCCATCTACAGGAGGCGCCCGCTTCTTTGGTAGCCTCCAGCAAAGGGCGTATCACCCTGCGCATATGTAGGGTCAGCCGAGAAACATCCGGCAAGATGGACACCTCCTCACCCTGGAAGGGGACGGCCCCCCGCTCCCAGGCTCGCCGTGCAATGTCCTCTTTTTGCTTATAGAAGTGCACCCTGCAGATGACGTCTCGCGGGCGGTTGCTGTCCCTGTTCTGTGGGCCCGCTAAGCGATGCACCCTGTCCATTTCAATGTCCAAATCACGAGGTCTGTCCATAAACTTATTAAAAATATGGGTGACAACTTCGTATAGATCCTCGGGCGGTATAGATTCTGAGATGCCCCTCAACTTTAGGTTGTTCCGCCTCCCCCTGTTCTCCACGTCGTCCAGGTGCAGGGAGAAGGCTCTCATTTGGGTAGCATGGGTGTCCATTGACTGAGAGAGAACCGAGATATCCGTGATGTGATCAGAATTCTGGCGCTCCAGGGTGTCTACCCGTGCAGTTAATGATCGTAAATCCTGGGACACCTCCCCTATGGCCCGGTCATGTTTCTCTTCCATACGGACGAGACGAGCGTCCAAATCTGATTTAGTGGGCAATGCCCTCACCATCTTCCATAGCTCTGCCAGTGTCCGTTCCATGGAAGGAGGGGGGCCGGTAGAAGAAATTGGGTGGGGCTCCCCGCGGTCCGCGGAGGTGGTGAGCGGGCCCCTTAATATGGCTGGTGTGCCCTGGCTCAGGGGTGTCATATCTTCCACATGGGGTTGCGGGAGGGCGGCGGAGGAAAGTGGCGCCTTCTCAAATGCACCTTTTAGTGCCCAGCAGCCATGTTCCTGTCTGGGCTGAGGAGGATTCTGCTGGGGGAGGGGAGCGGCAACTCTCCCCGGAGGCACCGACCCTGTCACGGTCCCTGTATCTGGACCTACCTCCGGGGATGAAGCAGCGAAGGCGCCATCCTGTTGACCCCTGGAGGATCCGGCGGGAGCTGCAGTGCCGGAGGGCGGAGAGTCCCCACGCGACGTCGGGGATCGGCTGCGGCCTACAGCTGGAATGGAGGAGGGCCGCGGTGAGGACCCGTCACGGCCAGACCGGAGGTAACGGTCCATCGAAGAGGGACCCGGAGTGACCGACTGGGATTTGCGCTGTCTCCCCTTGGTCATCGCATCGACGAGGCAGGTGAGTGAGACCCGGGATATTGTGTGGTTAGTGGTGCCGGTCTGGAGCTCCGAGCTCCGAGCTCACGCGTCCTCACTCCGCCATCGCCAAGCCACGCCCCCTGAGGAATGGACCATGTTGATCATCACATAGATCAACATGTGATCTGCATTTATAATAAAATAGGGCAAAAATATATATAAGGGCCTGTTCACATCAGCGTCTGCCTTCTGTTCATTGGTTCTGTTAGACCTTTCCATCGGAGGAACTCATGAATGGAAAGCCGAACGGAAACCAAAGCTTCCATTTGCAATACCATTGATTTCAATGGTAATGCTTCGGTTGCAATTGGTTTTCGTTTGTTGCCGTTCCGTAAGGTTTACATTTTTTTAGCGGAAACTATAGATTAGTCGACTAGGAACATTAGGAACATTTTCTGGCATTGACCAACCCCTTTAAACAAACAAAAAAGCGACTACACAGAAAAGGTATGCACACCCAAAATACTAAACAATATAGAAAATGCTTTATTAACATATACAAAAGCAATACACACCTACAAACAATACAAGTTAAAACATCATTAAAACAAAGTGGGGAGCAGATGTGTACCTTTGGTGAAATAAATCCAGTTTTTATGTGGAGTGCTTCTTCTTTGTTGCTTACTGGTGGTATCTATAAGTAGCGGTCATTCCTTCGAAGCTTTGCACCAGCCTTATTGGCTTTCTTCGCTACTGTGCTGCTCCATCCCCTTTTTGTTCTATAGCAATAAAGAAATATACAATACAAATCAAAAAGCAAAAGTCCACCCCAGCAGGAGGGAGGGAGAGAATGGTGTGAAAGAAAAACAAAACGTAATCTACATGTAAAAATGGCCAACGAACAATATTAGATGGTCAAAGAAAACACAAGAATGAAGTCTGGTCAGGACAAACACCACAAATGAATTATACAAGGAAAAATGGGATCTTCCAGCACATCCTTTTAAAAGGTATAAATTTATTCGGGAAACATGATTAATTTGGGACAGAGCACAGGTTAGGTGTGTGGACGCTTACGTGTTTCAAATACAAGTGTCCTTACTCATAGCATACGTCACTAAACTCATAGCATACGTCACTAAAGTAGTCGACTACGCTATTAATTCTGCTAAAAAAACTGAAACCTTACAGAATGGAGACAAACGGAAACCATTAGCAACGGAAGCATTACCATTAAAATCAATGGTAATGCAAACGGAAAACTATGGTTTGATGGAAACCATGAACGGAACCCCTACGTAGATTTAAACGAAGCCTAAGTCAGGTTGCATTTAAAGTTTTTTTCTGAGTTAAAACGTGTATGTGTTAATGCTTTTAACTTATGAATATAAATGCATTTGTAATGTACTTACAGTTTCTAAATTGGCCCCGTTTCCAGATGCTGCCGTGGGGCAAATGACTGGTGACTTCACTCTCTGGCCTCTGTGTTTATCATCAATTTTCTTCCGGGTATACAACACGTCACTAGTGACTTGCCGTGTATGGGCTGTTCTGTTATACAGCCAGTAACGCGTGTGGCCCCTGTAGCCAGGGCCGTATTTGAAGTTGGTGCTGCCCTAGGCACCTTTAATGCTGACGCCCCCGATAACTCCCGAAGTTACGAAAAAAACAGCGTAGCTTGCCCTGCTATGCTATTTCCATAACTCCCATATACCTCTATCTATGGGAGTTATGGAAACAGCATAGAACAACCACGTTTTGCTGTTTACGTAACTCCCGCCCCAGGGGGCGAGAGAACAAGCCCTGTATTCCCATCTTGGTCATATTTGGCCGAGATGGGAATACCCCTTCTAACCTACACTATTTATGATCATGTCCATGTCATGATTAGTGAATTTGAAATAAAATACAGTAAAAGTTAATAAATATTATTTGAATAATTTTTAATAGTTTATCTTCAACAACAAAAACAACCTGGCAATAATAAATTATACAGTTACATAATAGGAATAAAGAATAATAAATAACCATAATATAAATATAGCAGATGAATAATTAGTGCAACTGGGAAATATTTTGTGTAACCTGGTTTAGCTTCAATCACAAAAACAACTTAGCAATAATAAATAATACTGCTACATAATAATAGCAATAAACTATAATAAATAACAATCATATTAATAAATAAGCACAACTTGTGCTATTAGGATTTTTTGGTCTAGACCGCTGCAACGTAGTCCAAATAAATATTTGTGCACACACATCTCAGCATTGTAAGTAAATGTTTAAACCTTCTTCCGTCGTGTTCTTTGGGATGCAAAATGGGCAATGACAGCATCATATCTGAGAGACTTGACAAGGTCGCTTTCAATTGCTAACATGGCCAGAGCATTGAGACGATCTTCACTCATGCTAGACCACAAATAATTCTTAATTCGCTTTAATGCAGAAAAAGAGGGTTCTGCAGAACAGTTGGTTGCTGGTGTGGACAGAAACATTCTGAATGCAATATCCACATTAGGATAAATGTTATGAAGGTCGTCTTTACGAATCTTTCGGAGAATGCTAAGAGGCGTGCTGCCCGCTTCCATGAGGTTAAAAATGTGTCCACGCAGGTGTAGGCGTTCATCAATGAAGTCAGGTGCCTCAAGGTCTGTTTTGTAAACCTCCACAAGTTTCTCAGCTTGCTTACTTACAGCAGCAGTTTCTAGTTTGTTTAACTGTCACAGAAATTTTAATGTTTCAAAATATTCCTTATAAGCAGACTTTCTCCGCTCCAGTTCAGATATTAGACTGTCACAGATGACAAAATGTGTGTTTATCCGGAAACCTCTTTGGATGTCTTGTTGGCTTTCAATGCTGCTGCCGCGTTGCCTTTTTCTAAATCAGAGATTTTATTCTTGCACCCTTGATTTACTCAAGGCTTTTTACTCAAATGTGTCAAACATCTCTCTGATCTCCTTGACTTACTGTACAAGAGAGTCATACAGTTCTATTACAGTACTAACATCTATATCTATCTTTTGTAATTTTCGACTAACAGCTTAAAATCGTTCCAAGATGGATCCCCACAGGTTTGCCATGAGCATAGTTTCAAGCGGTTCTAGTTGACTAAGTAGACCATCAGCTCTACACTGTGTAGCAGCATTTTCATTGTTGTCTTCTGATATTGCAGACAATGCATCCGATAATTGTGTAAAGTCCAGGTTCAAACTTCCACAGGCCTCCTCACGAGCAGACCAGCGTGTCTCTGACACTTTTTTCCCAGTTAATGTCTCTGAAGCCGAAGATAAATGTTTTTGTAAAATATCCCAACTACTTCTGGATGCTGTAAAAAAAAAAACACATAGAGATGTTGCAAAAGTTCAAAGAAAGAACAAGCTTCCTTAGGGTATGTGCACACGCAAACTCAAAAACGTCTGAAAATACGGAGGTGTTTTCAAGGGAAAACAGCTCCTGATTTTCAGACATTTTTTAAGCCACCCGTGTTTTTTGTGGCGTTTTTTACGGCCGTTTTCGGAGCTGTTTTTCTATAGAGTCAATAAAAAACAACTCCAAAAATGGCTCAAGAAGTGACATGCACTTCTTTATCGTGGGCGTCTTTTTACGCGCTGTTTTTTGGAAATGAGGCGTAAAAAACCGCCCCGTCGGTACAGAACGCCGTATTTCCCTTTGAAATCAATGGGCAGATGTTTGTAGGCATTCTGTTTCCATTTTTTCAGGCGTTTTTCGAGGCGTAAATGCCCCGAAATACGCCTAAAAACACTACGTGTGCACATACCCTTACAGTTGTCAGCAGCACATGTACCAACTACATTTAGTGAATTCGCAGAGCATGGAACATAAACAGCAAGTGGGTTGATTTGCTTTATTCTTGCTTGTTGACCGCTGTAGTGACCAGAGACATTGCTGGCATTGTCATAAGATTGCCCTCGGCAATTGTTGATGTTTAAAGGGAATGTGTCGCTAGAAAATGTTTTTTTTTTTTTTTTTAGTTAAACAGTTAGTATTTACATGATTACACATTGTTCTAATTTTTTACATTTTTTCACAAGTCAGGAAATATTATAAATTAGATTCTAATTTATAACATTTCCATGTGCTGGTCACTAGAGGGAGCAATTCCTAAAATTGCAGCATTGGCATGTGGTAAAGCAACCTCATTGCTTTATGCTGCAAAATTGGAGAAGACACACTCGCTCTAGTGTGCTCAAACAATCCCCCTCCTTTATCCTGGCTAGTGCCAGAAGAAAGGAGGGGGTTGAATGTTCAAACCTCCTACACTGTGTGCCGCCATTTTTTGAGCGTATGCACAGTGTAGTAGGCTTACATACAGTGGTAATCAGACAGTAAAACACGAACATACACAAACATAACTTACCTGATCCTGCCGCCGCCGCTGCCGCCGCTCCCTCCGCTCCGTCCGCTCCCTCCGCTCCTAGTCCTTGCTTCTGAACATATGTCTGGAAGCCGCGACCGGATGTAGTCATCTTACTGTCCGGCCGCGGCTTCCGGTCCACATGAAAATGGCGCCGGATGTCGCTCGGCCGAAGACCTTCCTTTTGGACTGAGTGGGAGCGGCGCATGCGCCTTTCCCACACAGACGGCGTACACTATAGTGAATGGAATGGCTCCCGTTCGCATTCTCTATGGGGATCTATGTGCCGTATTCCATCTCTGTATGTGTCGTTAATCAACAGATACAGAGATGAAAAAAAAAAATGGCAGCTGCCATAGTGAAGTAAAAGTAAAAAAAAAGAAAAAAGTAAAACACAAAAACACAAGTAAATAACATTTATTTTAATAACACACTAAAAGCAAATTTATAGTAAAAAAAAAAATTGCGCGACACCTGTCCTTTAAGTCATAATGTTTAAGCGTATCAAGAACTGCTTCTGCAAGCCTTTCTGAACGATGTCCAGGATGATATTTTTGGAAACTTCATCAGCCATCACATTAATGAATTGCTCACAGGTGGCAAAAGAGAGGTATGACGTCTTCCCATTACCGGGATTGCCATACCGAGTAATGGGGTCAGCCAGAAAAGGATCATATTCTGCGATGACTTCCAGAAGCATTGTAAAGTTTCCACTATGTTGGGATCCAAACTGGTCATCACTCCCTCTGAAGGCAAGTCCATGTGTGCCAAGTGCCCTTACCACAGACACAACTCTTTTCAATACATTTCTCCAATATTTAATTTCACAAGTTAACTCTTCAGTAAGCATTTTATTTATTTTTCCTAATGTGCTTCCTCTTGTATGAAAAGATAGGACATATGTTTTATGCTCCATTGAACACTCATGCTCATTTAGTCTTGAGGCACAATTTTAAAGTCATTGAAGCCATCTAGCCCAATTGGGTTTTTCCCACCAAATAGTCGACACGGGGTACAGAAAAACCTTCCTGTACTTTCTGAATATACCAAATAAGGGCGCGTCTTCTTTTCTTCACTTACCAGCTGTTTTTCAAACATATTTTTTGTCAGCACACTGTACATTGAGCAAAACTGCTGTCATGATTAGTAGAAGTCAGCATACATATTTTGATGAAAGCCATTAATGGCCACATAATATCTTGTTGCATCATTCAGTAGCCATTCTGCAGGATCACGGCTAATCCTTGGAAGTACAGCTGGCTCCTCTGCACCTGAAAGATCCTCAACAGGAGGATCAGTCTCCTTCTGTTGAAAAATGAACCCTCATGTTCCTTTCTGGTGTCTTCACTGACATCAATAACATTTTCCTTTTCTTCTGTTATTTCTGGCATAGTGCTACTTGTGCTTGGAGTTTCCTGCTTGGAGAAAAAACTGTAAATTTTCACTGCATGTTCTATCTCTCCTGCAGTTCTCATGCTACTTTCTTCAGCACGTTTACAATATTCGGCCCACTAAATCTTTTCTTCCCATCCCTCAATTTGAAATTATAAAATTCCACTGTAAAATAATATGAAAAAAAAAAAGCAATATGTATTTGTTTGAGACTGAGGTATACAGCACCACAGTACAGCATAGCACTGTGAATAGAAACTATGGAGCCATGCATTAAAAAACTGTGAAAGTTGCACAAATTGATTCTCCAGAGTTCAGCCATACAAAGCAAGACAGAGGTCTCCAAAAAAAGCACAAATTAAGCACTTAGTATGCTGCATGTAAAATGTAAAGCACAAATACATTTATGAAAAGATCATGCATGAAAAGATTGAACACAATACAAATGACAAGAACGAAAAAAGGCAAATGTCTTTCAAAGAATTGAGGTCAAAAGTAATTTACCAAAACAGATACGGTGACAGAAGCAAACTGACTGCATAGATATGATAAAAGAAGAAAGCTTACTTCATAGATACAATAACAGAAGAAAACTTACTGCATAGATACGGTGACAGAAGCGAGCTTACTGCATAGATACGGTGACAGAAGCAAGCTTACTGCATAGATACGATAACAGAAGAAAGCTTACTACAGATACGGTGACAGAAGAAAGCTTACTACATAGATACGATGACAAAAGCAAGCTTACTGCATAGATATGATGACAAAAGCAAGCTTACTGCATAGATATGATAACAGAAGAAAGCTTACTGCACAGATACGGTGACAGAAGAAAGCTTACTGCATAGATACGATGACAGAAGAAAACTTACTGCATAGATACGATAACAGAAGAAAGCTTACTGCATAGACACGGTGACAGAAGCAAGCTTACTGCAAAGATACGATAACAGAAGAAAGCTTACTACATAGATACGATAACAGAAGAAAGCTTACTGCATAGATACGGTGACAGAAGAAAGCTTACTGCATAGATACGGTGACAGAAGAAAGCTTACTGCATAGATATGATAACAGAAGAAAGCTTACTACATAGATACGATAACAGAAGAAAGCTTACTGAATAGATATTGTGACAGAAGAAAGCTTACTGCATAGATATGATAACAGAAGCAAGCTTACTACATAGATACGATGACAAAAGCAAGCTTACTGCATAGATATGATGACAAAAGAAAGCTTACTGCATAGATATGATAACAGAAGAAAGCTTACTGCACAGATACGGTGACAGAAGAAAGCTTACTGCATAGATACGATGACAGAAGAAAGCTTACTGCATAGATACGATAACAGAAGAAAGCTTACTGCATAGACACGGTGACAGAAGCAAGCTTACTGCAAAGATACGATAACAGAAGAAAGCTTACTACATAGATACGATAACAGAAGAAAGCTTACTGCATAGATATGGTGACAGAAGAAAGCTTACTGCATAGATATGATAACAGAAGCAAGCTTACTACATAGATACGATGACAAAAGCAAGCTTACTGCATAGATATGATGACAAAAGCAAGCTTACTGCATAGATATGATAACAGAAGAAAGCTTACTGCACAGATACGGTGACAGAAGAAAGCTTACTGCATAGATATGATGACAGAAGAAAGCTTACTGTATAGATACGATAACAGAAGAAAGCTTACTGCATAGACACGGTGACAGAAGCAAGCTTACTGCAAAGATACGATAACAGAAGAAAGCTTACTACATAGATACGATAACAGAAGAAAGCTTACTGCATAGATACGGTGACAGAAGAAAGCTTACTGCATAGATACGGTGACAGAAGAAAGCTTACTGCATAGATATGATAACAGAAGAACACTTACTGCATAGATACGGTGACAGAAGAAAGCTTACTGCATAGATACGGTGACAGAAGAAAGCTTACTGCATAGATATGATAACAGAAGCAAGCTTACTACATAGATACGATGACAAAAGCAAGCTTACTGCATAGATATGGTGACAGAAGCAAGCTTACTGCATAGATACGGTGACAGAAGAAAGCTCACTGCATAGATATGATAACAGAAGCAAGCTTACTACATAGATACGATGACAAAAGCAAGCTTACTGCATAGATATGATGACAAAAGCAAGCTTACTGCATAGATATGATAACAGAAGAAAGCTTACTGCACAGATACGGTGACAGAAGAAAGCTTACTGCATAGATACGATGACAGAAGAAAGCTTACTGCATAGATACGGTGACAGAAGCAAGCTTACTGCATAGATACGGTGACAGAAGAAAGCTTACTGCATAGATACGGTGACAGAAGCAAGCTTACTGCATAGATACGGTGACAGAAGCAAGCTTACTGCAAAGATACGATAACAGAAGAAAGCTTACTACATAGATACGATAACAGAAGAAAGCTTACTGCATAGATACGGTGACAGAAGAAAGCTTACTGCATAGATACGATAACAGAAGAAAGCTTACTGCATAGACACGGTGACAGAAGCAAGCTTACTGCAAAGATACGATAACAGAAGAAAGCTTACTACATAGATACGATAACAGAAGAAAGCTTACTGCATAGATACGGTGACAGAAGAAAGCTTACTGCATAGATACGATAACAGAAGAAAGCTTACTGCATAGACACGGTGACAGAAGCAAGCTTACTGCAAAGATACGATAACAGAAGAAAGCTTACTACATAGATACGATAACAGAAGAAAGCTTACTGCATAGATACGGTGACAGAAGAAAGCTTACTGCATAGATACGATAACAGAAGAAAGCTTACTGCATAGACACGGTGACAGAAGCAAGCTTACTGCAAAGATACGATAACAGAAGAAAGCTTACTACATAGATACGATAACAGAAGAAAGCTTACTACATAGATACGATAACAGAAGAAAGCTTACTGCATAGATACGGTGACAGAAGAAAGCTTACTACATAGATATGATAACAGAAGAAAGCTTACTACATAGATATGATAACAGAAGAAAGCTTACTGCATAGATACGGTGACAGAAGAAAGCTTACTGCATAGATATGATAACAGAAGCAAGCTTACTACATAGATACGATAACAGAAGAAAGCTTACTGCATAGATATGGTGACAGAAGAAAGCTTACTGCATAGATATGGTGACAGAAGAAAGCTTACTGCATAGATACGATGATAAAAGCAATCTTACTGCATAGATATGGTGACAGAAGAAAGCTTACTGCATAGATATGGTGACAGAAGAAAGCTTACTGCATAGATACGGTGACAGAAGAAAGCTTACTACATAGATACGATGATAAAAGCAATCTTACTGCATAGATATGGTGACAGAAGAAAGCTTACTACATAGATACGATGATAAAAGCAATCTTACTGCATAGATATGGTGACAGAAGAAAGCTTACTGCATAGATACGATGACAAAAGCAAGTTTACTGCATAGATACGGTGACAGAAGCAACCTTACTGCATAGATACGGTGACAGAAAAAAGCTTTCTACAAAAAGACAGTAGGTTAACAAAGCTTATATGCATAGTTACAGGAAGGATACTGTATGTTCACATGTTCAGGATTTGGCATAGGCAAATTTGCTTAAGGCAGAGAATGCTATAAAATAACAAAAAAAGGAGTGTTACTCACCTCTTCTTTTACCCGCAGTTGGAGAGGCAGTGCTCTGGTCCTCTGCGCCGATCCCTTATTCCGCCACTGCAGCAATGACGTAACTGACAACTGCACGTGACTGCTGAGACAAGTGATACAAGTGCTACAGAGGCCAAGTCAATAGCCACCGACATCAATGCTGGAGCGCCAGGAACTGGCAGAGAGCAGCAAAGCCCCACCGCTGGAACAGCAAAATGAAGAAGGGCTAAATAACACTAAATTTTTATTTTCATTGCATATCCTGCCCTTCGCAAATGTTTTGTTTTTCCTGGAAAAGACCTTTAATCAACTAGCTGTCAAACGCAACAAAGATGGGGCTTACAATTGCTGACAAGTCTTTATAGTGAATTTCCTTAAAAAAATTATTGTATCTACATATACAGTACATATGGAGAGAGCAAGAGATATTCGATTATGTAGCATCTTCTGTAAATGCTGTGATCAGACTTTGATCTGACATAACGTTAAAAGCAGAAGGTTTAGGCTTCGTTCATATCACTGCAGACTACCATTATTCTGCTCTGTTATAGAAGCAGAATAACGGAAGCAACGGGCGTTTAAAATTATGGACACCAATAACTATAATGGTGTCGTAAGGCTGGGTTCACACCTCCGTTGTGCTATTCTATTGTTCTGCTCCATCAGAGGAGCAGAACAAGGGAATAACGTAACTAACTGTTCCATTGCACAGCGGACACCGCCAGTTGCCGACGGAACCCATTGACTATAATAGGTTCCGTCGGTGTGTCTGTGATTTTACCAGACACAATAACGCAGCATGCTGCGATATTGTCTCCGGTAATCTCCAGTAATTCCTGACGGATCTAGTCCCTAACGAAGCCTCCGACGCAGATCTGAACAAAGCCTTAGGCTTCCATTACGGAGTCTGTTATTTAGCCAGACGAAGAAGTCCTTCATGCAGGTTATTTTTCTCTGCAATATTTGACGGAATCTGCGGCGGAGGCTCCTGACGGAACCTCCGACACAGAGGTAAACTTAGCCTAAATCATATACACACAAAGGTCAGACTAAATGTTTTGCAACCTATTTACTATTAAATTGCGTCACTGAAAACGAAATGATAAAAAACATTTAGAACGACCTCTGCATGCAATAATACCAACAAAGCAAATGGTGATTGTAAAAATAAAAAAAATGCTCACCAGGATCTCATTGACTGCACCTAGATCAGAGGATTTTCTATTTCAGCATTCAGGAAGGGGGAGGCTATCAGCTATGGTGTAGACATGTGTCTTTTCCTCTAGGTTGTCATAGCTGAGTGGTGGAGAAAAGATCATCAGCCTAATCCTTGCATTCTTAGATCACATTTTTGGTTATGCTTTTATTAGAATTTTTTTTTTTTCTAAGGGCATGTTTTTTGCAGGGCAGGTTGTAGTTTTGTGGGGGTTTTTTGTACTATTTTGCAGGGCATATATTATTTATTGACTAGTTTTTAGGAATTTTTAAGAAGGTGTATGTATGTGCACCAGGGAGGAAAAGTAAAGCATCACCAGCTGCACATCTAAATATCACTGTATAGGGAGATGTCGTTTAAAAGCGCACAATGCTGGATGCCCTAAATAACCCAAACCTGACCAACCCACCCCCAAAATCACCCCCTCCCCAGACATGCAGTACAGTTGTTTCAATTACAGCAGTCGGTACTGTGCAGTCAAAAGAAGAAAGATGCGGTTGTCTATTCGGGAACGGGTGCCTTTTCCTCCTCAGCGGCTCCAAGCTAGGAGTACTGAGGCAGCATGTAGCTTGTTTATGTCGCTCTGATTGGTCACTGATGGAGCAACAGTAAGGGTATGTGCACACACAAACTCAAAAACGTCTGAAAATATAGAGCTGCTTTCAAGGGAAAACAGCTCCTGATTTTCAGACGTTTTATAAGCCACTCGTGTTTTTCGCTGCGTTTTTTACGGCCGTTTTTGGAGCTGTTTTTCTATAGAGTCAATGAAAAACGGCTCCAAAAACGGCTCAAGAAGTTTCATGCACTTCTTTTTCGCAGGCGTCTTTTTACGCGCCGTTTTCCAAAAATGAGGTGTAAAAAAACGCCCCTGCTTCCGTTTTTTCAGGCGTTTTTTCGAGGCGTAAATGCCCTGAAATACATCTGAAAACACTACGTGTGCACATACCATAAAGCCTGAGGAGTAACGTACACAAACTACACTCTGTAGTCCAACGCCGATGACATAATACAGCGAGACCCAGGAGAGAGAGTAAGTTCACACAGGGTGGATACGCTGCGTAAAGGTACACAGTGTATCCACCCTGGAGCCCACAGGTAATTCCAGCTGAAAAACCGCACCAAATTGTGGTGCAGTTTTTTGGTCGCAATGTCCTCTGCGGAAAACAGCAGCTAAAAGAAAAGCCAAACTTACCGGTAGCCATGCCGATGCGTCCCTCCGATGTCCTGCAGCCCTCGGATGACATTTCATCCCATGTGACCACAGCTGTCACATGTGATGGCTGCAGCTGTCCCATGGGATGAAACGTCATCCCAGGAGTCTGGGCTGCAGGACGTCAGAGGGAAGCAGATGCATCGCCATGACCACGGGTAAATATAGCCTTTTTTTTACTAACTTGCGATTTTTGCGGCAGAATCCCAGCTTTTCTTCTGCAAAAATCACAACATCTGCTATTTGTTGCTGGTTTTACCTACCCAATGAATTAAATGGGGAAAACATGCAACAGAAAACCAGTGATTCCATATCATAAATTGACCTGCTGCGGATAAAAAAAAAAAAAAGCAACGCAGGTCAATTTATGAATGGTTTTTCAGTGGGTTTTTTATGCAGCGTGTGGATCAGATTTGTTCAAATCTCATCCACTCTGCTGTTACTGTTTTACACTGTAGAATTTTCACAATGAAATCCACAGTGTTTACGCAACGTGTGAACTGACCCTAAAAGAAATGCTCAGTGCTACCCCGTTAACATTCCCTCCCCTGCCCCCCACATGACTACTGGGGCCCATTTCCCCTATTATTGATTAGGTCACAGTTTATTATTTTTTAGAAGAAGAAAAAACACTCCTGCAGCGGCCCGCCTTCCCGGTTGGAGCAAATTACGCCCTGCCGGTTACATCAGTACATTCTCCTACTTTTAAATGTAGGCCGATGAACTGAGGTAGCCTGGGACCTTGTGATGTAAACTTACCAATGACAACTTAGAGCTGTTTACTGTCACAGACCCAAGAAGGTAAGTATAATAATGGTTTTGCTTTTTGAGTTATTAGTGTTACTACTGGTTTGTTTGTGTTTTTTTTACAGGTTCGGACATTGGACTACGTCGGATTCGAGGACTACTTTCATGACTGCGTTTTTTTATTTCAATAAAATGGTTAACGAGGGTTGTGTGGGGGGGGGTTTATTTCAATAAAATATTTTTTCTGTGTTGGTGTCTTTTTTAACTTCATTCCTGCTGCCTTAGTAATGGTGGCTGTCTGATAGACAGCTTCCATTACTGAGACGGGGCTTAGAGTTAACCGGTAAAAAGACTAACACTAACTCCCATTATTACCCCGGTACCCACCACCACCTGGGGTGCCGGGAAGAGCTGGGTACGATTCAGTACCAGACCTTCTGTAGGGAACTGGGGCGGCCGCAGGCTGGCAATATTAGGTTGGAAACGCCCAAAAACAAATAAAATCCCCCCACACACAATCCTCGTTAACCAATTTATTGAAAATAAAAACGCTGCCACTGAAGTAGTCCTCGAATCCGACGTAGTCCAACAACCAAACCTGTAAAAAAACACACACACACATACACACACACACACACACACACACACACACACACACACACAAAAACACTAATAACTAAAAAAGCAAAATCATTATAAGGGTATGTTCACACGGAGTTTATGGAAGGAAGAAAAAAATGCCTCAAAATTCCTGAAAGAATTTGACCTGCCTGCATTCTCTTTGCCGCATTTTTTTCGTCTGTGGCCATTGAGCACCACAGGCAAAAAATGCTGCAAAAACCACTTTCTCTGCCTCCCATTGATGTCAATGGGAGGTCAGAGATGGAAATGCCTGAAGAAAGGGCATGACACTCATTTTTCCCGTTAGCGTTTTTTCCGCTGGATCAGAAAAAAACAGCGGATGTTTTTTGCGCAGTTTCCAACGCGGTGATCCTGCCCTTGTAAGTGGTATAGGATCACCCGAGATGTGCCCAAATTTGGCACATCTCGGATGATTGTGCGCCACTTTAAACCTAGTGCAAAGGAATCCCCCGTGCTAGGAGTTACTAGCGTCGGCGGGGCTATACAATAACATTTCCGTTGATGCAGGCCTGGTCTTTTCTGGCCTGCACCAGTGGAACGATGCGATAACGTCATTGTTGTGCCTGAAATACAAGAAAAGCACCAAATGATGAGGAATGGAACTGATCATTCTCTTGCCTCACCAGCTCTTTAAATTGTTTTCGCTTACTAAGGACGCAGACACAATTGAACTACATTACATTAGACAGTACAGGACTTCTACATACCTGCCCTGGACCTGGTGCGGCGCCCTCCTGCTCTGACGACCATTCCCCACAGCGCTCCATAGACTGAGTGAAAGACACGCCCACTGTTCTCGGATTGGCCACAGCTGCTCACGTGAGCAGCTCTGGCCAATCACATAACAGAGAGCGTGTATTACAGTCTTAGAAGCGCTGAAGAAGCGCACCCCCTCCCTGCTCTGTGAGTGACCTGACCGCTGGTCGGTCAGGTCACAAGTTCAACACGAAGAAAAAACAAACGTTTCTGCAGCTGCCCCCCCCCCCTGCTGGACACCCTAGGCACTGCACCCCCATTGCCTAGTGGCAAATACGGCCCTGCCTGTAGCAGGGACCGCACATGCGCATTGCTGGCTGTATAACAGAACAGCCCATACACGGCACGTCACTAGTGAAGTGTCGTATACCCGGAAGAAAATTGGTGATAAACACAGCAGCCAGAGAGTGACGTCACCAGTCATGTGCCCCACGGCAGCATCTGGAAACGGGGTAAATTTAGAAACTGTAAGTACATTAAAAATGTATTTACATTCATAAGTTAAAAGAATTAACACATACACGTTTTAACACGGAAAACCCCTTTAATGCAATTGACGGCATAAACCACGTGATGCGTATCACAATTCATAAACGCATACATTTTGGAAACGTTTTTTTTAAGTTCATGTTTACAGATATTGCATCTACTACCTCCATTTAATGAATCCTTTCTGAGATAGCCGTATCCTTTTAGTGATGTTAGAAGAGTAGAGCAAAGGCTGCAGGACAGACTATTACCTAAAGTTTTGCCCCTCTTAGCTACATAACTACAGCCTTGATCTATAATACGTGTCAGAATCGCATCTTGATGCTACATCGGTAAATATTTCCGAAGAACATTAATAATATCCTTGTAATTGGAACTGTGAGCCGTAGAAAAAAACACAGAGGGACCAGGAAGACACTCCTTCTTGTTATTATGTTCTAAAAGAAAAGAATCTTGGGATTTATTTTTTATATAATGAGCTCCTTTATTTAACATCCACTTCTTGTAGCCTCGCTTTGTTTTTTCTTGTGTATATGGATTTTTCTTGTTAGCCTGTAAGCTCCCGTCCGCTGCACTCCGTCATTGAGGAACTACAAGTACCAAAAAGACATATCTGGTGAGCAGACTTTTTGCATTTGCTTTTTATTTTTTACTAGTTCGTCTTTTTTCTAGTGTGGCTGCCACATCTACTATTGCTATGGGGTCAGTATCCTCAATCTAACGATGTCCAAAGAATCTGATAATTCATATTCGGTAAATGATTCAACTATTACTAATGTTAAGGATGCAACTTTAAAAACAAATATGATGGAAACTGCTACAGACACAATTATTAGGGTCATCAGCTACACATGGTGAATGCAAGGAATTGTTCCTAAACCTAGAAAAAGTGCTTAGTTCAGAACAACGTACATGGTGGTACCATATCACCCTTAAAATGTACGTGGAACGTAACATGATACCACGAGGTTTAAGAATTAATAAAATCTCCACCACTATATATTCATTCCAATTTGTAGTGGTATGGAATGCTATATTATCGGACTGTTCTATTAAATTAATAAATTGATTATTTCGTATGAAGAGAAAAACTGTTGAAATCCAACAACTGAAGGCATTTTAACAAAGCTATGCAACTTTACCTGACTTAGATTTTAATTTCTCCTGCATTGTATATCGAATATATCTAAGCTGGAATCCATTATTATGGATATCAAGAAAAATAAATATCAGAGAAACGTAAATGATTATACTAATGATAAAGTCTACGATTAGAAGCGTGCAAGACGCTATGTGCCAAAATCCATTCTGCATAAAGAACACATGAAAAAATTAAAGGGGCACTCTTCTCATTCTCAAGATTTACATGTCAGTTTTACATCCATCCGTGCTGAAGCCACAGCCACCGTCTGGACTAGTTCAGGTACCCGTGTGTTACGAACTGCCATTAGACTTTTGTATAGACTGAGACCTGGTCAACTGCCTCTCCGCTACGGCAGAGCGGCCTAGTGGGTCCACATACCCTGTGACCGTGACACAGTCCTTTGCTTTCACTCCCTTCTTGGTAAGAGCAAAGATGGGAACAGTAAGAGACAAGAAATTTGGGATGAACTGACGATAAAAATTTGCGAATCCTAGAAATCTCTGTATGGCTCGGAGACCTTGAGGAAGTGGCCACTCCAAGACGTACTTCACTTTCTCTGGATCCATTTGTAGACCACGTTCAGAGATAATATAGCCAAGGAAGGGCAAAGATTGTCATTCAAATACGCAATTCTCAAGTTTAGCGTATAAGCTGTTCCCCCTTAACCGTGACAGCACTTGGCAAACATGCTTCCGTTCCGTCATCAGATCAGATGAGTAGATCAAGATGTCGTCCAGGTAAACCACCAAACAGACATACAGAAAGTCATGGAAGATGTCATTCCCAAACTCCTGAAACACCGCTGAGCATTACATAGTCCAAAGGGCATTACGAGATACTAGTAGTGACCATCTCGGGTGTTGAATGCGGTTTACTATTCGTTACCCTTGTGAATACGGATCAGGTTATAGGCCCCGTGTAGGTCCAGCTTCATGAAAATCTTGGCACCACGAATCCTGTTGAAGAGCTCGGAGATAAACGGCAAGGGGTACTTTACTTTACGGTGATTAGGTTTAACCGACGGTAATCGATACATGGTCAGAGTGACCCATCCTTTTTCTTCACAAAGACGAATCCGACTCCGGCTGGTGAAGAAGACTTTCTGTTGAACCTCCTCTCCAGGTTCTCCTCGACATACTCCGACATGGCCTGGGTTTCAGGCAAGGAGAGAGGATAAACCCGTCCACAAGGAGGTGAAGCTTCAGGGAGCAACTCAATAGGACAGTCATAGGGGCAATGAGGAGGAAGGATCTCTTCCTCCTTTGTACTAAAGACATCTGCGTAATTAGCATATTGTGGAGGTTGTCCAGTGAGAGATAGACGTGGCGGAGAAGGAACGGGACGAACCTGAGGCAGACAGCGGTGAAGACATCGGGGTCCCCATTGGAGGATGTCTCTGGAATTCCAATCATGGACTAGAGCAAGCTGGGGAATCCACGGCAATCCCAGCTGGTGAGGGATTATAGCTTTGGATAGGACATAGATAGTTATTAACTCAGAATGGACTCCTATCTGTAGTCTCAGAGGTTTGGTGATAGACAGGATAGGGTCTGGCAGAGGTTTTCCATTAACAGAAGCGACCGCTAGAGGTCTCTCCAGAGGAACAGTGGCGAAGTGGAGATGGTCTAATAAGTCCTGCTGGATAAAGTTTGCAGCTGCTCCAGAATCCAAGTAAGCAGATACAAAGTGCCATCCTTCACCAATGATGATAGACACAGGAATAGAAAGTCTGGGAGAGAATAAAGTAGTTGAGATAGATTCACCTAGGAGTGTCTCTCCAATCAAGCCTAGGTGCTGGAGTGACCCGGCTTTTGAGGGCATTGGCGCATGAATTGTCCCTTATGACCACAGTACAGACACAACCCAGTCGATCGTCTGCGTTACCATTCCTGGTCGGAGAGTTGGAGTTTGTCTACCTTCATTGGTTCCTCCGGAGGTGCAACAGAACAGGGCAGTAGAGGCCTTTGAAACTTGGGTGCCAGTCAACAAGACCTCTTCTCCCAGCCAACTTCCAGTGTGCGCTCTTGGCTCCTCATATTGATCCGAGTTGCCAGGAGGATTAAAACATCCAAGGTAGAAGGAAGCACTGGAGCTGCCAGTTCATCCTTTATATATGAGAGCCAAGTCCCTGTCAGAAAATTTCCACTAAGGCCTCGTCATTCCAAGCCAGCTCCGCTGCCAGCATATGGAAGTGGATGGCGTACTCCCCTACAGTTAATTCCCCTTTATTGAGGGTCAGTAGTGAGGCAGCTGCAGGGGATGTTCGGCCCAGTTCTTCGAACACTGTACGGAAAGTCTCTAAAAACAGTGGTAAATCAGAGAATTCCGGACCCTCTCGTTTCAAGATGCCAGGGCTTTGCCATAGAGGAGAGAGATAATAAAAGCGACCTTGGCCTCATCAGAGGGGAAGAGATGAGCACGTAACCTGAAGTGGATCGTACACTGGTTGATGAAGCCTCTACAGGTCTTAGGATACCCATCATAGCGAGAAGGTAGAGGCAACGAAATTACAGACCCAGGGCAGGCAGGAGGGATAGCAGGTGGTGGAGTAGCGGAAGCAGCCAGAGGAGGTACAGAAGGAAGATCCAAACGGGTAATTATATAGTTTACAGCGTGTAGGAGTTGATCCTGACGTGCCCGGAGGTCACGCATGTCCGCTTGCATCATCTGGACTGCGGTTTTGGGTTGACCAACGGGATCTATGGCCTGAACGTACTGTCTTGGCTGTGGGGTATGTGGACCCACTAGGCCGCTCTGCCATAGCGGAATAGCAGCTGGCCAAACAAGAATCAATGAAAGCCCTTAGGACAAGAGTACCTAGATTGAAGATTTGGCAGACACATGGCTTGGCTGGCACTTGGCGTGGCAGACACTTGGCACAGATGACACTTGGCACAGAGGATGAACTCGGCTCTAACACTAGAACAAACACAATTAATGGATACAGGATATTGGATACAGAATACCGGATCACAGGATAAAGGGTACAACTTAGGAACCATTTTCAAATGACCATGGGAAAACACAACAACGCTCAGGCAAGGTGGAAATGGGACGAGTCCTTATTAAAGTCCCATGTGTGTAGGGATTGGACAGGGACTAAGTTGCAGGTGCGCATGCTGGCTCTTTAAGACTGGGGGTGCGCACACCCCAGGAGTCACAGCAGGAGGAGCGAGCAGTGTGTGCCAGCGTCTCTGAGGAGGGAGACGGTGGCTAGAGCTCGCTGGTCTGCGGTCGCTGGAAGGTAAGTGATGCCGACAGTCTGCGACAGATCCATTTCTATATAGGAAACAGTAATTTTATATTTTGGATAACATAAAAACCTATCGCAAGTTATCCCAGGATCCCACCTCTGCTTGTGTTTTGTCGCTTAAACAGCTACTGGAAGAGGGGGCAGGTCTTGGAGTATTAAATGACAAAACTATGAAATATCTGTTTACCAGATTTCCCTGTAATGCCGATTTTTCATGGATTACCTAAAATTCATAAAGGAGTCTTCCTTTCTCCCTTACGTCCCATCATCTCAGGCATTGGGTCTCTCAATGAGATTGTTACAACCCCTAGGCCGGAGAATATCAGGATATTTAAAAGGGTTTTCCAGCCAATAAAAATTGATTGCCTATTGTCACTTCAATGGGAGAAATGGCTGCAATACCTGTGAATCGCCGCTAAATGCATGTCGAAGATTCACAGTGAGCAAGACGAAATGAAGGGGAAGCAGCGCTCGCACGAGGGCCCCATCAATATGCTGCAAAATTAGAGAAAACTCACTCGCTCTAGTGAGCTCACAGAATCCCCCCTCCTTTATCCTGGCTAGAATAAAGGAGGGGATTGAACGGTCAAACCTCCTACACTGTGTGTCGCCATTATTTGAGCTAACACACAGTGTAGTAGGCTAACATACAGTAGTAAACACAGTAAAACACGTACATACACAGACCTAACTTACCTGCTCCTGCCGCCGCCGCTCCCTCCGGTCCGTCCGCTCCGTCTGCTACCTCCGCTCCAAGTGCACAAGTCCGGAAGCCGCGACCGGAAGTAGTAATCTTACTGTCCGGCCGCGACTTCCGGTCCACAGGAAAATGGCGCCGGACGTCGCACAGTTCAACTTGGACTGTGTGGGAGCGGCGCATGCGCCGTTCCCACACAGACGGCGTACAGCATAGTGGATGGAACGGGCCCCGTTCGCATTCACTATGGGACTGTATGTGCCGTAATCCATGTCTGAATGCGTCGTTAATCGACACATACAGAAATGGAAAAAAAAATGGCAGCCCCCATAGGGAAGAAAAAGTGAAAAAAGAAAAAAAAAGTAAAACACAAACACACAAATAAATAAAAAAATGTTTAATAAAACACTAAAATCAAATTGATCTAAAAAAAAATTTTTTCGTGACACTGGTCCTTTAAATAAAGGGTCTCATTATATAAAAAAAAATAAATCCCAGGATTCGTTTCTTTTATAACATAATAACAAGAAGGAGTGTCTTCCTGGTCCCTCGCCTGTGTTTTTTTTCTACGGCTCACAGTTCCAATTACAAGGATATTATTAATATTCACCGATGTTGCATCAAGATGCGATTCTGACATGTATTATAGATCAAAGCTGTAAATATGTAGCCAAGAGGGGTAAAACTTTAGGTGATAGTCTATCCCCCAGCCTTTACTCTTCTAACATCACTAAGGATATGGCTGTCTCAGAAAGGATTCTTTAAATGTGGAGGCAGTAGATGTAATGTCTGTAAATATGGACTTAAAACCAAAGAATTTTTTCCCCCAAAAAGAGTGTTATAAAATTGATACGTTTATGAATTATGACAAGCATCATGTGGTTTATGCCATCAATTCTATGAGATGCAACCTGACTTATATAGGCTGCACATTCAGAAAACGAGAATGCCGCATAGTGTAACATATAGCGGACATAAATAAAAATTCAGGCAACACCACTGGTGCTGCTGGACATTTCATATACAAACACGGCAGCTCCTTGAATTTTTCCAGTTTTATGGATTGGAATATGTAAAAAGGTCATTAAGGGGAGGTGACTGGAGGAAACACCTTCTAATAGGGAAGCATATTGGATTCTACAACTAGAAACCAGATTTCCCAAAGGTCTCAATTGGAGAGGAGAGATGCTTTACTTTTATTAATCATTTATAATGTATTTTCATATAACTGCGTCTACAATGGTATTCAGGCTGGTTACTTTGTTTCAAATTCAATGAATCTTTTTCTATTTACACTATATGTATACTATATATTTAAGATGCGATTTATGTAGCAATTAGTCAATATAGGATTTACAGATAGTTTGCTTGCTTTATCGCAGTGGAAGTGTGAACAAGATCTAACAGGAAAATTGTGCATTACTTGAACCTGTGTAGGGTCTAACATTAAGAGTAACCAGGATTGGTTGGCCATGCTTTTAAAACACATGCAATAGTTTAGTGACGTATGCTATGAGTAAGAACACTTCTGTTAGAAAACGCGTAAGCGTTCACACGCCTAACCTGAGCTCTGTTTAAAATTTTTAATCATGTTTGCCGATTAAATTTATACCTTTTTAAGGGTGTGTTGGAATATCTCCTTTTTTTATATAGCCTGCAAGCTGAGGAACTACAAGTACCAAAAAGAAGCATTGGGTGAGAACACTTTTTGCATCTGCGTTTCTTTTTTACTACCACAAATGAAACCCAAGGACAACCCCTTTAAAGACATCACCAAGACAATTTCTTGTTAAATTGAAGCCAGCCCAACAATCAACTGATGCCAGCCAGCCGTTTTTAACCCCTTGACGCACCAGGACCTGCCCGTGTGCCTTGGTGTGGGGGTTGAAGTATAGAGCAGGCTCACATGCTGAGCCCGCTCTATACGCTGCGGGTGTAAGCTGTGTAATACAGCTGACACCTTGCACTAATGGCCAGGAACAAAAATCGCTCTGATCCTGGCCATTTAACCACTTAGATGCCGCAGTTAATAGTGACCGCGGCATCTAAGCCATTAGTAAGAGGGGCGGCCTCCTACCATAGCCAATCGCCCAGCCCCACAATCGCTGGTTGCCAATGGTTGTCAAGGCAGCTCTGGAGGCCTAATGAAGGCCCACAGGTCGGTCTCCTTTCTGCCTCTATTAAGCCCTGCCTCTGGCAGCCTCTGTTAAGACTCTGGCAGGGCTTAACAGGAGCCTGTAAAAATGACAATGCACTGCAATATATTAGCGATACAATACACTGCAATCTGACGATTGCTGGTTCAGATCCCCTATAGGAACTAATAAAAAGTGTAAAACTTAGTTAAATAAAGTTTTCAGCAGTGTACAAAAAATAAGTTAAAAAAGAAAAACCTCTTCCCATTTTTCTTCTAACGCAATCTAAAAATAAAAAAATTTAACTAAATTGGTATCACCGCGTGCGTAAAAGTCTGAACTATTACAATATAACATTATTTAACTTGCACAGTGTATGCTGTAAAACAAAAAAAAACATTTAGAACGCCAGATTTGTTGTTTTTTGGTTACGTTAGCACGCAAACTAAATTTTAATAAAAAGTGATCGTACGTACCACAAATAACAATAAAAACTACAGCTTGTCCAGCAAAAAAAAAAAAAAAAGATCTTTAACCACTCATTAACCAGTCAATCGGAAAAAAAAAAGTTATGGCTCTTGGAAGTCGGGGAGAAAAAAATTGAAAATGAAAAATGTCTGTGACTTCAAGGGGTTGATGTAATACATGGATGGGCTGAGTCTACCAGAATGAGAGCTCCTAATCATGGTACCCCCTCTATGATGTCCATACAGCCACTTCAGGACTACCCCTTTATAGGACCACAAACAGAGTGCATGTGTACAAGACATATATACAGTTAGGTCCAGATATATTTGGACAGTGACACAATGTTCATGATTTGGGCTCTGCATGCCACCATATTGGATTTGAAATGAAACAACTGAGATGTAATTGAAGTGTAGACTTTCAGGTTTAATTCAAGGGGTTGAACAAAAATATCCTGTACAACGTTTAGGAATTGCAACCATTTTTCTACACAACCTCCTCATTTCAGGGGCTCAAAAGTAATTGGAAAAATTAACATTACCATAAATAAAATGTGTTTTTTTTAATACTTTGTAGAGAATCCATTGCAGGCAATGACTGTTTGAGGTCTGGAACCCATGGACATCACCAAACGCTGGGTTTCCTCCTTTGTAATGCTTTGCCTGGCCTTTACTGTAGCTGTCTTCAGTTCTTGCATGTTTGTGAGTCCTTCTGCCTTAAGTTTTGTCTAAAGCAAGTGAAATGCATGCTCGATCGGGTTGAGATCTGGTGATTGACTTGGCCATTGCAGAATATTCCACTTCTTTGCCTTAATAAACTCCTGGGTTGCTTTCGCAGTATGTTTTGGGTCATTGTCCATCTGTACTGTGAAGCGACATCCAATCAACCTTGCTGCATTTGGTTGAATCTGAGCAGAAAGTATATTCCTGAACACTTCAGAATTCATCCGGCTGCTTCTGTCTTCAGTCACATCATCAATAAACACTAGTGACCAGTGCCTTTGGCCGCCATGCATGCCCATGCCATCACACTGACTCCACCATGTTTTACAGAGGATGCGGTGTGCTTTGGATCATGAGACGTTCCAAGCCTTCTCCTTACTTTCTTCCTCCCATCATTCTGGTACAGGTTGATCTTATTTTCATCTGTCCAAAGAATGCTGTTCCAGAACTGGGCTGGCTCCTTTACATGTTGTTTGGCAAAGTCTAATCTGTCCTTTCTATTTTTGAGGCTGATTTAATGGTTTGCACCTTGTGTTGATCCCTCTGTATTTGCTCTCATGTAGTTTTCTCTTTATGGTAGCCTTAGATACTGATACACCTACTTCCAGGAGAGTGGTCTTCACTTGTGTAGATGTTGTGAGAGGTTTTTTCTTCACCATGGAAAGGATTCTGCGATCATCCACCACTGTTGTCTTCCGTGGACTACCAGGCCTTTTGGAGTTCACGAGATCACCAGTGCACTCTTTTTTTTCAAGAATGTACCAAACAGTTGATTTGGCCACTCCTAACATTTGTGCTATCTCTCTGATGGATTTCTTCATTTTTTTCAGCCTAGCGATGGTCTTTTTCACTTGCATTGAGAGCTCCTTTGACCTCATGATGTGGCTTCACAGCAATAGCTTCCAAATGGAAATGCCACACCTGGAATCAACGAATCAACTCCAGACCTTTTACCTGCTTAATTGATGATGGAGTAACGAGGGAATAGTCCATGCAGCCCATTAAATAGCTTTTGAGATAATTGTCCAATTACCTTTGGTTCCTTGAAAAAGAGGCAGCTACATATTAAAGAGCTGTAATTCCTAAACCCTTCCTCAAAATAGGCTGTGAATACCCTCAAATTAAAGCTGAGTCTGCACTTTAAGCCCATATTGATTATATAACTGCATATTCAATATGTTTTGGTAAACAGATAAAATGGCAAAACTTGTGTCACTGTCCAACTAATTCTGGACCTAACTGTGTTTATATATATATATATATATATATATATATATATATATATATATGTATATATATATATACAGTGAAGGAAATAAGTATTTGATCCCTTGCTGATTTTGCCCGCTGTCAAAGACATGAACAGTCTAGAATTTTTAGGATAGGTTAATTTTACCAGTGAGAGATAGATTATATAAAAAAAAAAAAGAAGAAAATCACATAGTCAAAATTATATATATTTTTTTGCATTGTGCACAGAGAAATAAATATGTGATCCCTTTGGCAAACAAGACTTAATACTTGGTGGCAAAACCCTTCTTGGCAATCACAGCAGTCAGACGTTTTTTGTAGTTGATGATGAGGTTTGCACACATGTTAGATGGAATTTTGGCCCACTCCTCTTTGCAGATCATCTGTAAATCATTAAGATTTCGAGGCTGTCGCTTGGCAACTCGGATCTTGAGCTTCCTCCATAAGTTTTCGATGGGATTAAGGTCTGGAGACTGGCTAGGCCACTCCATGACCTTAATGTGCTTCTTTTTGAGCCACTCCTTTGTTGCCTTGGCTGTATGTTTCGGGTCATTGTCGTGCTGGAAGACCCAGCCACGAGCCATTTTTAATGTCCTGGTGGAGGGAAGGAGGTTGTCACTCAGGATTTGACGGTACATGGCTCCATCCATTCTCCCATTGATGCGGTGAAGTTGTCCTGTGCCCTTAGCAGAGAAACACCCCCAAAACATAATGTTTCCACCTCCATGCTTGATAGTGGGGACGGTGTTCTTTGGGTCATAGGCAGCATTTCTCTTCCTGTGGACTGGAGTCTTTTATACAGGTGACCATTTAAGACAGCTGTCTTTAATGCAGGCACCAAGTTGATTTGGAGCGTGTAACTGGTCTGGAGGAGGCTGAACTCTTAATGGTTGGTAGGGGATCAAATACTTATTTCTCTGTGCACAATGCAAATAAATATATATAATTTTGACTATGTGATTTTCTTTTTTTTTTTATATATATATATATATATATATAATCTATCTCTCACTGGTAAAATTAACCTAGCCTAAAAATTCTAGATTGTTCATGTCTTTGACAGGTGGCAAACTTACAAAATCAGCAAAGGATCAAATACTTATTTCCTTCACTGTACATGTGAGTATATATTTATATATATATATATATATATATATATATATATATATATATATATATATACACACATAACCACTTGAAAAGCTGAGAATTTTTTTCAAACTTTTTCCTTCTTATCCCCTTCCCGACATTTGTCATAAGTATATGTCATGGAAAGCCAGCGCTTCCTGCAAAATGTCGTATACTTACGACAAATGCATGGCACCGGCTCAGAAGCTGAGGCGGCGCCATCATCCCCTGATGTCAGCTGTATCTTACAGCTGACATCCTGCTGTAACGAAGTTAGCTGCGATCAACGCCATTAACCCCTTAAATGCAGCCGTCAAAAGCGATCTCTGCATTTAAGGTGTTTGCAGCTCTCTCTGTATGATACAGCTGACATCACTGGCGTAGCTATAGGGGTCGCAGCGGTCGCAATTGCGACCGGGCCCCGAAGCCAGGGGGGCCCACGGCCCCCCGCACCACATCAATAAAAAGTTACTATAGTAACTCGGGCCGCGGGCCCCTGTTACTATAGTAACATACTTTACTTTCCTTCCTGGTTCCGGATCGCAGCGGAGGTCCTGACGTCAAGCGCTGTGCGCAGCGCATGACGTCACAGCGCTATGCCGCCGCGCACAGCATCGAGACTACAGAACTCCCGCCGCGGCCGAAGAGGAAGGTAAGGTTAGCCCTGACTGGCGGGGTCTGACTCCCGGGACCCGCTAATCAGCTGTTTTGAAGGGGCCGCAGCACTCGTACGAGAGCTGCTCCCCTTCATTCCTGTCACTTCATTCCGGTCACACTGTGAATCGGTGTCGGCGATTCACAGTGTGAGCGAGTAGTGAAATGAAGGGGAAGCAGCTCTCGTACGAGTGCTGCGGCCCCTTCAAAACAGCTGATTTGCGGGTCCCGGGCGACACATCAGCTATTGATGGCCTATCCTGTGGATAGGCCATCAATGTTTAGGGACTGCACAACCCCTAAGCCTACGATGTATCAGGCTTAGGGGGCCCATGAGACAGGATCACAGATTGTGTGATCCTGTCTGCTGGGCCCTGTATCTAAGCCAATCACATGGTAGGCTTAGATACATGGCCCATGCGTGATCCTGTCTGCTGGGCCCTGTATCTAAGCCTACCACACTGTAGGTTTAGATACAGGGCCCCAGCACACACTAATCTTATACTGTATAAGATTACTGTCTGCTGGACCCTGTATCTAAGCCTACCTTGTGGTAGGCTTAGATACAGGGTCCCACAGACAGTATCACACATGGGCCCTGTATCTAAGCCTTAGGGTATGTGCACAGACACTAATTACGTCCGTAATTGACGGACGTATTTCGGCCGCAAGTACCGGACCGAACACAGTGCAGGGAGCCGGGCTCCTAGCATTATAGTTATGTACGATGCTAGGAGTCCCTGGCTCGCTGCAGGACAACTGTCCCATACTGTAAACATGTTTTCAGTACGGGACAGTTGTCCGGCAGCGAGGCAGGGACTCCTAGCGTCGTACATAAGTATGATGCTAGGAGCCCGGCTCCCTGCACTGTGTTTGGTCCGGTACTTGCGGCCGAAATACGTCCGTCAATTACGGACGTAATTAGTGTGTGTGCACATACCCTAACACATGTGTTACTAATCATTTTTTGTGTGTTTTCTTACAGGTTCGGTCGTTGGACTACGGCGGATTCCAGGACTACTTCGATGACAGCTTTTTTTTTTATTAATAAAATGGTTAATGAGGGCTGTGTGGGTTTTTTTTTTTTATTTCAATAAAATATTTTTTCTATGTCTTTGTGTTTTTTTTTTAAACTATATTACTACCGCCTTAGTAATGGTCGCCGGCTGATTGACAGCATCCATTACTAAGGCGGGGCTTAGTGTTAGCAGGTACAGAGGCTAACACTAACCCCCATTATTACCCCGTTACCCACCACCACCAGGGGTGCTGGGAAGAGCCGGGTACCATCCAGTACTTGACCATCTGTAGTGATGGTTGGCCACTGGGGTGGCCGCAGGCTGGTATTATCAGGAGGGGAAAGGTCGAAAACAGTGGCCCTTCCCATCCTGGTAATGCTAGGCTGTTGCTGCTTTATTGTATCTGGCTGGTTATGAAAATGGGGGGGACCCCACGTCATTTAAAAAAAAATAAAAAATAAAATAATTGGAAAGAATGATGTCGGGTCCCCCCCAATTTTCATAACCAGCCAGATACAACACAGCAGCAGCAGGCAGCATTACAAGGGTGGGAGGGCCACTGTTTTTGGCCTTCCCCAGCCTAATACTACCAGCCTGCGGCCACCCCGGTGCCTGCCCGTCACTACAGATGGTCGGGTACTGGTTTGTACCCGGCTCTTCCCAGTACCCCTGGTGGCGGTGGGTACCGGGGTAATAATGGGGGTTAGTGTAGCCTCTGCACCGGCTGACATTAAGCCTCGCCTTAGTAATGGAGGTTGTCAATCAGCCAGCGGCCATTACTAAGGCGGTAGTAATAAAGTTTAAAAAGATACAAGCACATAGAAAAAATATTTTATTGAAATAAAAAAACACAACCCTCATTAACCATTTTATTGAGAATAAAAAAAACGCCGTCATTGAAGTCCTCAAATCCGAAGTCCAACAACCGAACCTGTAAAAAAAACACAAACACAAAAATAATCAGTAACACATAAAGAAGCAAAATTATTATTCTTACCTATCCTGGGTGGTACTGTCTGCTGAGCCACTGTATCTAATCCTATCATGTGTGATACTGTCTGCTGGGCCACTGAATCTAATCCTATCATGTGTGATACTGTCTGCTGAGCTGTGTATCTAATCCTATCATGTGTGATACTGTCTGCTCAGCCACTGTATCTAATCCTATCCATAGTTTATAGGGTCGTAGTGCTATAGATATGCTATGCTGTCTCATATACACACTTTTTTTTGGGGCGGACACATATGTATTGGGGCTATTTCCCGGACATTTTAAGCCCTGAGGGTATGTTCACACGGCAGCGTCCGTTACGGCTGAAATTACTGTGCTGTTTTCAGGAGAAAACAGCACCGTAATTTCAGCCGTAATGGCATGTGGAGGCGTCTTTTGCTGCGTCCATTACGGAAGTAACTGAAGCTGGTTTTCCATGGAGTCCATGGAAAACGGCTCCATTTACGTCTGAAGAAGTGACAGGCACTTTTTTACGCGCCGCCTTTTGGCAGCGACGCGTAAAAAAAAATGACCGTCGGCACAGAACATCGTAAGACCCATTCAAATGAATGGGCAGATGTTTGCCGACGCTTTTGAGCCGCATTTTCGGACGTAATTCAATGCTAAAACGCCTTAATTACATCCGTAAATAGTGTGTGTGAACCCAGCCTTAGTGACGCCCCCGGCTGCTAGTGCTGCATTGTTGGGTCACTTAGGAGACCCAGCGATGCAGCTGAAAGTGGACCGTCGGCCATGAGAAGTTTGCGGGGGGGGGGGGCCCAGTAAGAATTTTTGCATCGGGGCCCATGAGCCTCTAGCTACGCCCCTGGCTGACATCCACCTGTAACGGCAGGAACCGGAGCTAGCTCCGATCCCTGCCACTAACCCCTCAGATGCAGCGATCGGATTCGATCGCTGCATCTTTGTGGTTGCTAGCAGATCGCCAGCTGTGCCCTGCAATCGCACGACTGCCGACTGCTATTATGAAAATAGGAGACATAACAATGGCCTCCTGTCTGCCATTACCGAAGCCGATTAGGCCCCGTCCGGAGGCGAAGCCCACTCGGCTTGCTGTCAGTGAATGACTGACAGATCTAATACATTGCACTACGTAGGTAATGCAATGTATTCGAAAAAAAATCTGACAGTTGTATCTTCAAGTCCCCTAGTGGGACTAAAGTAAAGTGTAAAAAAAATTTGAAAAAAAGTTGTAAAAAATATAATAAAAGTTTTAAGTAATAAAATAAAACACAATCGCCCTTTTTAACTTATCACGTCCTTTATTATTGAAAAAAAAAATAAACCATACATATTTGGTATCGCTGCGACCATAACGGTCTAAACTATAAAAATATTATGTTATCTATTCCACGCGGTGAACGGCGTAAAACTTTTTATAAAATAATGCCAGAATATTTGGTTTTTGGTCACTTTGCCCTACAAAAATTGAAATAAAAAGTGATCAAAAAGTCGCATGTATCCAAAAATGGTGCCTATAAAAACTATAGCTTGTCTCGCAAAAACAAGCCCTCATACAGCTCCGTCAACGAAAAAAATTAAAAAGTTATGGTTCTCACAACATGGCGACAGAAAAAATACATTCTTTTTACAAAAGTAATTTTATTGTGCAAAAAGTTGTAAAACATAAAAAAGCGCTATAAATTAGGTATCGCCAGAATCGTACTGACCCGCAGAATAAAGTTAACATGTAATTTATAACGCACGGTGAACGCTGTATAAGAAAAACCTAAAAAAAACTATGCCAGAATTGCTGTTTTCTGGACAAAAAGTGATAGGATAAAAAGTGATCAAAAAGTCGCATGTAACCCAAAATGGTACCAGTAATAACTACAGCTTGTCCCTCAAAAAAACAGCCCTCATACCACTACGTCTATGAAAAGATAAAATTAGTTAAGGCTTCCATAAGTCAGGAAATAAAAAATATGCGGTTGTGCAGATCAGAGGGGAACATTTCGTCTGTTTCAAGAGGCAATTTATCGGGGCCCTAAAATTAGGAAACCAAGAAGGGGAGGGCCCAAACATATCTGCTAGAAGCAAGGGCGCCCGTATTATACCAGGACAACACTTCCTAGCAAAATTCCCCAAACTGCAAAGGTGCGGAGTGTGAACCAAAAGGGGGATAAGTAAAGACACCATTTATCAGTGCGACAACAGACTGTGCAGAAAGGATTGCTTTACAGCGGAACACACATCTATAGATTATTTACTTGTTTACCCCATTATTATACCACCTGACAATGCCCTTGATATACTCTGCTCAGCTTACATATGCCCCCACATTATAAACGGAAACACCAGCAATACTCAAACAAAACTACTACCAAGCAAAATCTACACTTCAAAAGCCAAATTAAACTCCCACCCATCTGAGCCCTACAGTCTGCCCAAACAGCAGTTTACTTCCACATATATGGCACCACCATACCCGGGAGAACCCTTTTAACAATTTTTGGGGTGTGTGTCTAAAGTGGCATAAGCTGGGCACGACATACTTGCCACTGAATTGTCATATCTGGGAAAAATTTTAATTTTTACTTTGCACCATCGGCAGCGCATTCATTTATGGAAAAGACCTGTGGAGTGAAAATGCTCACTACACCCCTTAATAAATGCCTTGAGGGGTGTAGTTTCTAAAATGGGGTCACTTCTGGGGGGTTTCTTTTATTATTTCCCATCTGAGCCTCTGCAATTGTGAACCAATTCTGTGTAAATCGCCAAATTAGGCCTCAATTTCGCATGGTACTCTCTCACTCCTGAGCCCTGCCAAATGTCCAGGCAAAAGATTAGGGCCCCATGTAGGGTGTTTAAAAATACGGGAAACACAGCATAATAATTAGAGAGCTGTCTTGTTATGGTGGCTCAAGCTGGGCACCACATTGGCATATCCATTTAAAAATCCCATTTTCACTCTGCAATATTGAGTGCACACTAATTTATGCAAAACACCTGCGGGGTTAACATGTTCACTACACACCTAGGTGAATACCTTGAGGGGTGTAGTTTCCAAAATGGGGTCACTTTTGGGGGCTTTCCAATGTTTTGGTCCCACAGGGATTTTGCAAATGCTACATAGCGACCAGAAACCAATCCAGCAAAATCTGTACTCTGAAAGCAAAATGTTTCTCCTTCCCTTCTGAGCCCTGCCGTGTTCTCAAAAGAGAGTTTATAACCACATATGGGGTATTGCCATACTCGGGAGAAATTGCTTAACAAATGTTAGGGTTCTTTTTCTGCTTTCTTTTTTGAGAAAATGAAACATTTTGCGCTAAAGCTACGTCTTATTGGAAAAAAAACATTTTTTTATTTTCACTGCCCAATTCAAATAAAATCTATGAAACACCTGTGGTGTCAAAATGCTCAGTACACCGCTAGATTAATTCCTCAAGGGGTGTAGTATCACAAATGGAGTCAGTTTTGGGTAGTTTCCACTGTACTGGTACCTTAGGGGCTTTGCAAAAGCGACATGGTGTAAAGAAACCAATCCAGCAAAATCTGTGCTCCAAAAGCCAAATGCCACTCCTTCTCTTCTGATCCTTGCCATGTGCCTAAACAGCAGTTTATGACCAAATATGGGGTATTGCCGTACTCCAGAGAAATTGCTTAACAAATGTTGGGGTTCTTTTTCTGCTTTATTTTTTGAGAAAATTAAAAATTTTGCGCAAAAGCTACGTCTTATTAGAAAAAAAATTAATTTTTATTTTCACTGCCCAATTAAAATAAAATCTATTAAAAACCTGTGGGGTCAAAATGCTCACTACACCGCTAGATTAATTCCTCAAGGGGTGTAGAATCACAAATGGAGTCCCTTTTGGGTAGTTTCCACTGTACTGGTACCTTAGGGGCTTTGCAAAAGTGACATGGTGTAAAGAAACCAATCCAGCAAAATCTGTGCTCCAAAAGCCAAATGCCGCTCCTTCTCTTCTGATCCTTGCCATGTGCCCAAACAGCAGTTTATGACCAAATATGGGGTATTGCCGTACTCCAGAGAAGTTGCTTTACAAATGTTGAGGGTTTTTTTTTTTTTATTTGTTGAGAAAATGAAACATTTTGAGCTAAATTCTAATAAATTCTATGAAACACCTGTGGGGTCATCGTGATCACTACACCCATAGATGTATTCCTCAAGGGGTGTAGTTTTCTAAATGGAGTAACTTTTTGGTCGTTTTCACTGGTTTGTTCCCTCAGGTGCTTTGCAATTGAGACATGGACGCCGCAAACCATTCCTGCTAAATTTGAGCTCCAAAAGCCAAATGGCGCTCTTTCCCTTTTAAGCCCTGCCGTGTGTCCAAACAGCTGTTTATTACCACATATGGGGTACTGTTTTACTCGGGAGAAATTGCTTTACAAATTTTGAAGTTTAGTCCTTGTGGAAATGAGAAAAAATTAGCTAAACCTACATTTTTTTGAAAGAATGTAGATTTTCATTTTCATGGCCTACTTCCAACAATTTCTGCAAAAAACCTGCGGCGTCAAAATGCTAACTATACCCCTAGATAATTTCCTCAAGGGGTGTAGTTTCCAAAATGGGGCCACTTGTGGGGGGTTTCCACTGTTTTGGTCCCTTAGGGGCTTTGCAAATGCGACATGGCCTCCGAAAACCATTCCTGCTAAATTTGAGCTCCAAAAGCCAAATGGCGCTCCCTCCCTTCTAAGCCCTGCCATTTTCACGGCCTACTTCCAATAATTTCTGCAATAGCCCTGTAGGGTCAAAATGCTCACTATACCCATAGATCATTTCCTTAAGGGGTGTAGTTTCCCAAATGGGGTTACTTTTGGGGTATTTCCACTGTTTTGGCACCGCAAGTGCCCTTCAAACCCGACATGGTGTCTAAAATATATTCTAATAAAAAGGAGGCCCAAAATCCACTAGGTGCTCCTTTGCTTCTGAGGCCGGTTCTTCAGTCCATTAGCACACTTGGGCCACATGTGGGATATTTCCTAAAACTGCAGAACTTGAGCAATAAATATTGAGTTGCGTTTCTCTGGTAAAACTTTCTTAAAAATGTGAGAAATTGCTGCTAAAGTTCTAAGCCTTGTAAAGTCCTAGAAAAATATAAGGATATTCAAAAAACTATGTCAATCTAATGTAGACATGTGGGGGATGTTAATTAGCGACTATTTTGTGTGGTATAACTGCCTGTCTTACAAGCAGATACATTTAAATTTAGAAAAATGCTAATTTTTTTGCAAAATTTTGGTGTTTTTCACGTTTAAAAACTGAATGTATCGAGCAAATTTTGCCAGTAACATAAAGTCCAATGTGTCACAAGAAAACACTCTCAGAATCGCCTGGATAGGTTAAAGCATTCCGAAGTTATTTCTACATAAAGTGAAACATGTCAGATTTGAAAAATGAGGCTCTGTCAGGAAGGTCAAAAGTGGCTAAAGAGGGAAGGGGTTAATGCAAGTTTGCTAATAATAGAAGAGTTATACCAAGTCAGTAAGTTTAAGAAATATAT
Organism: Rhinoderma darwinii; assembly: GCF_050947455.1. Taxonomy (NCBI): domain Eukaryota; kingdom Metazoa; phylum Chordata; class Amphibia; order Anura; family Rhinodermatidae; genus Rhinoderma; species Rhinoderma darwinii. The sequence goes on along the minus strand of NC_134689.1, from coordinate 178,691,189 downwards.
TAGATATCATAGCTGCAAGCAAGGAATGTATAATACTACAACTGTTAAAGAGGCTCTGTCACCAGATTCTCAAATCCCTATCTCCTATTGCATGTGATCGGCGCTGCAATGTAGATAACAGTAACGTTTTGTTTTTTTTAAAACGTTTATTTTTGGCCAAATTATGAGCTATTTTATATATATGCAAATGAGCTTTGAAATGGACAACTGGGCAGTTTTTTTTCGTTATGTCCAACTGGGCGTGTATTGTGTTTTTAACTGGGCGTGTTTATGTGTATGACGCTGACCAATCAGTGACCAGTCAGCATTATAGACTCCTCTACATTAATTTACACAGCAGCGATGTGCAGCCGCATGCACAGAGATTAACGTTAATCAAGTGTCCTGATAATGAATACACATGATCATCCAGCCTGGACGTCATGTGTATTCAGAATCCTGACACTTCTGACTCTTTTCTTTGAGATTTCCAGCAAGGGAAACGAAATCTCGTTTACCTCCGTAATCTCGCGAGATTACGAGTGGCTTGCTGTAATCTCACAGAAAAGAGTCAGAAGTGTCAGGATTCTGAATACACCTGACGTCCAGGCTGGATTTCATGTGTATTCATTATCAGGACACTTGATTAACGTTAATCTCTGTTTATGTGGCTGCACATCGCTGGTGTGTAAATCAATGGAGATGAGTGTATGACGCTGACTGGTCACTGATTGGTCAGCATCATACACATAAACACGCCCAGTTAAAAACACAATACACGCCCAGTTGGACATAACGAAAAAAAAACGCCCAGTTGTCCATTTCAAAGCTCATTTGCATATATATAAAATAGCTCATAACTTGGCCAAAAAGTAAAGTTTAAAAAAAACAAAAAACGTTACTGTTATCTACATTGCAGCGCCGATCACCTGCAATAGGAGATAGGGATTTGAGAATCTGGTGACAGAGCCTCTTTAAAGAATAGATTACCATAAGGCCATTTCATTTTTTTTCTCATTCCAGGAACTTAGTATTTCTCATCTCTATTCCATCCATATCATACTGTGAAAATGAATTATCAGCAACTAACGGCCAAAATGATCTTTAAAATTCTTCTTATTCTTTCTTTATATATTCAATAACATATACATATGAGATGCATTGTTGAACTGAGGAACACAACATATAGCAATTTGACATTGAACAATAAGTGCTGTTGTTTAGTCCAGGTCAAGCCCTTTAGATAGAGAGTAGAGACAACTAGCTAGAGAAAGAAGGTTTTGTTGACGCAAACAAGAGATCCAAAGAAAATCTCAGATATCAGCTCTGTCGCTTTAAATTTTTAGATGAAGCAACTGCTAGAATGAAAATTGTTTACTTCTCTATTGATCTGGTAAGTGAAAGATTGTTCAAGGAGTAACCACAAACACATTGTAGGTAGCTGTAGGAGAATTTTATTGAAACACAGCAGTCACTTTATGATTTCTATACACGTAGACAAAAAATAAGGGTCATATAGTCAATATCGGCAGCACCTTTTACCACTATCACGGGACGAGACTAAAGTCACTCCTTGTAAACAGCCTAATGGTCAGCGATTAAATGAAATAAGCAATATGTGTGATGGTAAGGCCACACGGTGCAGTCACGGTGCGTTTATGTTGCGTTTTTAAACTGCAGCAAGTCATTTCTCAATAGAAGTCAATGGTGAAATGTCTGTTATGGACAGACGGCTGCTATTATATTACAATGTGTTTTTTGTACGGTTGACTGCATCTTCATACTGTCCGACCGCATGCAGTTAATGACCGCGCTGCCAAAGTTGTTGCTGAACTGCTTGCGTTTTTGCTAACAGTTCTGCAATGCATTGTAATGAATCATATACAAGAAGCACCTAACAAACTTCAACACGGGTGAAAACTATGTCCATCCATTATTTCCTTTAAAAACGCAACAGAACTGCAGCATTACAGGAACCAAAAAACGCATGCAGTTGACCGCATGCGGTTTTCAAACGCAACAAAGCCGCAAAAACAACGCGTCAACGATGCACCGTGTGGCCTTAGGGCAGATACAGACGGACGTTGCGTTTTTGCGCGCGCAAACAACGCAGCGTTTTGCGCGCGCAAAAACCATTTGACAGCTGCGTGTGTCATCCGTGTATGATGCACGGCTGCGTGATTTTCGCGCAGCCGCCATCATAGAGATGAGGCTAGTCGACGCCCGTCACTGTCCAAGGTGCTGAAAGAGCTAACTCTTTCAGCACCCTCGACAGTGAATGCCGAACACAATATCGAAAAACCTGTTGAAAAAAAAGAAAAAGTTCGTACTTACCGAGAACTTCCCGGCCGTTGCTTTGGTGACGCGTCCTTGGTGACGCGTCCTTGGTGACGCGCCTCTCGACATCGGGCCCCACCTCCCTGGATGACGCGCCAGTCCATGTGACCGCTGCAGCCTGTGCTTGGCCTGTGATTGGCTGGAGCTGTCACTTGGACTGAATTGTCATCCCGGGAGGTCAGACTGGAGGAAGAAGCCGGGAGTTATCGGTAAGTCAGAACTTCGTTTTTTTTTTTACAGGTTTATGTATATTGGGATCGGAAGTCACTGTCCATGGTGCTGAAACAGTTTAACTCTTTCAGCACCATGGACAGTGACTATCTCCTGACGTCGCGTACCGATAATTTTTTTGCCGGGTTCGTCCAAAACGAGTTCGGCCGAACCCGGTGAAGTTCGGTTCGGTTGTCCGGGTTCACTCATGTCAAAGACACTCCGTTTGGATGTTTGGAAACAGAAAAGCACGTGGTGCTTTTCTGTTTACATTCATCCTTTTGACAGCTGGTGCGCTGTTTCAGTCGGTTCGCACGGAAGTGCTTCCGTGCGACCTGCGTGGTTTTCACGCACCCATTGACTTCAATGGGTGCGTGATGCGCGAAATACGCGGAGATATTGAGCATGTCGCGCTTTTTGCGCAGCAGACAAACGCTGCGCAAAAAGCACGGACTGTCTGTACTGCCCCATAGACTTGTATTGGTCCATGCGTGCCGCGTGAAAACCAGGCGGCCCGCACGGACCGAATACACGCTCGTGTGAATCCCCCCTTACCCTGATGCAAATAGGATGAAATTCTGCAATTCTGAGTGACAGCTGCAGGCAACTCATTGTTTGATATTTACTAAGCAGGTGTCGCAAAATGCACCAGGTTTGTTAACAGCATGCACAAATTATTTGGCGCAAACTACAAGGTGGTGTAAAAAAGAGAAAAGTGTCTAACATGTCTAGCAAGATGCACCAAGTTTATCATATACCGTACGCAATTGTGATTAGTTTGGCACTGTTTCTGCCTGTCTGGTCTAGTTTTATCACATCTAACTTTAGGATAGAATAAATAAATCTGCCCCAGTGTATTTTTCTGGACTGCAGCTGTAGCTAAATACTTAAAACTGCAAAATCTCAATACAACGTGAATGTGTGTAGCCCTGGCCTTAAACAGGTTTTCTTGTGTTATGTAAAACAAAAGCTTTATTTTTGCATAGTGAAAACTTATGCAACATATGCAACTTATGCTGGGTGGCACTGGCACCAACATGGGTATCTGTCAGGGTATTTAGATACAGTCCTAGGCCAGCAAACTGAATCTTTGCCCGGATGAAGGAAATACTTGTGAGCTATGTGCCAACCAATACACCCGTCATTACAGCTCCCATAGTTGTTACCCAGCTTCATTATAAGGGTTTGTTCACACGCTGAGTCAAAAACATCTGAAAATACGGAGCTGTTTTCAAGGGAAAACAGCTCCTGATTTTCAGACGCTTTTCAAGCCACTCACGTTATTCGCTGCGTTTTTTTATAGCCGTTTTTGGAGCTTTTTTCAATAGGGTCTATGAAAAACGGCTCCAAAAACGTCCCAAGAAGTGACTGGAACTTCTTTTTCACGCGGCCATTTTTCAAAACGGCTGCATAAAAAAACGGCCCATCGGAACAGAACGCTGTTTTTCCCATTGAAAGCAATGGGCAGATGTTTGGAGGCGTTCTTCTTCCGACTTTTCAGCCGTTTTTGGGGCGTTTTCGGCCCGAAAATAAGCCATGTGAACATACCCTAAGTAATCCATGGTTACATCCTTCTGGCATTGTGTTTCTGCCTTTACACTGCCGCCACTCGAGTTGCACCGCAAAGGGGCCCACTAAGGTTTTGTCGCCCAAGGAGCCGGCCCTGCTCGGCAGATTCTCAGTCCCTGTCTAATTTGGCAGCCTGCTCTGGTAGCCAGGGTTCATCCTTCTCCTCATCTTATCTAATAAGATGTGGGGGCAGAAGATACGCAGGTGACAGTGCCGAAGCCGACCATGTTCGGTTACTCTCTCTGCTGCAGTCCACACTGGCATTCTCCTCAAGCTCTAGTGACTAGCTGCCCCTCTGCTGTGACATGCTGCCCCCAGTAATAAAATTTGGGGGTGGAAAAAATACAAACAATGGTACCACACACACACTATCAGCCACATAAGTAGTGACCGATCTGCACTGCATCAGCGAGTGATCGAAGAGGCGAGTAATACTTTTTTTAAATTATTTTATAACATTTGCGCCTCCACTTTCTTTCTCTTCGATCTTGTCTACTGAGTGCATCCCAGCACTGGTCCTGATGCCAGCCTATGTCAGGACGTAGTATGCGTCGGCTCACATAACTTCATGGTGCTATGGCATCAGGACCTAGTGTGCATCAGCGCGCTGAGTAGACAGGATGCACAGAAATAGCCTAACCTTGTGATGTTGTGTGCATCAGTAACACTGAGGAAACGTGATGATGCCTGTATTATCTATTGGAAATTCCAATAGATAACACTGTCTGGAGGGAGGGGTGTATTTTCATGTATTCAACGATTAAGCTTAAAGGGGTTGTCCGGGAATACATTTTATTTCAATTTTAACTTAATTAGTCATATTTAATAACATTTCTAATATAGTGTCTGCTTACCTGTGCCAGCGTTACCCTGTTCCGATCTGCCGTCACGTGACCACACCCAGGGTAATTTTTTTATTTCCTGTGACGTACCGTGTCTTTGCTCAGCCAGCACTTCCGGCTGAGAAAGGCACGGCGCGTCATCAACTACATTTCCAGGCAGTGGGCCGGGCGGAAGTTTCATGAGCTCTTCAGAGCTCCGCCTCCTCTGGTCCCGCCGCCTGTAGATGTAGTTGATGACGCGCCGTGTCTTTACACAGCAGGAAGTGCTGGCTGAGCAAAGACACGGAGTGTCATCAATTATAGTACACGCCCCCTCCTCCTGTCTCGTCGTCCATGTCTCCTCCTCCTCCTTCTTCACTCTTGGAGCTCCGGCACTGAACAGCATGTGAGAAGGAGGAGCAGAATCCCTAATCCGTTGCCGAAGCAGTGGCCGGGGATTACGCTCCAGGAGCCCATGACTTTTCCTGGAGCGGTCCTCTACTCCTGAAACTGAATCCCCGGACACAGCGGCCGGAGATTCCTCTCCAGGAGAAGTCCCTGACTTCACTGTCCATATATATGGACAGTGAAGTTAGGGACTATTCCTAAAGCCGAATCCCCGGCCACAGCAGCCGACGATGTGGCCGGGGATTACGCTCCAGGAGAAGTCTCTGCCTTCACTGTCCATATATGGACACAGTGACGTCAGAGACTTCTGAAGGGAATCCCCACCGCTGTGGCCGGGGATTCCGATCCAGGAGAAGTCCCTCAGTGCACTGTCCATATATGTACAGTGCAGTGAGGGACTTCTCCTGGAGCCGTCCCCTACAGGAAGGGGGGTGACTATGTACAAGGGGAACATAGAGGAGAGTGGCAGTATGCAAATAGCTTAGATGCTTTGGAGGAAGGGGGGGATGCAACTGTCTCCTCAGATGCAGCAGGGGATCATGGGTATGGTGGGTTACAAGACAGGAAACAGACAGAAAGGGATGTAAACAAACAGCAAGGGATGTAAACAAACAGAAAGAGCAGCAGTGACAATGGAGATCAAACAGAAACTGGTTAGAAGTTTAATAGGGGGTATTAGGGAAGGCAAACCAAGGCTGGGGGGACAATTGTTAGAATTTTTTTTTCCTGGACAACCCCTTTAATTTACAGAAAACTGGAAAGTAGAAAAGAGTTAGGCCCCATGCACACGAACGTAAAAACGCCCATAATTACGGGCCCATAGACTTCTATTGGCCACAGGTACATCCCTGTATGCTTACAGGAAGGTGCCCGTGCCGTTGAAAAATATAGAACATGTCCTATTTCAGGCCGTAATAACGGCACAGGCAGGCCCATAGAAGTCTATGGAGCTCCCGTAATTACGGGTGACTACGTGTGTGCACCCGTAATTACGGGAGTGTTGCTAGGCGACGTCAGGGGATAGTCACTGTCCAGGGTGCTGAAAGAGTTAAACGATCAGCAGTAACTCTTTCAGTACCCTGAACAGTGTCTACCGATCACAATATAAATCAACATGTAAAAAAAATAGAAGTTCATACTTACCCAGAACTCCCTGCTTCTTCCTCCATCCGGCCTCCTGGGTTGACGTTTCAGCCCATGTGACCGCTGCAGCCAATCACAGGCTGCAGTGGTCACATGGACTGCCACATCATCCAGGGAGGTCGGGCTGGATGTCGAAAGAGGGACGCGTCACCAAGACAACGGCCGGGTAAGTATGAATTTCTTTTACTTTTTCTGTGGAAGGGGCTGTCCCGTCTCTCTATCCTGCACTGATAGAGAGAAGGGCTGCCGATTAGTGCAGTGCAATTTTGCAGCGAATACGTGCCCGTAAATACGGGTGGAATACTGGTGACACCGGACCCGTATTTACGGGCACGGGTCCGTAAATACTGGTGCAATACGGGTCGAATACGTGTGACCAAGGACCCGTAATTACGCCAGTATTTACGGGAGGAAAAAAATACATTCATGTGCATGAGGCCTTAGGCCCCATTCACACGAGCATGAACTACGTCCATGTGCTGTGCTTTGAAACAACGCACATCACACGGACCCATTGATTCCAATAGGGCCATTCATACATGCGTGATTTTTCACGCGAGTCCGCTGCGTAAAACTCACTGCATGTCCTATATTGGTGCATTATCACACACCTACGCGCCCATTGAAGTCAACGGGTGCGTGAAATGCCAATCAATTCAGTTGAAAATAAAAAAAATTGTGCTTTGCGAGTGCGTGAATAATGCATGCCCCTCGCAAAGCACACTGATGCATAACGCAACACACGCGGACCCGATTCATGTGAATGAGTCCTTAGAAGTAGTAATCTGCCCTATTATTAACATCGCATTCTAGTTTCGGATGGAAAGCACAGCTTTTTCCCTGTACAAATCTCCTCAATACCACCATATACACAGGTGCTATGTTTATTTCAGCAGATACATGAAGGCTTTGCTCATTTGATATGATGTACAGTTGAACCCGACCGACATCCAAGGTCTGCTGCACACAAACACATCAGAAAATAAGAAAGGAGAGAAAGCATGTAGAGCTGTGTACGGATTGCAGACGGTGCTGTTCTCACGACCCCACACATCTCCGCTTGTATTGCCAGAACAGTACTTGGTCTATTTACAGGGCCGCCATGTTCGTGCTAGATTTATTATACATAACAATGAATCATCAGACACAGTGGAACTCTCCGCTTGCTGCAACACTGCCGTATTCCGTGCTGGCTAGATGCAAAGCATCATGGGATTTGTAGTACAAACCACTTCCTTCTGCAGTCTCTTCCTGAATTTGATGAGGAAAGAAACTGTGGCGCTCGGTGTTTGTGCTGCCACACAAGTTTCTCGAGGTGCATTGTCTCCAGGTAATCTTACATGATGTGATATTGGGAATACAGGCGATAAGATTTGTGCCTGTAAAGGGTCGTTCACAACTGTTGTAACAAAGCTTCTTCTCTGAATTGTAGCTGCTGGCTTCCTGTGAGCACATGGGAGGGGGCTGCTGCTCAGTTCTCTAACAGGTGGGTCTTCTCCCTGCTCAGTTATTATATTAGGAGCTGTCATCTGTTCTAGAGGGCGGCAGTTTTATCCTGTTGTTATAGAACTGTATTGTGCTGCTGCTAGTATTAGATCTGATGCTGTACATATATTATTATGTCTCATCACCATACTTCAACCCTTTGGAGACGCAGCCAATTATTGTTTTTTTGTTTTCTTTTCTCCCCACCTTCCAAAAGCCATAACTTTCATTTTTATCGACATAGCCGTATGAGGGTAGTTGTTTGCGGGACAAGTTGTCGTTTTTAATGGCAATATTTAATGTACCGTATAATGTACTGGGTAACATTAAAAAAAAAATCCTTTGTCGGGTGAAATGGGCAAAAAGCATAGAATTCGCCAATTTTTTTGTTTTTTACGGCATTCACCGTGCGGTTAAAACGACATATTTACTTTATGCTACAGGTCAATACAATTACGGCGATAACAAATTTATATAATTGTTGTACTACTTTAAAAAATAAAAAAAAAAACTGTTAAAAAAAATAATAATAGTTTTGAGTGGCCACATTCTAAGGGCATGTTCACATATTGTGTGAACATCGTGGATTTTCCGCAACGGATATTCATGCTTTTCTGTTGCAGGTCTTTCCCATTGAATTCAGTGGGGAGGTAAAGCCCGCAACAAATATCAAATGTTGCAATTTTAGCGGAGGAAAATTCCGCTGTAGAAAATGCAATTCAGAAAAAAACACTTTTTGGTGTAAAATGAATAAAAAAGTTTATACCAACAGCCCGGCCATTGTCCTAGTAACGTTTTCTTCTGTTCTCCGTCCAGGCCAACCTCCTGGGATGACGTTTCGTCCCATTTGACTGCTGCAGCCAATCACAGGCTGCAATGGTCACATGGGCTGCAGCGTCATCCCAGGAGGTTGGCTGCTTTTACGCGGTGTATCCACCCTTTGTGAGCATGGCCTGGTTTTCCCAGTGATTGAGCGACACGAGAGCTTGTTTTTTTTGCAGGCCAAGCTGTAGCTTTTCTAGGTACCATTTTGGGGTACATGAAGCTTTTTGATCACCTTTTTTATTTCATTTATTTGGGGAGTTAAGGTGGCCAAAAAACAGCAATCCTGGTGTTTTTATTTTTTTTATAGCGTTCACCGTGCACGTTAAATAAGGATATATTAGAATAGTTTGGACTTTTATGGAGGCAGCAATGCCAGTTATGTTAATTGTTATTTTTTTTTACATAATTTTAGGGAAAGAAGGGTTTCTTGAACTTTAAAAATTTTTTTGTACATTAAAGAGGCTCTGTCACCAGATTTTGCAACCCCTATCTGCTATTGCAGCAGATAGGCGCTGCAATGTAGATTACAGTAACGTTTTTATTTTTAAAAAACAAGCATTTTTGGCCAAGTTATGACCATTTTTGTATTTATGCAAATGAGGCTTGCAAAAGTCCAAGTGGGTGTGTTTAAAAGTAAAAGTCCAACTGACCGTGTATTATGTGCGTACATCGGGGCGTTTTTAATACTTTTACTAGCTGGGCGTTGTGTATAGAAGTATCATCCACTTCTCTTCAGAACGCCCAGCTTCTGGCAGTGCAGACACACAGCGTGTTCTCGAGAGATCACGCTGTGTCGTCACTCACAGGTCCTGCATCGTGTCAGACGAGCGAGGACACCGGCAACAGAGGCTTCAGTTGATTCTGCAGCAGCATCAGCGTTTGCAGGTAAGTAGCTACATTGACTTACCTGCAAACGCTGATGCTGCTGCAGAATCAACTGTAGCCTCTGGTGCCGATGTGTCCTCGCTCGTCCGACACGATGCAGGACCTGTGCGTGACGACACAGCGTGATCTCTCGAGAACACGCTGTGTGTCTGCACTGCCAGAAGCTGGGCGTTCTGAAGAGAAGTGGATGATACTTCTATACACAACGCCCAGCTAGTAAAAGTAGTAAAAACGCCCCAATGTACGCACATAATACACGGTCAGTTGGACTTTTACTTTAAACACGCCCAGTTGTACTTTTGCAAGCCTCTTTTGCATAAATACAAAAATGGTCATAACTTGGCCAAAAATGCTCGTTTTTAAAAAATAAAAACGTTACTGTAATCTACATTGCAGCGCCTATCTGCTGCAATAGCAGATAGGGGTTGCAAAATCCGGTGACAGAGCCTCTTTAAGGCCTTATTCACATGAGCATATTTTATGTCCGTGTGCTGTCCATTTAACTGACAGCACACTGACCAATGCAATTCAGTGGGGATAGTCACACGTGTGTTTTTTTTCATTGGGCGCGTGTCCGTTGCATGAAATTCACCGCATGTTCTATTCTCGTCTGTTTTTGCGGACCACCTCGCTCATTGAAGTCAATGGATGCTTGAAAACAATGGTCAACACACGGACGACATCCGTGTGCTGTCCGTGTTTCACGCATCAGTTGTTAAACAAGTAAAACAAGGAAGTTCCTGCAGAGGAGAAACACGAAAGAGAAAAATGGATGGAAAAGTCATATGCATGGAAATGGCACGTTTTTTTTGTGGACGCAAATCGGACACGCTCGTGTGAATAAGGCCTAAGGAAAACCTGTATTTAACTGTGTTCTACTTTTTTTTTATTTTTTACTAGTCACCCTAGAGGACTTGAACCAGCGATCGTTGGATCGTTTGCGCAATATACTGCTGATTCTGCCCATTGCAGTGAGGTGTCGGCTGTAACATACAAACGACACCTGCTCAGTATGGACCGCACTTAGCCTGTAAGCCCGCTCGATAATCTCCCTTGGCGGCTGTCACGCACATGTACGTGACATGTCGCCAAGGGGTTAAGTGGAGTATTACAGATTCAACGTATTATTGTTATTCAGTGTATAGTGAAAAGTTATACAATTTCCCAATATACTTTCTTCATAAATTCCTCCGAATTTTGAGATCTCTGCCGAGCATCTGTGTGATCATCACATGACCGAGATCTATGTATCCGCTAGAAAGAAAACAAGTAACGTTTCCATTTGAATAACAGCAAGCAGAGATCTTGAAAACTGTGAGGCATTAATTCAGAAAGTATATTTACTTGCTAAGGCCCCATGCACACGACCGTGGAAAAACTCTGTAGTTGCGGACAGCAATACGGTCCACAATTACGGACCCGCACGGTTCTATTGGCCGTGGACACCTTTCCGTAGCGCTACGTAAAGGTGTCCGTGCCGTAGAACCGTGCCAGGATATATGGAGCATGTCCTACTTTTCGGATTTTGCGGGCTGTGCTCTCATACTTTGTATGGGAGCACGGCTAAAAATTGCGGCCTGTGGTTGTTGGTGGCCGACCCTGGCCGCGATCGCGGGCTGTGATTACAGGCACGGTCGTGTGCATGAGGCCTAAAACTGTATTACCCCTGTAAAGAAAAAAGTAGATCTATGAAATTTGTCATACACAAGCCCTGTTCCCAGGGCCACCATCAGGAATTTCTGTGCCCCATACAGCCAAAGACATTGCCCCTCTGTCCATTACCAGGGGTAGGCAACGGAAAGTGTGGCGCTCACGTTTGTACGCTATATAATTTATGATTTAACAATCAGCAGAATGCCCGAAATCCCATGCAGATATTTTTCTGCTGCACGTGCATGGAGTTTTGAAAACCCCATTCACATGAGTTGTATTGTAATTTGTAGTGGATTTTCAGTGCGCAATCCACACCGAAATAGGAAACAAATCCACCACGTTTGAAGCGGTCTCAGGGTCTATTCACACAGGGCACTTAAATCCCAAAATTTGAAGAATATAGCATAAAAGCACTGATTTTTCATGTTTTGTGAAGGGGTTTTTTATGCAATTTTTGTAATTGCAGCACAAATTACGCGGTTTTGGCGCAATTTTTTTAATCTCGTAAATACTGCGCCAAAAAAGTGCTAGATAAACGAAAAAAAAAACACTTTATTTTCTGCAAGTGCGGTCAGGAGGTATGTAAAGGAGGATGGGACACTTGCCAGTCTTGCAGGATCCAGTCGGCTGTGTAGAGAAGGACCTGTTTGGTGGGCGGGCTCTCTCCACATGGAGCTTCTGCTTTCATGTTGCTCATGTAGCAACTTCCCCTAAGTCCTCTCAGGGTCCCAGCGTTAGTTACTTTTAAGGAAGGAATGGGCCATACTACATTGAAGGATCCTTTCCTTTCTCCAAGTAACTAACGCTGGGGTCCTGATCCAAATGTTTAAAGTTACTAAGAAGCGGGCTGGCCCCTTTTTTTCAGCATTGTGGCTGAAAGTACCCCTGACTGCAGTACCAACTGTACTGCCCTGATGGCGGCGCTGCCTGTTCCCTATAATTAAAGTTATTGAATAAACGCTAAGGCTATGCCCACACGGGCTATTTTCGTCCGTTTTTCGGGCCATAAATTGCCGACAAACGGCCGAAAAATCGGAAGCAGAACGCCTCCAAACATCTGCCCATGGATTGCAATAGGAAAAACGGCGTTCTGTTCAGACGGGCTGTTTTTTTTACGCGGCGGTTTTGAAAAACGGCCGTTAAAAAGAAGTGCAGGTCACTTCTTGAGACGTTTTTGGAGCTGTTTTTCATAGACTCTGTTGAAAAACGTCCGTAAAAAAATGCAGCGAAAATCGCGAGTAGCTTAAAAAGCATCTGAAAATTAGAAGCTGTTTTCCCCTGAAAACAGCTCCGTATTTTCAGACGTTTGCGTGTGAACATACCTTTTACTTATGTGTATCGATAAATGGCGTCTAGTAAAACTACAGCTTGTCCTGCTAAAAACATACAGCCACGATGACGTAAAAATAGAAAAGTTCTGAGGAAAGGCAATAACAAAACAATTCTTTTGTCTATCTGAAGAAATACAGCACCTTTGAGAATTCATATATTCACCTATGCTACACATCTGGATACACTGCAGTAAAACAACAATAAAATCACTGAATTGTTTCCCCACAGAAGCGCTCCTAGCTTTACTTTCAGCCACACAGAAGTCAATTTTACAAGGCTAGTTCTAAAAGCAGACAGAGGAACAGAGAGCGCATGTGCTGGGAGTACAATTGTACACACTTTGCACTACATTAGTTTCCTCCTTGGTAAATAAATCTTTAACAAGTACATTTAAAAAAAAAACAAAGCTAAGAGAAGTATCAAGGAAAAACTTGTATTCCCCTTTTGAATTCAATCTCACCTTGGGTTATAAAAAAATCTACATAAAATTATGTGTAAAACAAGGCTTTTTCACTTACCAGTCAGTCATTTGGTAAAGACAGTCGTAAATTTTCTGAGAATTTTGTCTTTTGCTCTGCAGACAATAAAGAGCCTGTTGGAGTCAATGAAAAACTGCTCCAAATACGTCCCAAGAAGTGTCCTGCACTTCTTTGACGCGGCGTAATTTTACGCGCCGTCTTTTGACGCAGTGCTGTCATTCACAGCGAGATCACGCTGTGCTGTGAGTTGAGTCCCACAGAAACTTTACAGAAGTTTCGGGAATGTGAATAGACATCGCTTCCTGGCTGGAGGCGATGTCTATTCACTCTCATGACACTTTGGTAAAGTTACTGTGGGAGTATGTGACAGCACAGCTAATCATGAATGGGGAGAAGTGTATGACGCTGATTGGTCACTGATTGGTCAGCGTCATACACTCCTCTTTACAACGCCCAGTTGGTAAAAAGTTAAAAAACGCCCAGTTGTCTATTAAGAAACTAAATGATGGAACCCTGTAACAACGGTGACAGATCGAAACCATTAGCTAGGTTTGCGTCACCATTAAGTTCAATTGTGAGAGAAACGGAAGCTGAGGTTTCCGTTTGACTTTCGGCTGAGTGCTTAACCCGACGGGAATCTCAGACGGAACCCCTCGGCTGAAAAGAAAGCTGATGTGAACAGGCCCTTAGTAAGAAATTTTATATTTATTCTAAGCCTTTATTTACCTAGGTGATAAATTATAACCATGTGTATTTGTCATTGTTATTATTATTAAGCATGGTAAATAACCTTATTTTCTATTTTTTATATTCTATATAGAAACCATATTCTTATTCAGGGCAAAATGGCTTTCTCCGGACCAGCCTGGAAGCTTCTATCTGTGTTTATATCACTCATTTTTCTGCTCCCTGGTGCGGAAGCAATGGATGAAGGGGATGCAATAGCAATGCTGCTCGGAGCAGTTATTGTTGGCGTTGGATTTTGTGCCTGTTTGGGGTACTATGCCAGAAAAAGAGATGGACCGCGTTAAGAATTTGTATTGAGTATTGTATTTTGAGTAATACAATAATTGTTTTGGAGGATGTCTATATTTCATTTTTTTTTTTTTTTATCATTTGTAAATGAAATACCACTGCAAATAAAGTGATATTATGCCTTTTTAATATAAATATTAAATGCACTACACAATAAAACATTTCATGGTGTATCTGTAATTTCTCATTATTAAAGGGTTATTTAATCTTATGAAGTGATGACATATTGCTAGCATATGCCATCACTTTATAATTAATGGGGTCTGACCTCTAAGACCCCCACCAATCCTGAGAATAAAGGGGCCCACAGCCCTTATTTATGGCTGCGTCCCCTTCACTGTTTTTCCCTGCACAGTGGCTCCCCGAGCCTCCCGGTATGTGTCGGCTGCAGTTGCAGATGGGGTCGGGAGCGCCCTGCTTTAAAATTACCGCGTAATTTATCCTGCATGGTGAAACGTAAAACAGTAAGGGGGCAATAAATGATAAAAAGAAAGTGTTCATACTACTAAAGCTAGACGGTAGTGACAAGGCATTAAATAATTATAGAAAAAATAAGTTGAGTAAAAGACAAAGGGATCAAAGATTGAAACGGAGACTTGTTGCCAAAGAAAGTAGAAATAACCCCAAAAAATTCTCAAATACATAAATAATAAACTGAAAACAAAGTGTTGGCCCTCTCAAAAATAATCTGAGTATAATGGTGAGGAGGGTGATGAAAAGTCCTATCTATTAACCCCTTCCCGCATTTTCACGTACATGCACGTCAGTGAATGTGGCTGGTTAGCGCATTCCCAAGTGCATGTACGTGATTCAGTTAAACTATCGCAGCTCCGCGGGAAGAGGTGACAGTTCACTGCAAACTGCTGTCCGAGACAGCTTAGCAACAGAGCTAGCCGACGGGACCAATCACAGTGGTCCCAAGTCGGCAATCGCTGTGATTGGTCTGTCAGTGCAGAGAGACCAATCACAGTGGAGTGACGTAGGCAGGACTTGTTTACCATAGTCTCCGGCTCTGATCTCTGATGGTTTTGAGACGAGATCAGAGACGGATTCTAAATTCGTTTGTGAAAGAAATATACCCCCTGTGCTAGTCAGTCATCTCCTGTGCCCCATCAGCACCCCAGTGTGCCCCATCAGCACGCCAGTATCCTCTGTTGCCTAGTGACTGACATCACTGAATCAGTCAGCCAGACTGCGTGTGAAACCCCTTTGTGGGTTTTTCTGTGTTTTTTTGTTCTTGTAAAAAAAACAAACCGGCAGGGATAGTAAATTAGTTGGGGATAGTTTCAGACTAGCTTGTTAGAATGTATGTGGTGTAAGATTAGGTAGGGTCAGGGCTAGTTAAAAATAATTTAGTGTTAGGGTAGTAGGTAGGGCTAATTAGGGTTAGAGGTTCAGGGAGTTAAAAACGATATTATTAGTTACAATGACAAAGTGGGTGTTCACTGCTGAAGAGTCGTACGCCTTATTATGTGCAGAGTCTGACAGTGGCGATGAGGTGACATTTTTGATGTCATCCTCAAGTGACACATCTAGTGATGAACCACCCCACCCCCCGTAGACGTTCTAGGGCTAGTGCGCAAGCACAACCAAATTCAGATGCCCCTGTGTGGATTGCTCCTGATAATTATATGCCCCTGTTGCCTGAATTTACTGCCACCCCAGGCACCAACGTAGACACTACTGGATTTAGAGAGACAGATTTTTTTTTTTTATATATTTTTCTCTGATGAATTCATTTGTCTTATGGTACAGCAGACAAAATATTTATGCGGCACAATTTATTGCTCGCAATCCCAACAGTTATTATGCCAGGCCCCAACACAAATGAAATACAGACATTTTGGGGCCTACTACTTAACATGGGCATTACAAAAAAGCACACTATTCTCTCCTATTGGAGCACTGATATGCTACACAATTGCCCACTATACCGCCTCACCATGCCTAGGGCTCGTTTCGAGATCCTGCTACGGTTCCTGCATTACAACAACAATGAGGAATGCCCACCCACAAATGACCCCAGTTTTGACAGACTGTTTAAAATTAGATCTGTAGTGAACCACTACAATTCCAAATTTAGAGGGATTTACACCCCACAGAAATGCATTGCAGTGGACGAATCCTTGGTGCATTTCAAGAGCAGGCTACACTTCCGCCAGTACCTGCCCAACAAAAGGTCTAGGTATGGCGTGAAGCTGTATAAAGTGTGTGAAAGCGTGTCTGGATACACTTTTAAATTCAGAATCTATGAGGGAAAAGATTCTGCAATAGAGCCCCCAGACTGTCCCCCTGTCCTAGGAATAAGTGGGAAGATAGTATGGGATTTGCTGCACACCTTACTGGACCAGGGATTCCATCTATATATATTGACAACATTTATAATAGTGTCCCCCTTTTGAAGTGCCTTGCTGCTAGAGGAACTGCAGCATGCGGCACAACTATCAGAAACCAAAAGGGTCTCCCCAAGGACTTTGTAGATCATACCGTGCGCCGAGGGGAAAGCATGGCTGTTTGCAGCGACAATTTGCTGCTGGTCAAATACAAGAACAAGCATGATGTCCTTGTATTGACCACTCCATGCAGACCGATCCAGCCCAGTCCCAGTGCGAGGAACCACCGAGCAGACCATCAAGCCTGTGTGTATTCAGGACTACAATCAGTTCATGGGAGGGGTGGATCTTTCGGACCAGGTTCTGCAGCCCTACACTGCCCTCAGAAAATCAAGAACCTGGGATAAAAAATTGGCCATATACCTGACACAAGTGGAACTATATAATTTGTTTGTTCTGTATAAAAGTGCAGGCCATAGGGGGACTTTTCTTGATTTTCAAGATTTTTTTAAATAAAACTTTGATTTTTGGAGGCCAGGAAGGGGAGGGCGGCAGTGGAAGCAGCAGTGCTTCTGGAATAGTGGGCTCCAGAATTGTTCATGGCCAGCATTTCCCTGGCGTACTTTCCCCACTGAAAAGAAAAGGAGGCCCCAAAGAAGGTGTCGAGTGTGCTCGATGAGAGGCATTAGGAAAGACACCACTCACTACTGTGAGACCTGCTCCTCTAAACCGGGTCCTGCATTGGAGAGTGCTTTCGGACATACCACATCTCTGTTGATTTTTATTAAGTCCCTTTTCTTCCTGCCTTCTCCTATCGCCTGGGTATTTACTTTCTAAAATTTATTTTATTTCCCATTTTGTCCAAATTGGCATTTAAAAAAAACAACTACCAAATAAAACTAAAAATTCCCATTATACCCTTAGATGAATACTTGAAAGTTTCAATTTTACTCAAGGAGGCATTTAACCCCTTAAGGACGCAGCCTAGTTTTGGCCTTAAGGCTCAGAGCCCATTTTTCAAATCTGACATATTTCACTTTATGTGGTAATAACGTCGGAATGCTTAAACCTACCCAAGCGATTCTGAGATTGTTTTCTCGTGACACATTGGGCTTCATGTTCGTGGTAAAATTTGGTCGATATATTCAGTGTTTATTGGTGAAAAATTGCAAAATGTAGAGAAAATTTTGAAAAAATTGAATTTTTCAGAATTTAAATGCATCTGCTTGTAAAACAGACGGTTATACCACCCAAAATAGTTACTAGTTCACATTTCCCATATGTCTACTTTAGATTGGCATCGTTTTTTGAACATTCTTTTATTTTTCTTGGACGTTACAAGGCTTAGAACATAAACAGCAATTTCTCATATTTTTAAGAAAATTTCAAAAGCCTTTTTTTTAAGGTACCTCTTGAGTTCTGAAGTGGCTTTGTGGGGCCTATGTATTAGACACCCTGATAAAACACCCCATTTTAAAAACTAGACCCCTCAAAGTATTCAAAACAGCAGTTAGAAAGTTTTTTAACCCTTCAGGCATTTCACAGGAATTAAAGCAAAGTGGAGGTGAAATTTGCAAATTTCATTTTTCTTGCTGAATTTCAATTTTATTCATTTTTTTTTCTGTAACACAGAAGGTTTTACCAGAGAAACACAACTAAATATGTATTGTCCAGATTCTGCAGTTTTTAGAAATGTCCCACATGTGGCCCTACTGCGCTCGTGGACTAAAACACAAGCCCTAGAAGCAAAGAAGCACCTAGTTCATTTTGAGTCCTCTTTTTTATTAGAATATATTTTAGGCAGCATGCCAGGTTTGAAGAGGTGTTGAGGTGCCAAAACAGTAGGAATCCCCCAATAGTGACCCCATTTTGGAAAATACACCCCTCAAGGAATTCATTTAGGGTTGTTACCATTTTGACCGCACAGTTTTTTCACAGCACGTATTTGAATTGTGCTCTGAAATGAAAAAAATGTCATTTTTTCCAATAAAATGTCATTTGTGATCAAAATTTCTTATTTTCACAGGGAACAAAATACCCCATTTTGTTGCCCAATTTGTCCTTAGTGTGGCAATACCCCATTTGTGGTGATAAACTGCCGTTTGGGCCCATGGGAGGGCTCAGAAGGAAAGGAGCGCTGTGTGTTCTTTGGAGTACAGATTTTGCTGGTTTGGTTTTCGGGTGCCATGTCGCATTTGCAGAGCCTCAGAGGTATCAAAGCAATGGAAACCCGCCAGAAGTGACCCCATTTTGGAAACTACACCTCTCAAGGAATTCATTTATGGTTGTTGTTATCATTTTGACCACACAGTTTTTTCACAGCACCTATTTCAATTGGGCTGTGACATTAAAAAAATTTCATTTTTTCCAATTTGATGTAATTTTTTACCAAAATTGCTTATTTTCACAGGGAACAAAATACTCAATTTTGTTGCCCAATTTCTCCTGAGTGCATCAATACCCCATGTGTGGCAATAAACTGCCGTTTGGGCCCATGGGAGGCCTCAGAAGGGAAGGAGCGCTGTGTGTTCTTTGGAGTACAGATTTTGCTGGTTTGGTTTTCGGGTGCCATGTCGCATTTGCAGAGCCCCAGAGGTATCAAAGCAATGGAAACCCACCAGAAGTGACCCCATTTTGGAAACTACACCCCTCAAGGAATTCATTTATGGGTAATGTGACCATTTAGACTCCATAGTTTCTTCACAGAACTTATTTGAATTGGGCTGGGAATTAAAAAAATATATATTTTTTCCAATAATATGTCATTTTAGCTCAAAAATTCTTATTTTCACAAGAAATAAAATACTCCATTTTGTTGCCCAATTTGTCCCGAGTGCAGCAATACCCCATTTGTGGTGATAAACTGCCGTTTGGGCCCATGGGAGGGCTCAGAAGGAAAGGAGCGCTGTGTGTTCTTTGGAGTACAGATTTTGCTGGATTGGTTTTCGGGTGCCATGTCGCATTTGCAGAGCCCCAGAGGTATCAAAGCAATAGAAACCCACCACAAATGACACCATTTTGGAAACTACACCCCTCAAGGAATTTATTTATGGGTGTTGTGACCATTTTGACCCCATAGTTTTTTCACAGAACTTATTTGAATTGGGCTGGGAATGAAAACAAAATTATTTTTTTCAAATAATATGTAGTTTTGGCTGAAAATTTCTTATTTTCACAAGAAACAAAATACCCCATTCTGTTGCGCAATTTGTTCTGAGTGCCGCAATACCCCATTTGTTGTGATAAACTGCCGTTTGGGCCCATGGGAGGGCTCAGAAGGAAAGGACCACCATTTGGCCTACTGGGGATTTTCTAGTGCGAAGTCATGTATGCAGAAGCCCCTGAGGTACCAGTACAGTTGAAACCCGCAAGAAGTGACCCCGTTTTAAAAACTACACCCTTAAGGCATTCATCTAGAGGTGTAGTGAGCATTTTGACCGGAGACCTACACCCCATAAACTGTAATGTGGGTTCTCCCGGGTATGGCAATACCCTACATGTGGCTATTATCAGCTGCCTAGGCACGCAGCAGGGCTCAGAGGGGAAAGACGAGGGGGGATAAGCTGTGCGGAGTGCATCAGGGTAAGTAAAATTGGGGTAAATTATAAACCAAGGGATGTATGATAAATTTTAAAACACTTTCATACAGAGCTCTGGTTATTCGGGACACGTGTCACATTGATATATTGTGTCATCCATTATCGCCCTCTTATAGCAGACTTTGCACCTCTTTTGACTTTTTCCCTTCTTGCCAGTTTGGGGAACTTCTCCTGGAAAGTGTTGCGCCCTGGTACGATGTGTGTGGGCTCGCTTCCAGAAGTACTGGGTGCCCCCCCTTCTTGGTCCCTAAAGATTAGGTTCTTGATAATCACCTCTTGAAATTCCAGGAAAGTTCCCGTCTGGCCTGCACATCGACGTAGCATGTACGCATTGTACAATGCCATCTGTATGATGTGCCCGGCCAGCTTCTTATACCACACCGCATGGCGCTGTAGGGCTTCAGGGCTTGATCTTACAAGTCCACACCTCCCATGTACCTATTGTAGTCCAGGATGCAGTCTGGTTTGGGGGTGGCCTTTCCTTCATATATCCTAAACCTGTAGGTATACCCTGATGCACTCTCGCAGCTTATACATCTTCACGCCATACCTTGCCCTCTTACCCGGCAGGTACTCGCGGAATTGAACCCTCCCTTTAAAATGTACCAGGGACTCATCAATAGAAATACACTTCTCTGGGGTGTATGCTTGGGAAAACCGGGCACTGGAACGGTCTAATAGGGGTCTCCGTTTATACAAACGGTCAAAACTGGGGTCATCTCGGGGTGGGCACGGCTTATTATCAGTATAATGTAAGAAGCGAAGTATTGCCTCATTTATTTATTTTTTTAGGTTCCAGTTCATTTCTGAAGTTGCTTTGAGGGGCCCATATATTAGAAACCCCTATCAAATACCCCATTTTAGAAACTAAACCCCTCAAAGTATTCACAACAGCATTTAGAAAGTTTATGAACCCTTTAGGTGTGTCACAAAAATTTAGAGCAAAGTAGAGGTGAAATTTACATTTTTTTTTTGTCAGAAAATCCTCTTTATACCATTTTTTTTATAACACAAAAGGATTTATCAGTGAAACGCAACTCAATACGTATTGCCCAGATTCTGCAGTTTTGAGAAATATCCCACACGTGGCCCTAGTGCGGTAATGGACTGAAGCACCGGCCTCAGAAGCAAAGGAGCACCTAGTGGATTTTGAGCCCTCCTTTTTATTAGGCACCATGTCCGGTTTGAAGAGGTCTTGTGGTGCCAAAACATTGGGAACCCCCCAAAAGTGACCCCAATTTGGAAACTAGACCCCTTGAGGAATCCATTGTAGTTTTCTTGGGGTGCATGCGGCTTTTTGATCAGTTTTTATTCTATTTTTATGTGGCGTGGTGACTAATAAACAGCAATTCTACTATTGTTTTTTTATTCTATTTTTTTACAGCGTTCACCGAGCGCTATAAATGACACATTCACTTTATTCTGCGGGGAGATACGATTACGGCGATACCAGATGTTTATAGTTTTTTTTTATGTCTTATGGCGTTTGCACAATAAAATATGTTTTGTAAACAATCATTCACTTTTTGTGTTACCTTATTCTAAGAGCCAGAACGTTTTTATTTTTCAATCAATAAAGCCGTGCGAGGACTTATTTTTTGCGTAACGAACTGTAGTTTCGATCAGTACCATTTTTAGGTACATGCGACTTTTTGATCTCTTTTTATTCCATTTTTTGGGAGGTGAAGTGACCAAAGAATTGTGATTGTGGTTCGGTTTATTATTATTTTATTTTACGGCGTTCACCGTGCGGGATAAATAATGAAATAATTTTGTAGTTCAGGCCGTTACGGACGCGGCGATACCAATTATGTATAGTTTGTTTGTTTATATATTTTTATTAATAATAAAGGACTGATAAGGGAAAAAGGGGGATTTTTACTTTTATTACTTTTAAATCTTTTATTTTCTTATTTTTACACATCTTTTTTTTAACTTTTTTTTTACTTTATTACTTTGTCCCACTAGGGGACATGAGGGCAGGAGGCCCTGATCGCTATTCTAATACACTGCACTACATGCGTAGTGCAGTGTATTAGAACTGTCAGCTACTCACTGACAGCAAGCATAGTGGGTCCTGACGTTGTCAGGACCCACTAGGCTTCCGTCTATGGCATAGCCGGACGCCATTGTTTGGTGTCCGGTTGCCATAGTCACCATCGCCGGCCGCTATCGCGTAGCAGGCCGGCGATGGCAGCTTAACCCCTAAAAAGCCGCGATCTCTATAGAACGCGGCTTTTAAGGGGTTAATCAGCGGGGACACAGCGATCGGTCCCCGCTGTAGGAGCTGTGACAGCTGCTGAACAAGACAGCAGCGTCACAGCTCCTGTATGTGTCGGGAGGACGGCCGAAACGGCCGTTACTCCCGAGACGTACTATTACGGCATGGAGCGCGAACGATACAGCTGCCATGACGTAATAGTACGTCAAGGAGCGGGAAGGGGTTAATGAATTTTCTAAATGTTCTGGCACCCGTGTTGCATAAAATGTTACGAGTAAAAAGTGGGCCCTAAAAACCTGGCAATTCTTCAATTCTGAGTTCTGATGTGCAATCCTGACATCCCAGTAAAACCACTAAATAGAACTAAAAATTCCAATTATACCCCTAGATGAATATCTTGAAGCACAGGAGAAAAGGCACACTAAATATTAAGGCCTCAATATTTGTAGGGTCTAAATACTCACTACACACCTAGATAAAAAGCATAAGGAGTATAGCTTTCAAAATGTGACCCTATGTTGTCACTGAAATGGCATGTTTTTTTTTTTTTCAAAATGTAAGATGACCTGTAATGACTGTCCTGCCACACAAAGCTCAATTTGTTTACTGTATGTCATCATAGCCCTGCAGGTGTTTTTTTTTATCTTGTGAACAAACTTGAGCTTGCCACATAGTTGGATACATTTTCCTCCATTTTAAAAAAAATATATATTGCCTTTCACTCCAGAACAGTTGATTTTTCCCACTATAATTTATTATATATCAGACTACAATGCTGTTACAACGGCATCAGAATGACACAAATGTGGGACAATTGCTTTGTTAGCAAGACATAGTCATATAAACAGGCAAATGCATTCTTCAGGACATGCCTCCCTTATGAGAACATAGTGGTCAGCATGTTCACTACACTCCTGAATAGCTTAAGGTGTGTAGTTTTAAAGAGGCTCTGTCACCAGATTTTGCAACCCCTATCTCCTATTGCAGCAGATCGGCGCTGCAATGGAGATAAGAGTAACGTTTTGTTTTTTTTTAAAACGAGCATTTTTGGCCAAGTTATGACCATTTTTATATTTATGTAAATGAGGCTTTCTAAAGTACAACTGGGCGTGTTTACAGTAAAAGTACAACTGGGCGTGTATTATGTGTGTTACATCTGGGCGTGTTTACTTCTTTTATTAGCTGGGCGTTCTGACGAGAAGTATCATCCACTTCTCTTCAGAACGCCCAGCTTCTGGCAGTGCAGACACACAGCGTGTTCTCGAGAGATCACGCTGTGACGTCACTCACAGGTCCTGCATCGTGTCGGACGAGCGAGGACACATCGACACCAGAGGCTACAGTTGATTCTGCAGCAGCATCAGCGTTTGCAGGTAAGTAGCTACATCGACTTACCTGCAAACGCCGATGCTGCTGCAGAATCAAATGTAGCCTCTGGTGCCGATGTGGCCGACACGATGCAGGACCTGGGGCAGGAAGTGAGTGACGTCACAGCGTGATCTCTCGAGAACACGCTGTGTGTTTGCACTACCCGAAGCTGGGCGTTCTGAAGAGAAGTGGATGATACTTCTCTTCTCAACGCCCAGCTAGTAAAAGAAGTAAAAACGCCCAGATGTACCGAACACAATACACGCCCACTTGTACATAACATTAAACACGCCCAGTTGTACTTTAGAAAGCCTCATTTACATAAATATAAAAATGGTCATAACTTCGCCAAAAATGCTCGTTTAAAAAAAAACAAAAACGTTACTCTTATCTCCATTGCAGCGCCGATCTGCTGCAATAGGAGATAGGGGTTGCAAAATCTGGTGACAGAGCCTCTTTAAGCAGGGGTGTAGCTAGAGGGGGGCACCAACGATCAGTGTCAGCGGCCTGCCTTCTAAGTGAGCTTCTGGCATCAGGCGCAGGGCACAGCAGCTAAGAACTGCCGCCCGACTGTAGTCT